>NC_134579.1:43697000-44003833 GCF_037038515.1 Microtus pennsylvanicus
TCACTTGTGAAACCTTGCAACCCTGGCCCTGTGCTATGGAATCTGGCAATTATCCTTGAGAGGAAGCAGGACAACAAAAGGGGAAGACCTTTCTCACAGAAGAGGGGAGGTGCCTAGGGAGCAATCCCAACCAACGTAAACATGTTCCTGCAAGGCACATGGAGCTGCTGGGAAGCTTTTCAGAGCTTGCATTAGTAAAATAATATTGGGCAGCTTTATCAAGGGAAACTAGCATGGGGCATATACTGGAGGAACAAATGAGGGACAGGAGCCACCAGGGATCTCAAAACAGATCCTTGCTCTCGTTCTAACACTTCTGACCCCTTCTGTAATTGTCATATAAAGTGTCTAAGTAAAAATGTTGGCATGTATCCAGTATTTGCTTGTTTTGTCTACATATTTTATCACTCGGATATAAAAGTGCAAACCTTGAGCCTATTACCTAGGAGGGAAGAGTGGATGTATTGAGGGTTTCCTGTGATAATTAGTGAAAGGCAATATATCACTTAAAGCAGTAGCTGCTGCACAGGAAAAGCTAGGTGAGTCCTGGAAAAATGGAGATTTATAGGGGATTTTATCAACTAACCATAAGCATTTGTTTCAGACAAGAGCAGACAAGGAACCCACATCCTTTTAAGTTGGAAAAGAAAGAAAAAAAAACGATATACACTTGGAACTCTGCTCCCGTCTCCTTCACTCAGTTTACAATTCCCCAGGGAAAATGATGACACTTCAGACTCTCTGAATCTCCTCGGATTCTAATTGGAGATAATTGGAACGTGGTACCCATAGGATGTAAAAATGCAGCCTATTTCACAAGAATTCTGAAGAGAGTCTCTCTCCAAAGTAGGCACTTTCTCTTTCCACAGCGTGACATGTAGCAACTTATTTTGATCGATGAAATGGTTTTCATTCTAAAGACAGAGTCCTGTTGTTTTCCAGAGGATTGATAGGGAGTGGGAAAAGAGGGTAATTAAAAGTGCTCTAAAAGTCATCTCCACTGTCTCTTCTGTGCTACAGCTGAAGGTAAAACCTAAGATGCCAGGTCTGCAACCCTGTCAAGGAAATACACTTTCTGATGCAGTGGGCTAAGTAATCTCTTCTCAGAAAATACAAGAAAAGCTTTCCACTGGCCAAAGAACTATTGAAGAATACATTTAAATGGACACAACTGTTTAAGTTTTCCTTTCCCGGCTAGACAGAAGCTTGATTTGTAAAATATCCCTTGGATGGGTTCTTCCTGTTTACACTAGTGACGCTTGCTCATTTGAAGTGTATATGAAATGTCTGTCTATCTCAACATCGATTTCCTGCTAGTTTAACATTTTAGCAAAGGGTTTTCCATTTTCTCTATGCACATGTAGACAATGGTGCTATTAATGCAACTATAGGAATATTAGTTATATATATAAATAAATAGGCAAGGCTATTATTTTTGTTTGTTTTTTTGAGACAGTGTTTCTCTATAGTTTTGGAGCTTGTTCTGGAACTATTTCTTGTAGACCACACTGGCGTTGAACTCACAGAGATTCTCACGCTCTGCCTCTTGAGGGCTGGGATTGAAGGCATGAGCCACCACCACCTAGCTTCAAACCTAAAGTTTTAAATTCACTTATTTCATGAGTTTATTAGATTGTATATACTAAAAATCTGCTTAGTGAGATCCAAATCATGGCAGAATATTTTCATTGACTCATTCTAGTAGTTTTGAAATTGATTGATTAGGGACATCTGTTATCCTCTGCTTTCTCAGTTGTGAGCTTTTAATTGATAGCGCTACCAATAAAGAAAGGATGTTCCAGGCTTCGTCAAAACTGACATAGCAAATCCTGTCAAACTTTTTCAATGATAGTTCCATGAAAGTGATAACCATTGAGTGACTTTTGCCTGATAGAGGATATTTTATTGTAAGATACAATGTTAGGAACATTAACCCATGTTCAGCTTATGTTCAGCTAAATAGAAATTGTAACAAAATTTGTCTAGAGCACAGGAGATGATATATTTTTTAAAGTGCTTCCCACCCAAACATAAAGACCTGAGTTCAAATGCCCAGGACACATACAAAATTCTGGGGATGGGAACCCACACCTGTAATCCTAGTATGGAGGGGGATGCTGCAGACATATGTAGATGCCTGAAGCTTATGGGTTAGCCAAAATAGTCAAATGGAGAAGCTTCAGTTTCAATGAGACCCTTTTCAAAATATAAAAGTGGATGGTGATAGAGGAAAGAAACCAGAGGTCTACTCTACCATGAAGTGCATGTGCATATATGTGCCTATACATATACATGCACACACACACACACAGAGAGAGAGAGAGAGAGAGAGAGAGAGAGAGAGAGAGAGAGAGAGAGAGAGATATACAATACGCATTAAAATATTCTGGTTATCATCATATTGCAGGATGTAGTAAAAATGGAAATATTTTTATTGTTGTCTCAGTACCACATACCATTCATTAGAAAGATATATTTGAATGGATGGACTCTGGTTTGTAGTCCAAATAATTTATGCATTTGAACGTTAGCGAGTAGACTCAGTAGTTAGGCTCTGAAATTAAAATTCATTCTCTGCTATTTGTGTTTTACATAATTACTTTTACCCAAGTCTCCTTATCCAAAATACAGGAGTATAGATGGTAATTGCATTACTCAATAAGTGAGCATATTTTAAAATTGATTCAGCCATGTATATGTAATATTAGACATAATACATAATGTATTAATAACCATGATTAATGACATATAATTGTTCATTTTAGTGTTCCATTAAATCATAGTACATTGGATGGTAAAGATAGTCTATGGATACCTCCACATGAGGCTTTTACTGATCCCCTGTGTAAAAATCTATCATATGTCTTACCTATGCCTTTCAGCCTCTTTGCTATTTCTAGAGTGCAGCTAAAACACTATGTCAGTGCCTATGGCTGCTCCCATTATATCCCTATTATCTTTTTTTTTTTTTTTGCTTTGTGACTTATTCATATTCTATTCTGTTCAGATATGGATTAAAAGAACATCGAATGCTTGCTTTCTAGGATATTGTCACTTTTAGAATGGTGTTACCCCCCCAATCCCCATCACCAGAGTGTTGGTTGTTAGGTGGGACAGATAAAGAAACAACATAATACCTCTCTCAAGAGGCTTACTTAGAGCTCCCAGGCTTCCCTCAGTGATCTCAGGGTACCAAGGATCGATCTTCACTGTGTGAAATTACTAGCGTATCTTAACCACCAGCAGCAGTGCATGAAGTGCCTGCTCACAGTTATCTCTTCAAACATTTATATTAGGCTCCTGTGACTTTACTGACATTAAAAACTGTAAGGAAAACTTTTTAAAATAGTCTTCTTTTATTACAGGCTAAAGTGCCCTGGATAACATTTGAGCCTTCTCTAATTATAGTTGTCTTTTCGTTCATCTTCAAAGCCATAGATTTCTTAATGTGAATTTGTCTTATATGTAAGAAATTAGTCCTGAAAGTATTTTGGGAAAAAAAGTTTTTCTTCTATTTATTCCAGACACACTATTTTTGAGACTTATGCCTTTTTACAAACCTCAAACACCGGAAGTCGTATTAGAATTTCTAGGCATTCCTATATGTAACAATCTTTGAGTCCTCACACTGAATATCATTAATATTCAAAAACATAATAGCAAAAGGTGCTGAAGAAAAAGTTTTGTTAATTGTCTTTAAAGTGTTGATTTTTTCAGATTCTCCTGTGATAATATTTTCTATTTAAACAGAGATATTATTTGTAGCCAGTCTTATGGTATGCAAATGTTGTTCTATATCATTCATTTGCTTTCTACTTATTGGTCATGAATATGGATGTCATTTATGCCTGCAATTAAAATATAGTCTTGTAATTTACACCTGAATTCAATTACACCCTTAAAATAGGTTCTCCATGGAGACCTTATAAAGTAAGTCTGAGTTCTTTTACTGCCATATTCATGCTGAGCAATAATAGTGACAAGTCTCATTCTCCCATCATCAGATTGTCATGTCATTGCAAAGACGCTCCCAGAGGCGTCCTTCTAGGCTCCACCTTGCTAACATCCCATGGTAATATAAGATTCTTGATGGTCACCCATCTTAATTCTGAACTGAAGAAAACAAGCCACAGATTATTTTTCTGTTATTTCTACACTGCATTCAGCATACTTCTGTGTTATCAGTACTTGGCAACTCATTTTCCTATTTTTCTCCTACACTTCATGGTCCAGGAAAACAGATATCCATGTAATAAATGTTTGCATGTTTGTGTATAGCATGATGGTGTATACATAGAGGTACACAGCGTGACTCAATATATGAGTGAAGATGAAAAGAATACACTATAAGAAATAACATGAAAAAATGAACACAAACAGAAAATGAAGCTGTTATTATTCTCAGTACTTGCTTCGAACTATAGCTGTTAAAAATGGAAGTAGTTCATGTAGGTAGGAGAAAATAAACATTGCCTTTAATTATGACCATGTAAGAGACGTATGTTCAATGCCTGTAATTCCCTCTGAAAAACACTAGAGAGATGCTTGCACCCTTCTTGGCATTAATCAGCCCTCTTCTGTGTCTGTCTCAGGGTATATTTATTTTGATATTTTAAAGAAGCACTCCCTTTAGTGGGTAAAGAAACAAACTACTGGAAACCTCTTCTGTTTTATTACACTGGAAGTTCATGACAAGATCATGTCCACTTCTTCCCCAACTTGCTCCCACTCAACCTCCTCAAATTCACAGTGGGAAAGAAAGGCTCTTGTGTTTAAGTCTCTATCACAGTGCAAACACCACATATCTTGGTAATTTTCACTGCTGGATTAATATTTTATTTCTTGGAAAGAAAAAAAATCCAAGATGATAAAAAGAAAATAGACCATGTAAAATGAGAAATAAATATGATTTTGCTATAAATAAAATTACAATATTGATTTTATTTCCAGCCTCCTTCCTGATGAGAACAGGTTTCTGGCTGCTCTTTTTCTTCATTCTGTAGAAAACAAACAGAAATTCCTATGTTATTTATTTTATTTTTGATTATGTTTGCATATGTCTGTGTGTTGGTATGATCATATGGACACAGTTCCCCATAGTGGCCAGAAGATGGTGTCAGGCTTCTTGGAGCTAAAGTCACTTATGTTCATGAGCTGACAGACACTGTTGGTAGGTACCAATCTGAGGTCCTTTGCAAGAATACTAAGCTCTCTTAATAATGGACCATCTCTCCAGGCCCCAATTAGGTTTTTTTTTAAAGATCAGTGAGGAGCTGGATGGAGGACTCTGTCAGAAAAAAAACACCTATCCTGAAAGCACAAGTTCCTGAGTCTGACTCCAGAATCCATGTAAAAAACAAAGCTGGATGTTGTAACAAGCATTGTAAATGCAGCTTTTAGGAAGTAAAGTTTAGCAGATATCTGGGCTTACTGGCCAGTTGGAATGGTCTACTTCTGGAGCTCCAGGTCAATGAGAATTATGACTTTAACCAAGCTCTGGAGGAATGATGCCCCAGGTGGTGTTCTCTAGTATATCAACATGCCTACATGAACATATACATCAGCACATGTACACACATGCATGCACACACACACACACATACACCACAAACACACACCAAGGTGTGTTGTCAGGGTTTCTGTCCTGACCGGTTCCCACAATCATTAAGTCCCAAAGAAATCATACAGAGGTCTACATTAGTTATAAATTGATTGGTCCATTAGCTCAGGCTTCCTATTAACTCTTATAACTTATATTAGCCCATTTTTCTTTCCATGCTAGCCACATGGCTTGGTATCTTATTCAGCAAGGCAGTCACATCTTACTTCTTCTGTGGCTGGGTCAGGTCTGCATACTAGGACTTCCTTTTTCCCAGAATTCTCCTGTTCTCATTGACCCACCTCTACTTCTTGTCTGGTTGCCCTGCCTATACTTCCTGCCTGGCTACTGGCCAATCAGCATTTATTTAAAATATAATTGACAGAATACAGGCCATTGTCTCACACCAAAGGTGGTGGTCCCTGGGATATCAGCACAACTACATGAACACATACATTAGCACACATATATGTATGCATGCACAAACATACACACACAAACACACACCAAGGTGCTGTTCTCTGGTATATCAACATGCATACATAAACATGTATACTAGCACACATACATGCACACACACGCACACACACGCACACACACATGCACACAAAGAGAGAGAGAGAGAGAGAGACAGACAGACACACACACACACACACACGAGAGAGAGAGAGAGAGAGAGAGAGAGAGAGAGAGAGAGAGAGAGAGAGAGAGAGAGAGAGACCTGATTAGATATTTATCAGCCTGGCACTATCTATGATAAACTTCGAAAAACAAAATCAAAAAGGAACTCAACTGAGACAGTACCTCCATCACATTGCGTAAAGAGGCAAGACTGTGGGGCTGTCCTTAGGCAGGTGCTCCCGGATAATGAAAGAAAGCTGTACAGTAAACAGCACATCTCTCCTGCATGGTATCTTCTCTAATTCCCACCTCAAAGTTCCTGACCTGCTTGAGTTCCTGCCTTGCTTTCTCTCAGTGACAGACTGTGATCTGGATGAAAGAGCCAAATAAACCCTTTCCTCTCAAAGTAACTTTGGGTCCTGCTATTTCATCATAGTAACAGAAATCTAACTAGGAATATCTCTCTCTCTCTCTCTCTCTCTCTCTCTCTCTCTCTCTCTCTCTCTCTCTCTCTCTCTCTCTCTCTCCATCCCTCCCGCCTCAATTACACCTGCTAGGCCTATTTTGTGAAAGGCCTAAACTTTCCTTCTATTTTTTTAAATATAAGTAAGACCTCCATACTTTTTAGTAGATATACCTTGACTGGTTTGTTTTTCTGTCTTTGTATTACCAGCTGTCTTAGATTCATTGTACTAATATAATAAAATACTAAATACTGGGCAGTTCACAAGCAATGAAAATTAATTTTAAAAGTCATATAAGATGTGCAGTTCAAGTCAAACTATTGTCATTCTCTAATTTCATTAACTAAATTCCCTTACTGTCAACTGTAAGTATTTCCTCAGATATATAGATTTTGATGCTAAAGATGTTCATTAACTGGTCAGAATCTTTTTGCCAAGAATATTTTCTAAGTTCCATCATGATTTATGTGTTTATTTTTATGATTCACAAAGGAAAACAGTGGAACAAATTCATAAAGAGAAAAACAATAAATGTTCCCTGGTCCTGATTTTTCCAGTGAAGGCTCTGTTTTAATGTAGGATGTGCTCCATTCAATCCCAAACAGCCTGTGAGCACCACTGTGCAGCCAGGCTCCTCTGAGAATAAGAGGCTGTCATCATCACTCTAACACTTGCATAATTACACATAATACATGTCCAATCTGCCAGTCTAAATGTGGAGAGCTGACATTCTGGCACGCTTATGTGTGTGTTCCAACTGCTCTTCCCAACCCTGCAGAACCTCTCAGAAAAGCTGTTGAGTAATCCATAAAGACCGGTGAGTCAGAGTTAGGTGGTCTAAAAGAACAGGAAAATGATAGAAAAAAAAACCAATAATTACTCTGGGGGCTGAACTATGCTAACTGAGCTGTACGTTTTGGGTACATGCAAAACACACCTGGGTAAAAACTTTTGCATTTTTTTGCATTTCTAAAACTTACACAATCTGAAGGTCATGTATAACTAAAAATATTGAGGCATTATATTCCACAAGGCATTGTAGGAATTGACTGAAAACAAGAAGCAGTAATTTACTGTGCTCTTATAATGTTTCAGATATAAGCAAGTATTTTGTACATGCATGCATCTATACAATAAAAATGTATATCTAAGACTAGTTTTGTGGGGCAGGCAGCATTTGATCATTTTTAGAGATGAGAATTTTACCTCATTGTTTATCAAAATCTATAATGGGAAAACCAGAGAAGACAAAAATATTTCTGGATCTAAAGTCCAGGAGTGTTTTAATACATAGCACTTCCTTCCATGGAATTCTGTGGATCGGGAAAGGTGTCAATATGTCAGGACTTGAGTCGGGTCTCCAGAGAAGACTCAAGTAAGAGGTTATATATTTATTTAAATTTGATAGCTCTGGGTCCTAGCAGATGAAGCTGCCATTATATTGCTCCCACTGCACTACTGGAGGGAGATGTACTGCTTTGTGACTCGTGATGAAACAGAAAAGAAGGGGTTGAGCAGTAGATAAGAAAGAAATTTGGTTCCCCTGACCTTGTACTGAAAGTTCTCACCTTGAAGTTGTCCCAAGTCTTTCTGACTAACGAGGGCTGTCATGAGGGAGACTGATAAAGACTGAATGTCTGACGCTGACAACAATAACATTTCATCATTGGTAAAAATGTTCCACAAGGGGCTGATAATATACTCAGGGATCATGCATGACTTATTCACATAATGGCAGTGGCTCCGGATCAGCTCCGGAAGACAGTAGAGTACCGGCTGGCAAGGCTGGCACAGCATTTCTGCTCCATCAGCGACGGCATCTTTGTCCAGCAGAGAAGTTGATGAAATGACACTACTTGAATCCTCTCTGTGTGTCAGAAGATGGAGAATAAAACTTTAAGGCAAGATTTAATGTCATCATTTACTTCTGTGTGAAATACGGAATTTAGTGATTCTCTCACAGGTTAGGACATGAAAACAGACTTTCTTGGTAAGGCAGCCAAATAATTTTGTGTTTAAGTAGTGACTGTACAGAGACCCACTTTTACATCCAAACTATGGGTAGTCTACTTTGAACGTTGGCCTCGTTGCGTGTGGGTTTTGTGGCAAATGAATATGTAAACAAATGATATATTTTATCTTAAGGCTTTATTTTACACTTTGAGGGTAAGCTAAAAAGAAAAGCATTGGTTTAGGTATAGGCTGTTACTGAATACACAATTTATCTCTAAATAAACAGTAATGTAAAGGAAAGGAATTTATTTTTCTGTGGGTGGAAATGAAAATTGGTGCAGTCATTCTAAAAACCTATTAAAGTGCAAAATATGTGCTTGTTTTACTTAAAAATTCACAATGCATAATATTTATTTTGGAATAGTGATGCAAGTTCATAACAACATATGTACCTGTGTATTATTTTCCCTTTTCATAAAATCATGTATATTCTGTGACCTCCCTTATAGGCAGTACTTATGCACACATTTTTGTGCAAAAATATTCACTGTAGCCTTTATCACAGTGACCAAAAGTGGAAGAAAATGCCAAATGAATTAAACAATTAAACATATATATATATATATATATATATATATATATATATATATATATATATATAAATATGGAACTTTCATCAATAAACTACTAAACAAACATTATAAACCATAGTAAGATACACATAAATATTCAAAATGCAAGAGTAGAAAGGAAAACTAAGACCAGAGGCTATAGTATTATCTCATCAAATCAATTAAGGAAATGTGTACATGTGTATATGTATAGCTTTATTAATTCTAAAATATATTAGAAAATAATGAAGAGTAACATCAGATCACTTTTAGTGAAATAATATATCGATTTAAATTTGTACATAATTGACAGATTTTAATGTCCTTTTCACTATGTATGTATATCTTTTTTTTGTTCAGGAAAAGCGAATAACATACATTTCAATGGAAAATCCAGGAGGCAAACAAAGGGAATAGAGCAACAAACTAGGGTGAGGAAGTTCTTGCTGCTGTTGGGTACTGTAGAGACAAAAGGCAGCACTGTTGGGTACCCACTGTATGCTAGGAAAAACCTCAAAGCCTCACAAGTGCAAGGCAAAACTCCTAGGATTTAAAGTTCCTTAGGAATTTTAGATTTTCTGGATAATTTCCTATCTTGTATGTGTTTCATACTGCCTGATATTTTCTCCCTCCTCTTCATGAACCATAGTGTCAGCAGAAAAGCATCTGTTGTAAGAACAAGATTCAGAATCAGCGGCCACATAAAATGCTGTGACCTAGAGCCAAGAAGTTGAAAGAGGTGGGGCTTGAGGTTGCCTCACATCCCTAGGTGCTTTATGAGGGACAGAACTCAGCAACTTCGACTTATAGCTACTGAGGACCAAGACCTGTAACATGTACATTAGGAATTATTAAAAAGAGGTCAACATTGGTAGTAAAATTTTCTTTAGATGGCAAAGTGTAGAATTAACTGTTCCGAAATCTAAACTGAACTTGCACTTCTCTAAAAATACGACAGACTTTTGTTTTTCTACAGATGAAAGTTACGTTGCATCTGTTGGTATGATTCTGTAGAAGGAATTCCCCAAGCACATGGAACCTAGTCAGAATGTGGCTAGAGTAATTTCAGCAAATATTTATGAAATATAGAAGGATAAGGTTAAGCCTAGATTGATGTAGATAACTTTACTAAGATATAAGATAGAGTTTAATTTCAAAAAATCAGGTTATTTTTGATATTGTACAACCATATTAGTAATTGCTGATTTAGACAAAATGATCAATAAATATTAAAACTAGTAAAAGGAAGTTTTATGAACAGACTGTTTGCCTACTGTTAAAGCACCTCAGTCAATACAACTTATTTACTACAAAAGGAAAATTAGAAGCCTCATTGCTGTTTAACCTGGTAAAAACATTGTTAATTTTTTTTATTGCAAAATAATAAGACCATAAAGAGCAGGAATGGGGGTAAAGGCCTTGAACTGCAACACTTAGAAGGCTAAGACAATAGGATATATTGCATACAGAGATATTTATTATGAAATGGTTATTAATAGTATTAATTCTTTGAAAACTTTGTACATTCAAACAACATATTTTTTTTCAAACAACATATTTTTGATCACATCTATTCTTCTCCTGAACACTTCCTAGACTTATTATTCTGTCTCTCAACCCCACCCAACTTTGTTCTCTCCTTTTCTTTTTTTTTTGTCCTTTTTCCTCTGAGGATTTTATTCTGTATGTAGAACCCCTGGGGGTGGGGGTCTTGTCTGTGGCCACCCTAGAGATTTACACTGGACTCCAGACTCTAGCTTGGAAGTGAGGTGACAGAAACAATGTTTTGTGCCAGTCACGTGATTACAAAGTTGGGGTTTCCTGCAGGACTGCAGGAACAACATGAATGCCCACACTTGCTGTGAACTATTACCAGTCTTACTTGTCCTCCTGTCCTGGTCAAAGGGGTCCTCAATGGACACCACTTTTTACTCCCAGATGAAGGACTTATGCAGGTCAGCTAATTGGTCAGGTATGATGTGCCTGCTGGAGCCATCAGGAGACTTAAAGTCCAGGTCATATTTGCCAGACCTGAAGAACTCAAAGACAGCCACGTCCATGCTGAGGACAACGTGGTTAGTGTAGCCTGCCTTCTCAATTGCATTCTTCACAACCCAAGAACGTGTTTGTTCTTCTGGGTATTAAGTGCAAACCTGCCTTCACCACTCACATTGGTGGCCTTCTTCCCATATTTCTCCTTGATGATATTCTTCAGATGGTTATAAACTTCTGCCCCAATGCGCATGACTTCCCAGCAGCTGGATACCCCCACAGGGAAGATTATGAACTCCTGCATGGCCAGTTTGTTCTCAGTATGGGAACCTCGATTGACCGCAATGAAAGCTGGGACTGATAGGATGACATCAGGGTTGCTAGTAAAGTCAGCGATGTGATAGTAAAGGGGTACTCCCTTTTCTGTGGTACCAGCTTTACAGGCAGCCCAAGGCACTCCCAGGACGGCATTTGCACCAAATTTGGATTTACATTCAGTGCCATCCATCCCAGTCATCACTTTGTCCATCTTCTCTTGTTCAACAACATTCAGTTTCTTGCTAACCACAGTAGGCACTGATAGTTTTATTGATATGCCCAACACCCTTTGAGGCAAGCTTCCCCATGTAACAGGTCTTATCACTGTGATGGAGTTCTAGGGCCTCACGGATGCCTGGGGAGGCACCGCTGGTCACAGCAGCTCTAAAAAGACGTTTTGATATGTAGAGAACCACCTCAACCGTGGGATTCCCACAGGAGGCAAAGATCTCTCGGACATGGAGCTTGAGGATAGACATGGCCCTTGGATTGTGGTGCAGAAAAGTTTCTGAAGGCACCCTGTAGAGCGTTTAGTAGAGACATGCATGCGACCTATTCCCCAGCTGTTCTTTTCTTTTTATACATAGCCAGAAGAGTTCAAATCGTTGTGTTCACGTACCTACCGGTGTGGGGCCCATCCACTGGAATATGTTCAACCTGCTAAATGCCAGAACCTTTAAAGAAAATTAATTTTCCTTCCCCCAGACGACATTAAGTCTCAACTTTTCAGCTGGAGTAGAGGATCATGAACCCTGCCACCCTCCGTGCTGGAGTGTTAACTGTCTTGGTCTTGTGCAGGGCAAACACACCTGCTGAAAGCTCATGCTCAGAGACGTCAGTGATGTCCGGAAGACAGGTGCTCTCCACTTCTCCCTGACCCCTGGCCCTTTTGCTATTTGCTCTCCCTCTTTCAGAGCATAGCCTGAGCCTTGATGACACAGATATCCTATTTGTGGCTAAGCGCTCCACTAACAGCTAAACCTCTCCGCTTTGATCAGTTTTGAGTGTTTGTAGTAACCACTGTTCAAGGCACAAGAAAATTTTAGTGAGGAAGTCTGAGTTGTCCTAATCTATGTGTAGAAAGATGGCAAATGTAGAGTGTCATTACATTTTATGTACTTAAAATCACAGTTTGAAATATCTCAATACCCATGCAGTCATCACTAGAACTAGGAAAACTAACACGTCTATCATCCACACAGCTTCCTTCTTGCTCCTTTCAAACACCTGCCTTTCTTTGCCTTCACCCTCATGTAACTACTCACCTGACTCCGTAGCAGGGATTAACATATTTACAACAGTTTCATCTCAAAAGCTTAAGAGCCCTACATCTTTTTGCAAGTTTTTTTTCCTTCGTATATTTTTGAGATTTTGAGATTCATCCAGGTTTTTTTTAGCATGTATCTGTAACACTCATTTAAATTTCTAAGTAGGAATGCATGTGTGGATATATGATAATCTGTTTATCCACTTAGCTATTTATAGAATTACAGATTATTTCTAGTTTTAAACTTTACAAATAAATCTATAATTGACATCTATATCTAAGGATTTATGTAGATGCCTGGGTAAAATGTCTACATGGGGAAGCTTGCCTCAAAGGGTGTTGGGCATATCAATAAAACTATCTCACCTACTGTGGTTAGCAAGAAACTGAATGTTGTTGAACAAGAGAAGAGTACTAGCGAAATCTAACTCTTCATATTCTTACCAGACTAAGAGGTGTAGAGTGCTAGTATTTCATAGGGTTCTCTTCTCCTTTCCTCCAGTCTTCATGTACTTACTGGCCAGATATGTCCTTTCTCAGTCTTTATATGAGGTTCTGTGTCTAGCCTTAGTGTATCTTATTATGCCATGTTCAGCTGATAGCCCTGGGAGGTCTGCTTTTTCTGAAGAAAAAGGGAGGAGTGGATCTGGGAAATAGAGAAAATGGGTGAAGGCAGACTGGGAGGAGTGGAGTGAGGGTAAATTGCATTTGAGATGTATTGAAAACAAAATAGATAGATATCATCCTACAGTTAAAAAATAGAATTTTCTGTTTTTCTCATTAATTTCTGTCATTATATTTTAAAAATAATTTTCCTACTTCTGTAAACTTTACCTGACTTTTTAAAAACTTCTTAATGTGGTCATACAACTCATATACTAAATTATTTTTTGCTTTTTCAAAATATATGTTTAAAAATTAAAATTTCCTTCTACTTACTAATTGTTGTTATATTTTTTATAACCATTCAGTTTAATACTGTTTGAAATTACTTTGAGGACCCATAGTATTTTAACTTGAAAGTAATTTGTGCTTGCTAGATGTATTATTGATTTTATTTTAATTATAATGTACTCAGAGAGTATTGTGAGTCCTTGATCCTTTAAGTGTATCCAGATTTATTTAATGATTTAGCATATTGTCTGTGTTAGTGAATACATCAAGCAAACGTATAAAGTGTGTTATTGGAAAGTTGTCATGTGCAGTATTCTGCTCCCAAAGTGTCACCTAGGACAAAGATGCTATGTAGACTCTGCATCTGTTCATTTCCTCTTGATATTGCTGATTTTGCCTTCTTTTAATTATTGTTTGTATGATCTATATGTTTCACCTTTTTCTATTACTTCCTGATTATATTTTAAGTATGTCTCTTACAGACAATATTTAGTTCCCTGTTGTGGTTTTATTCTCTCTGCTCATCTCTGCTAGTCAAATGAAGCATTACAAGCACTAACATGTTGTTGGAATTAGCCTTTCATGAATCTTCTTTTGTTTTCTGTTTCATCTCTTCACTAAAGGCCAGTTTCACTATTCTTCATGTGAAAGATGTCTCTTTCTAACACATATGTGTATATTTTATATTTGTACATTGATTTTCAACTTATTTTTATTCATTATTACTGTCTGTGTGGATGATGTCTCTGTGTGTAGGTGTGCAAGTGAAATCATGTGTCTTCCATTACCATGTAGAGGCAAAAGGACAACTTTAAGGTACTAGCTCTTTTTCCATTGTGGGTTATAGCTCAGGCTCCCAATGTAGGATTGAGCTCAGGTTTCAGTTGTGGAATTGAGCTCAGGCTTTCATTGTGGGTTCTAGTTCAGGTTTTATTGCAGGTTCTATTTCAGGTTTCCATTGTGTGATTGAGATCAGGTTTTGTTTGTGGATTCTAGCTCAGGTCTTCTTTTTCTTTATTAGATTTTTTTTTGTTTTTAAAAATACCAATCCAAATTCTCACTTCCTCCCATTCCCTTCACACATCTTCCCATCCCACCCCCCTTCTAATTCTAAGAGAGGGTAAGGCACTCTGCTTTGTGAAGGGTCCAAGTCTCTCCTACTACATCTAGGCTGAGCAAGGTATACATCCAAAGCGAATAGGATCCCAAAAAGCCAGTACATGTAGTAGAGATAAATCCCAGTGACACTGCCAGTGGCCACTCAGTCTGACCCAGCCATACAACTGTCAGCCACATTCAGAGGGACTAGTTTAGTCCTAGGCTTGTTCCTTCCCAGTCCAGCTGGAGTTGGTGAGCTCCCATTAGCTCAGGTAAACTGTTTCAGTGGGTGAGATCATCAGGGTCTTGAACTCTTTGCTCATATCTCAGATTTTCATTGTGGGATTGTGGTAAGGTTTTCAGGCTTGCGTACCAAGTGCTTTTAACTGCTAAGTGGTCTCACTGACACCATGTTCATATATTCTTATTTGTGTACATATAGGTCTTTATATGTACATGTGTACATGCACACTTGTATATAAATGTACAGAGAGAATACATTAAATTAATATTTCATTAATTTGTGTAACGTGCAAGACTCTTGCAACTATAAAGAGTTAATGTGATTTTTTCATTCTATCCTTTATTGGATAATTTTATGTATAATATACAACACCTCATTTTAGAAGCACTACTATACAATGCATGATATGTTAACATAGAAGAAAGTTTTTATATCTAGTCACCCATTTTCTTTCTCATTCTCTTCAAAACAGTATATATAATCATTATATACTCACTATATATAATGATTATGTATATAAAATCAAAGAAAAAGTGGCTAGCTATCTAACTGAAGCATGAGGTCTTCAAGAAATGTAGGTGGGAGGACCTAAAGGAAAGAAAGAAACGGGGTAAAGTAATGTACTTATATTTCAATTAGAAACATTTAAAAATTTTCTCTGTCATTCTTACAGAGTATGTTTGCTGGCATCAAATTATCTTATTGATACTTTCATGAAACATTTTTCTGAAAAATATTTTCATTGGACAATGTTTGTGAGTCAAGCTTTCTTTTAAAAATATTTTTTCTTATAATTTTTTTCTTTTTTTAATTCTCTTCTTTTCATTTTCTTTTATTTAATTATTTCTCTCTCCCCCTCCTCCCACCCTTCTCCCCCTCCTCCCACTTCTCTCTCCCTCCCTCTCCAGTCCAAAGAGCAGTCAGGGTTCCCTGCCCTGTGGTAAGTCCTAGGTCCTCCCCCCCTCTGTCCATATCTAGGAAGGTGAACATCCAAACTGGCTAGGCTCCCACCAAGCCAGCACATTAAGTAGGATCAAAACCCCGTGCCATTGTCCTTGGCGTCTCATCAGCCCTCATTGTTCGCCATGTTCAGAGAGTCCAGTTTTATCCCATGCTTTTTCGGTAACAGTCCAGCTGGCCTTGGTGAGCTCCCAGTAGATCAGCTCCACTGTCTCAGTGGGTGGGTGCACCCCTCGTGGTCCCGACTTCTTTGCTCATGTTCTCCCTCCTTCTGCTCCTCATTGGGACCTTGGGAGCTCAGTCCAGTGCTCCAGTGTGGTTCTCTGTCTCTATCTCCATCCATCACCAGATGAAGGTTCTAAGATGATATGCAAGATATACGTCAGTATTGCTATAGGCTAGGGTCATTTCAGGTTCACTATCCTCAGCTGCCCAAGGAACTAACTGGGGACCTCGGCTTGGGCTCAACAATGCTACCCCCAGAAAGCATACAAATTCATGGAAACTGAACAGCCAACTACTGAACCATACCTGGATTAAGGAAGAAATAAAGAAAGAAATTAAAGTCTTCCTGGAATTCAATGAAAATAAAGAAACAACATACTCAAACTAATGGGACACTATGAATGCAGTCCTAAGAGGAAAGTTCATAGCACTAAGTGCCCACTTAAAGAAAACAGAGAAAGCTCACATTGGAGACTTAACAGCCCACCTGAAAGCTCTAGAAAAAAAAGAAGCAGACTCACCTAGGAGGAATAGAAGACTGGAAATAATCAAACTGAGGGCTGAAATCAACAAAATAGAAACACAGAAAACAATACAAAGGATCAATGAAACAAAAAGCTGGTTCCTGGAGAAAATCAACAAGATTGACAAACCCCTATCCAAACTAATCAAACAGCAGAGAGCGAATTTGCAAATTAATAAGATCAGAAATGAAAAGGGGGACATAACCACAGACACAGAGGAAATTCAGAGAATCATTAGATCTTACTACAAAAGCCTGTATACCACAAAACTGGAAAATGTAAAGGAAATGGACACTTTTTTAGATAAATACCATATACCAAAGTTAAACCAGGACCAGGTGAACAATCTAAATAGACCTGTTAGTCGGAATTAGAAGAGGTTATCAAAAAACCTCCCTACCAAAAAAAAAACAATCTTTCTTTTAGATTCATTAAAATCACTAAAGATTTTGGTCCACTGAACCTCTGACCTCTTACTTCTGACCTCTGTTTCCTTGCCAAAGAAATCTGTGCTTGCCTCTTAGGATGTTTCATGATGCTTCCTAAATCTTTTATATTATGTTTCATCCCTCCTAGAAATGACTCTCAGGACATCATATGATTTCCACTGATTTTTTAAGTTGATCAGGTCTTCATTTGTTTTGTGTCAGTTACTTTGAAATCAAGTCATATTTTTCTGACATTTTACATATTATATCACTTTGAATATAAAGTTTTCTATGAACTACATATTATTACAATCATTGGAGATGTTCATGGTTTTGTTAATGTGGCACTCTCTGAGAAGGATCATACTTGGAGTTAATGTTAACAGGCTCTTGTTGATCATAGCTTGGTTAAGTTTCCTTAGTCCTTACTGTGCTCCATGCTGTCTACCCATGTGTGGCTGAAGATCTAGTCTAGAATCTGCAGATATTCTGAAACAGAACTAAAGAACGCTTCTTCTGTTCTTACTGTTGGAAAATTTCTCTCTCTTGTGTTGTTTGTTTCATTCTATGATTTCTAAACAGGGAATGGCAGGTCCTTTATCTAGAGTATTAGCTATCATGCTAATTTCTGAATGAAGCCTTTTTTTAGGTAAGATTTGTGGAAGAAAAAATTATAGATCTGGATTTCTGAAAATTTTGATTCTTTAGTCTTGGATTTGGGATTTTTGTCAAAAGTAGGTATGGGTAATTACTGGGAGCTAGGGAAACAATGTGCTGTAACACCGAGTGAAAAACCATGAGCAACATTGTTAAATGTCAGTTTTATAATATAGTAACTTATAAAAGTATGTAAACATGCCCCTCTAGACCTTGATTTTGTCTCTTGTATAATGAGAATAAAAATTCATTACCAACCATGTAAACACCTGTAGCATCGGTGCTCAGAAGCCTGAACAGGAAGTTTATTAGTTCAAGAGCAGCCTTGGATCCATAGGGAGCACCTATCTCAAACAACTAACCATCCAATTAACTGACTAACCGATAAAACCATAATTACATAATGACACCCTCCTGACTTATGAAAATAAATCACACTTTTTACTATTGTCTTAGTTAAGGCTTATATTGCAGTGAAGAGACACCATGACCATGGCAACTCTTATAAATGAAAATATTTAATTGGGGCTGACGTACAGTTGAGAGATTCAGTCCATATCATCATGGCAAGAAGCTTAAAGGCATGTAGGCAGACTTGGTACTGGAGAGGTAGCTGAGAGTACTATATTTGGATATGCAAGGTAGCAGGAACAGCCACTGAGTGTGTTAGGAGCTTCTGAAACCTCAAACTTCACCCCTAGTGACACAACAAGGCCATACCTACTCCAACAGGGCAGCACTTCCTAATAGTACCACTCACTATGAACCTATAGGGACCTGTAGTATAAAGCTGCTGGTTTGATCCTGGCAATCCAGAACAGAAATAATCACACAGAAACTGTATTAATTAAATCACTTCTGGGCCTATTACCTCTAATTTCTTATTGGCTAGCTCTTACATCTTAGTTTAACTCATTTCTATCAATCTGTGTATTGTCATGTGGTTTAGGCTTACCAATGAGTTTTGTCCAGTGTCTGTCTCTGGTGGGACTACATGGATTCTTGCTGATTCTGCTTTCTTTCTCCCAGCATTCAGTTTAGTGTTCCCTGCCTAGCTCTGTTCTACCCTGTTATAGGCTCAAAGCAGTTTCTTTATTCATTAACCAATAAAAGCAACACATATACAGAAGGACTTCCCACAATATTTCCTCTTTTCTGTTTAAATAAAAAGGAAGGCTATAACCTTAACATAATAAAATTACATATAACAAAATAGCTATTAAACAATAATTACAGTTACAATCTTTATATCCATCTTTTGTCATAACTAAGAAAAATTATAACTATCTATTCTTCAACTATATCAAAGACTCCAGAAGAATATAGTATTATCTAAATAAACAGAAAGTGCATTGTAAGCAACTTCCAAAACTTTAGAATTGACAAAGACATCTTACTGCCTGAACAGTGACCCAAAGTTATTCTGTATTGATGGAGCATCCATCTCCAGCCTACAGACCCATTGTTGAAATAGGAGCGGCAGGCTTTGTTCCTGGCACCCGGCCGCCCGCACGGCTAGCTTTACACCAGAAATAATTACACGGAAACTGTATTCTTTTAAACACTGCCTGGCCCATTAGTTCCATCCTCTTATTGGATAGCTCTTACATATTTATCTTACCCATTTTTAATAATCTGTGTAGCCCATGAGGTGGCTTACCAGGGAAGATCTTTACCTGCATCTGTCTGGAGTGGAAGAATCACGGCTACCGCCTGACTCAGCTTCTTTCTCCCAGCATTCTGTTCTGTTTTCTCCGCCTACCTAAGGGTTGGCCTATCAAATGGGCCTAGGCAGTTTCTTTATTAATATGAAATCATTCCCACATCAGACCCATAGTATCCAGCAGACTTTTCCATGAAGCGGGAAATTTGAAGATCTGTTCTGCCTCATAATGGCAAAGTCCATAGTTTGTTTTCTTGTGTGTCATGCAGAATGTCTGACAGACTCTTTCATGTAGCAGGAATGCCAAAGAACCATCTCATCTTTAGGAAAGTTCAGCAGTCATTTCTCTGTGGGCCCCGCATGTCCAGTTCATACAGTATAGCATCAAGCAGCTCAGGCAAGAACAGCTTCTTACCCAAATGACTAAGCAACACCATAAGGAGGCTCTTTGGTGCACATCATCCTTTTGAAGTAACTTGGTGCTGCCAGGAACAGATGTGTCTCACTGTTATGAAAAGTGCAAGTTCTTAAACATTTTAAATGCCATATTATGTAGCCTTTGAAAGGTTTGAGGAATGCCTATTTATATAAAATACATCTCTGTACATCTAGAAAATCTAACTAACATGACTACAAGCTTGACTATTTTGGATGATCATCTATTAACCTATATTTGTTAATCATACTTTAATTTTTAAATGAGCTGGACAAGCACAATACCTTAATCAAGACCAGATATACATATACACACTGTAACAAAATTGACCTTAAATTTGTATCAATAAACCAAGATCAATACCAATGCAAATACCTGTATCATATCCCCCTTTAAATGTAAACAAATAAAACCAATAAAAGCAACACATATAAAGAAGGACTTCCCACATCAGGGGCCATTTTCATTCAAACCACCAGAACTTCCATATTTATTTTTCCCTTTAACTTCTAGGTTTAACTTTTAGATATATGTCATGCAAGGTGGTTTCCTCAAGTTAAACTAAAATTGTAATTGAGTACTTCAGAAAATGAACTGCTAACAACCCTAGGCATCTTCTACTTTCTAAACTCACATCTGCTTTGGACTAGCCAGTATATTTGAGGAAATGGCCTGTACTTTTCTATAAAAACAACTTTATTCTTTATTTTATATTTTTGTGTAGCATAACATTAAAAAATAAAGTATTATTTTTGGGAGATAACTTTGGAGTCACCTAATCTAATTCTTGTACAGGGACTTTTAAATTTGCCCAAAGTCATAAATAAACCATGATTCACTCAGCAATATTCACATATTTATTTTGAGAGCTTAAATGAAGTAAACCATTCTTATCTCAAGACTATAAAAAGTTTAAGATTAATTTTTTTTCAATTTTATTGGGTGCTCAAAAAGCCTGATCAATTGCATAATTTCACAGTAAAAGTGATTCACCTGCCGTGCAGAGCCAATGACTGGCCAAGGAACCCCTTTTGGGGACAGTATGGCCCCCAGAAGCTGATAAATCTGCTCTGTTAAATCTCATATTCTCAACAGGTATTTAATTATGAGAGTCAGGGTATCCCAATCTGTAGGGGAGGTCATGGTGTCTTTACAGATTTTCAGAAGTCCTGTGGTGGAGGAAACACACCCTTCCCCTATTACAATGCTCTTTGCTTTCCAGTTTCTCTGATGATCAGCTTTGGACCCTGCGACAAATCTCTTTCAATGAAGACCAGTAGTTTTGCCCAAATGTGTAACAAGCAGCTTTACCTATATTTCTACATCAAAGTGCTGTGTCAGGGACTTGTTAGAGAATGATTTGTGGTGAGGCTGCAGGGCTTGTGGTTATTTTGAATCCACTTTTGAACAAGCAGGGCAGGAAAAAGTTGTCGTGTATGTACCAGGCAGATAGATGTTGAAAGGGCACTATCAATTACGATTCTGACAAAACCATATCATCTTGAATACAGTCACAGAGAGGCTAGTTCAAACAAGCAAGGCCGTAAATACTTCTGCCTTGGAAATACTGCTTTCCTAAATTTGGCTGACAGAAATATTTGATACTCGAGAAATAAACTGTAATAATAAATACATAATAAGATAGGTCCTGTGGGACTTTGTTGCATAGCCTATCTCCAGCATCATTTTTATCTTTTTTTAGTGGTTGTCATTATTTGAACTGACTTGTCAAGTCTATGAGGGTAGGAGTCGTGTACTCTTTATCCATACATTGTAGCTCCCCCCCTTTTTTTAAAAAAAAAGTGTAATTTAATACCTAATACTAACTGAGAGCTCATCTTTTGGAGCATATTAAAAAGAATTTTAAGCCTACAAATAATAACACTATGAGCAGTGTACTCTCTAGAGCAATCTTGAATGAATTGTGCGTATTTGATTTTTCTTCATATTTAAAACCTAAACATAAAGCCGGGCGGTGGTGGCACACGCCTGTAATCCCACAACTCGGGAGGCAGAGGCAGGCAGATCTCTGTGAGTTCGAGGCCAGCCTGGTCTACAAAGGGAGTTCCAGGACAGGCTCCAAAGCTACAGAGAAACCCTGTCTCGAAAAACCAAAAAAAAAAAAAAAAAAAAACCTCAATATAATTTTACATACCAAACAGTTGCCGCTATCAGGTGAAAAATAAAAGTAGCACAACTGTAGGATTGCCTTTCCGGGGTGGTCTTGGGAAAGTTCCATAGAGCATTTGTGATTGTCATTTAATTGAATAATGTATTTAGAGTTAGTCACTCTAACTGGATGGCACTCACAGTGACTTTCTCTACCTTTGTGTACCTCCAATTACTCTATCTCCTAACAGTGACTGCCACATCAAATGCACTCACTATGTAAGCATTTAGCTATTTTCTAAACCATTCTGTTGTCACCTAGTTTCATTCTAATGACATGTTATTTTTAGAATTAAATTAGGAAAATAGGTACAAAATTAGAGGAAGAAGGATCCAGTAGTCCATATGTCCTTGATTCATTCTTAGACAAGGATATTTTTTTTCACTAGGCACTTTTTGGACACCTAACAAAATGTCCCCAAATCACAAACCAATATGAGAGCATCAGATCATGCCTGTCAGAGGCTGGCCATTGCCTGAACTGTTCTGTGTGCTTCATAGAGCTGTACTGGCTCTTTCTTCATGGGTGCACAGTGTTCTCTCCTGAGAAGTCATAAAGGGAGATGAACTGCTGAGAACTGATTACCCTAAAATAGCCTCTAAGAGACAGGAAGTCACAGGTCTCTAAGAATCTCTGCTTTTTCCAAACTCTTTAGAGTATCAGTCTAAGGTATGAGCTTCATTTAGTTTGCCAGAGTGGAGTTAAGTCTCCAAAGCTGGTTTCCTAGCTTTTTAAATGATTTTACTGTATCTTTTATATGAATTTGTCAGTGTTCCTTGCTTTTCCAGATAATCTAGTTATAATTTTAATGTAAGCCTTGTTTCTGACTCCACTTTGTGGAGAAAATAAAATAAGACACACATACAAATAATGGTAATGCTCAAGCATGGTGAAGATAAAGTTAGCCATACAAACAAGAAGATTTTTCTTCTAATAACACCTGACTTGGTCAAGGTTTCTATTGCTGTTATGAAGCACCATGACTGAAAGCAACTTGGGGAGGTCAATGTTCATCTTACCTTACATGCCCCAATCACAGCCATCATGAGGGGAAGTCAGGGTGGGAACTCAAGGTAGAAACCTGAAATTGAGAACTGGAAAAGAGGCCCTTGGGAGAACATTAATTACTGTCTTATTCACAGGTCAGTTTGACAAGAATGTTTTCTAGTCTGTGTCAAGTTGCCATAGAACTATCCAACACAGCACCTTCTTTGTGAAGGTAGCACCAAATGATGCACAAACATTTTTTTTCCTTTGGTTCGAGACATACTCTTATTTGTAGACTGGGATGACCTCAGCATTAGAGAGATCTGCTTTCCTTGGACTCCCATTGCTGGGATTAAAGGCATGTACACCTGGCATGCAGTACACCTGGCATGCAGTACACCTGGCATGCAGTACACCTGGCATGCAGTACACCTGGCATGCAGAACACTTTTGATGACCCTGCTAGGAGAGTGCCATGTCTGTAGAGACCATGATGATGTCTGATGCTCAGAAACAGAAGACGGGAAAAGAGCATTAATTTTTTTACTTGGTTTTTGTTTTCATTGTATGTATTTATTTATCTACATATGTACCTATGTATGTATGTATATATGTATGTATCTGTCTATCTATATCTATCTATCTATCATCTATCTATCTATCTATCTATCTATCTATCTAATTTCTATCTTCTTCACTATCATCTATCTGTGTGTGTGTGTGTGTGTGTATGTTTGAGAGAGAGAGAGAGAGAGAGAGAGAGAGAGAGAGAGAGAGAGAGAGAGAGAGAGAGAGAGAGAGAATATGAACATGCCCCAGATAATGTGTATGGAGTAGTTCAGAGGACAATTAGCCGGTGTCACCTCTCTTCTACCATGTGGATCCTGGGGACTGAACTCAGGTTTGACAACAAGACTTTACTAGTTGAACCATCTCATAAACCCTAGAATATTTGTACTTTTCACGATCAACTGTAGAAGGCTGGAAGCAAAATGTGTGTCTCTGTATTCTAGACTCTATGAATTAGAAATGGGGGTTTTGTGTCATTGGTCACTTGGCCACAATTCCATTTTTTACCCCAGTCATGATCTGTGCTGTCTCATTTACTTTACTTGTTAAGTCTGCTGTTCACAGTTTTGGCTGACACGCTGCTCACTTTCCACATCTTTCCCCCTATTTGGTGTCACCCACTTTTCCTGTAAATTTACCTTTTAAAATAAAACATGTCATGCAAAATCCTTTTTTCCCCCTAGATGATCACCCTTCCTTTGTTTTCTTCTGGGAAAAGAAAAAAATAATAAATCAAAGAGTGGTGTGCTGACACATCTGTCTCTAGGCTGAGCAGTTCGCTAATTGTACTGGAGTCTTTGATCACAAGTCTAATGGATGGCGCTATTCCATTCCACTGATGCCCTTGGACACAGCTAGTTGTCATGTGAACATTCTCATTCCATGTGGATAGGTAACCAGGCTAAAGCATGTTCGCTTTTCAGTAGTCTAGGTTCTTTTGACATCCTCTAATTATTCAATAGAAATAGAAAAACAAACTTCCGGGAAAATAAGAGTTAGCAAAGAATTGGGTAAAGTGAGAGATTGGGGCCATGCTGAGACAACTGAAAATAAGCAGGTTGTGCTATAGTTGGGCCAGTTATTTTAGTTTCTCTGACAGCATGTTCAGAATCCTGCAGTCTAGCTGTGATTAATTGTCCAACTATCACTTGCTAATATGACAGTGTTAAAAATCAACTCTGCTGCTGAAGATTAAGCATGTCATCTAGACAGCATAAAAATACTTAGGGACTCAAAACGAAATATTTTACCAAATAATTAAGTGGAAACTAATCAGTGCCATTGATGAGTATGGAAAATTTAGTTTTTCTAAAAACCTACAGCCCTCTTTGCTCTCATGCTGAGGCAATTCTTCTTACAGGTATAAGTATTTGCTATTTTTGGTAGATACTGAAGCTGTTAATCTATCTTTATATGGTAGATATGGCTGCTAAACGTTAGAAAATCAGCTGATGTCACTACTTAGACAATATTAATTTGAACATTATTAAAAAGAATAAACGTATTTTGGTGTTTGGGTCCATATGGAAGCATGAAGAATATGATAGATAATTTATTATTGAAACACAGAAAGGCTACCTTGTGGCAATGCATGGTTAATTCTCATGGTAACACTGAGGTAAGCAATGTGATTGTACATCTTTTGTAAATCAGAGAATTCAGGCACAATGATTAGTTGTCTTGTATAACATCAGACACTCAGTGTTAGAACTGTACTTTTTTCCTGAGTTAGAGTGATTCAAAAATAGTCTCCTAAAAAAATCTCAGAAAACTCAAATAGTCACATTATTTATGTTGGCTGTTGGATAACTACCAAGTTGGGGTAAAAGCAAAGTGAAGTTACAAGTTTGCTGTCTGGGGGGATAAAGGTGTGTTCCAACACTTACAGAATGTCCAGTTTACCCATGAGGTGTCTGAAGTTATGAAGGAAGATGAATATTCAAGAAACCTTATTCATTAACTAACAATAATACATGCACCTAACAGTTTAGTGTGCTATGAATACTTTCATAAGACTTTATTAACAAGTTTAGCTTAGTTCCAGACCACATAAAAAAAATCACTGGATTGGAAAATGGGGTTAAATTTGTGTCATCATTTTTAGAGATAAGAAAAAAATTTGAGAAACATTGATCGTGCTTTTTCCCCTTGACTATTTATAAACAGACTCATATGAGAATGTCCCGAAAAGACCTACAGAAACAAATTCTCAATAATTCTCTTTAGTCCCATATTCCAGACATGTCTGATCACAGAATCTATTCATTTCTGAGAAATTACTATTACAGTCTGTCTGGTGAGTCTTGAAACATAATTTTTCAGGGGAAAAATTGTATGGTACTATCTTTCATGTTTTTAAATGAAGAAATAAATAATTAATTCATTGTAAATAGAGATATAAACATAAGCATAAATAGATGTGGTGCCTGTACCCTGTGCCAGGCTATATTCTTCTTCTAGGACATTAGTAGTGACAGAGACCTCTGTCCCTAGAGACGATGGTTCCTTTGAATAGCTGTCTTCCTTGGCAGACACACGCAGAAGACGACAACTTCATTGGTAATCAAGAGACTTCAGTCTGTGACTTTCACAGTCCTCCAAGAATCAAACTGGTACTTCAAAGAGATTAAAAACTAAAAGGAACACATGATACCCTTTCAAAGCTGAGACTTCAGATTTGATGAAGGCTGTATCAGAATGAGATATGATTCAGATATCAAATTACATTTGTTTAGTCCCGCACAGCTTAATAAATCCTAGCCGCATTTAATAAACATTCATCTTGTTTTAATTGCCATGTAGTGTGTTTCAGTGGTCTCATAATGCTAAATGATTCACTTCAATATTTATTGCATGTCATTTCTACTTCTAAAGCCATCTATACATCTTTAGTTTGTGTTTGTAACCCAATTTATTTTTATACTAAACCTGGGTGATTAAGATTTTGCTTTAACCTCTAATTTTTAAATAAAAAACCCATATTTTCACAATTATATCATTACTAGAATTATTTTCATGTTTATTCCCTTATATGGCATTACAAAACATAGAATAAATTATTAGTAGATATGGAATAAATTCTAAGTTAACTTTGTTTTTTCATAAAGGTGCAGAAACTGTGGAAAATCATACTTCTAAATTACATACACACATATATCTATGAATAAGTATATATGTATATATACATTTGGAAGCATAATTTTCATTTGTATGTATGTACTCTATGATGATTTAGAAAAAAAGATATATTTTCTTTAATGTATTTGACAGAAGTCATAGTTTTTGCCCATGCTGGTCTTGATCTCATAGGGATTCACTTACTTCAACCTCCTTGGTGCTAGGATTAAAGGCATGCTCCATCATGCCTGGCTCTGCAAGTCATAGGTTGCAAAAACAATGAAGGATAAGAACACTGAGTGAGTTCAAAGAAGTTTTAATTCTGAGAGTCAAAATAAAGCACTATTGTACATTGGTCTCTTGAGAACCCTTGAACTCTGGCATGGTTAAAGATTTTCTTGTTGGTTTTATTTTAGAATGATATATGCTATGTTTTCACTGTTTCTAAAGCTCTGAGTCTGTGTCAGAGATATCTCAAAAATAAGAGGCTTTTATGAAGTAACATCAGCTTTGCAGTTTTTGCATTGGATGAACAAACTTCTGAGGTTAAATCCCGAAATGCCTTCATGCGCTTTACAGGAAACGAATGCTTGTCTGGTGATGGAAGGGACTCATCATGTAGCCAAAGAGGACAGTGGAAAATTCTGGTGCTGGTTTATCTCCAGACTCTCCAAGGTTTAGAATACTGGCATAGAATATGGGATCATCTTGTTGGTTTGCTTTCCTGATGTAGATAGATAATAGTTAACCATCGTTGCAATGCTTGCTTGTGATTATAGTCTTGAATACAACCACTCAATTTCAGGTAAGACCTGAGAATATCTGACAAATGCCATTTCATTAACTAAGTTTTATTTGGGGTTCTGAGTACAACAAACAAACAGAATATCCTCCCTTTAATAACTCATATAGTTTAAATAGCGACTATAAAAATAATTATCATAGATATAAATAAAGTGAAAAAGGAAAATAAAGGTACTATGTCTAAAGTAAGAGGCTCAGTCAAAGGACTTCTTGTGCCATTTTGCAGCCATCTGAAGAGCATTTGAAGCCACTTCAAGTCAAGAAGCAAACTGTCCAAGATATTTGGGGGAAGGTGGCTGGTGGGGCTGGGAAAGCAGTGGACAAAAATCTTGAGGCAGTAGACAACGCTTAGCAAAGAGGCTGGTTTGGAGGCAGTAATAAAGAAGTTAATGGGTAAAGAAGACAGAGAGTAAGTAGATTCAGACTGTGTCTGAAATTACAAGCTAGTAAGCAGTTAATAGCAAGTATTAAGAACTGATGTTTTTAACAACCTTTCTATGTGGTGGAGAGTCCTGTAGTAGAGGATTCATGAACAAAGGGGAAAATGCACATTGAGGTTACTGCAGTAAGCCAGATAATAAAGGTAATAGGAGCATGTCGTAGCCGTGAGGATTATAAGTGGACATGTTCTGCATGTATTTTAAGGGAACTGCCAGCATGAACCATGTATAGGTTGAATCAGGAAGTGGAATATAAAAAAACACCTCTGAGTTTTTAACCTGTACACTTAGAATAATGAAAGTGCCGCTGGAAAAACAAAGTTTGGATGGTACGCTTTGTTACTCCTGATAGTCCTGTTGGAAACCCATGGGGATATGCCAATTACTCAGCTACAAGATTCTCCATTAAGTACCGTTCTGTAGAGAGACACACCTGAATCTAAGAACACACATGACATTTAAGGGGTTGGAAAACATTACCTACACACCAAGTATTGATAGACGGAAAAGGCACAACACTGACTGTGGGTCATGAGAATGGCATACACAGAATGAAAAAATTTAGCAGGAAGTAATTACAACTATGCCAAAATCAGTGACAGAGAAACAATAAACTCTATGTTTTGAAGCTTTTAACAGTCAGGAGAGAGAGAGAGAGAGAGAGAGAGAGAGAGAGAGAGAGAGAGAGAGAGAGAGAGAGAGAGAGAATCATTCCCTAGGCAAAATATTTGGTTAACTTTTTTCTTTCAGAGACTAGCTCTGTTTATACAGTTTTAATGTTTTTGTTGAAGATTTTTTTATACAGGATAATATTTTTCCTCTACTCTAGATTTAGGTCTCAAGAACCAAGAGTTAAAATTTCAGTGTTCCTTGAGATATTGTAGAGGCAGTGATCAGTTAGCCTAAAATAGATAATGAGGTTGCCCTTCACTAAGACTATTAACCTAGGTTAAATCTGAGGAGTGACACATTCATATATTATCATTCTCCTGAGAAAATGTGGTCCCAACTATGGGTATTGCAGTGAAACTTTAGTCTGCACAGAACATAGACTTCCCAGACTAGTGAAAGCCTTCATTATCTAGGGAGAAATGGGTAGAAACAAGTGTGATCTGGAGAAACAGCTATCCAGCTTTCCCCTACTGTTCTTAGAGGGAAGAAAATACTGTGGAACCATAGGTAGTCCAAAACAGTGTTTTAACTCTTCACTGGCGTTCATGAAAGATCAGGATGCTAAGATTGAGTTCAGCACAGAGAGATTCTTGAAAATGTGGATTATGACCACAATGAAGCACGTCATCATTTTGAAAAACTTTAGACATTTGAAAAGTTTTATGGCAGCCTTTCAAAAGTACAGGTATTTTTTAGTTTAGAAGTGTTTTAAGTATAGGGTTTATATCCCATGGCAGTGGCCACTGTAAATTAACATTTTTCCCAAATGTTTTATCTCTATATACTTTAATCATTTTGTTTTCTTTGGCAGCTTATCTTCATTTACCTTTGATGTCACAGAATATTTTTCACCCTTTTATCATATTTTCCAGATGACTGAATAAACATTAAAGAGATGCTGGGTATAGACAGAAATAATAAAAAAGGTGTTTTAAAACATAGAAAAGAAATAGCACAGCAAAATAAACCAATTTAACAAATAGATCTTGTTTTATGTTTAAAAAATCAAACAGGTATCTTGTTATTATAATAAGTGTGGATGAGAGACTTCTCTGTGGGATTGCTTGTTTCTTTTTATTCTAAATCTTGACACAGTTGTAGTCATCTTTTCTGGTCTACTGCATTATAAAAGGAAAATAAAGTTATAATTTCTAAGATACTTAGGATGCAAACTCTACAAAAACTAGAGACTACAACCTTGATAAAAAGCAGATGGAATGTATATGAATCTATCTGAACATTACAGATAAAATAGTGTTCCTTTCATTGATTCTGAGCCATAACAGTATAGAAAATCAAAGAGCGTTTCATATTAATAAAAATCACTTCATTCATATTGTAAGTAAATAGAAACAGCTCTTTGTCCTGGATTTTAGTTACTGGGAATCCACTTCAAGTTTGTGGGAGCACTTGAGAAAGAAATGTGTGGTAAGGGAGAGCCCCTGAGCTACTCACCCCATTCTTCACGATAACCTTAGTTATAAAGCAAATACTCTTCTAACCCTTTGGATTTTTTCTTCTCACTTAAGATTCTTTTTTACAAAGCCTTTAAGAAACTTTTGTTCCCCAATATTTATTATACTAATGTTACCCTAAGAGCTCATTAAGAACAAGCTATGGTTTTTTTTGTTTGTTATATTTCACCCTAATTTTATTTTTAAGTTTTCTAGACCTGTTATCCTATTCTCTTATAGTCAAAACCAACATCACAGGTCTAGCAAAAGGAACCAAGGAATTCTGTGTTTCTCTTACCATGAATCATTCTCTAATTGTCAAAGCTAGTTAGTCAATGTATTTTTTCCCATATGCCTACATATTAAAGAGTTTTTAACATAAAGTAGAGTTAAGAAAAATCATGACAATGGTTGAACTTTTTAGCTTTGACTATTCTTCCTGTATTTAAAAAAAAATGGGCACAGTTGAGCCCCTTAGAATAACAAGAATAATTACAGGAGGCTGGTATGTACCATATCATGGGAAGACTAACTCTAATACAGTTTTCAGTTTTTTGTCCTTCTTGTTGGCTACCAACATTCTATGTATCTGTATATCTATCTATCTATCTATCTATCTATCTATCATCTATCTATCTATCTATATATCTATCTTTCTATAGATCGATCTACCTATCACTTATCTACATATATATCTAGCCACTCATCACTTATCTATCTACCATATCTCCTTACCTATCTAGTGTCTAGATATTCTATGTAGTGCATATATAAGATTGAGAATTAAACTAAATTATCATGATTTTAAAGACAAGCTCCCTACTCGGTAAGGAACAGACCTCTTGGAGATTCTACTTTAAGAACCCATTCATTTGAGGGTGTGCATTAGTGAAAGTATGTCTGCTTGAGGTGAAGGTATTTGTGATCTAAACCAATGGCTCAACACTTAGATAGCATGCATGAAGCTATGGGTTTGATATACAACAAGAAAAATTAAACAAGAGAGAAGAAGAATGCAATTCCTTTAACTTCTCTCAGTAACTCTGCTCATGGGGCTTCTAAATATGTTTGTTTGTTCTGGAGACAGATTTTCTCTGTGTAACAGCTCTGACTGCCCTGAAACTCATTTTGTAAATCTGACTGCCCTCAAAATTACAGAGATCAGCCTGTCTCTTCTTTCTGAATGCTAGCATTAAAGGCCTGCACCACTACCACCTGGCTGGGCTTCTAGTATCAAAAGAAGAAAATCTATTAGGAGTCATGATCGAGGAAGGTCATTGGTTAAATAAAAAGAAACTGCTTGTCCTCATTGGTTAGAAGATAGGTGGGAGGAGTAAACAGAACAGAATGCTGGGGGAAAGAGGAAGTGAGCTCAGACTCCACAGCTCTCCTCTCTGGAGCAGACGCCTCAGAGAGACACCATGCTCCCAGCTCCCAGGCAGACGCATGCAATGAAGCTCTGACCCAGGATGGACATAGGCTAGAATCTTCCCTGTAAGAGCACCTAGCTGTGCTACATAGAATATTAGAAATGGGCTAGTCCAGGTGCGAGAGTTAGCTTAGAAGAGGCTAGATAGAAATGGGCCAAGCAGTGATTAAATGAATACAGTTTGTGTGTTGTTATTTCGGGGCAAAAGCTAGCCGAGCAGGCGGCTGGGGTGTTGGGGATGCACCCCCGCCGCTCTTATTACTACAGAGTCATCAGTAAACTTTATTGTGCAGACAAACATCCAGAGTCAAGTCAGCTGAGGTGGCATTACCCTTTATAACCAAGCTTGGGCCATATTTTCACCCTCCTTGATGTTCAGTCTCTAACCTTTCTTTATTCCCATCTTAAATTTAAACATTTTCCATTAAGAGAAACATAAATTAAATATAAATGACTATGCAGAACATAAATTTAAAAAAGAGGAAAAGTGAAGGAGATGCAAAAGAACAATGGAAAATTATCAAATTTTGCTTATTTTTCTATATTTAAAATTTCGTCATTCATGTAGAAAAGCAAGATAAAATAACAAGAGTGATATGAGTCATAAATGTATATGTATACATTTGTCCACAGAACTATTGAATCATCAGTTACAATATCTTGACAACATCCCAATAGTTCTTTGAAAATATCACTTAAACTAAGGTTAACTCCACATATTCGTAATTTTGAAATTACTTAGTACTATCACAGAAATATTTGATGGAAACTTTGCCTTAGTCGTAAAAATGGCATTTAGATTGATTTCACTGAACATAATTTTTGCAAATCCATAACACAAAATTACCAAGATTCTAAAGTCATCACTGACATTTATCTAATCTTTGGGTCATCACTGTGGACTGACTCCTTTTTAAGTAATTCTAGCTTGTGAGCTGTCCTTGTGTAGGTCAAGCCCAGCTCTGGCCACAGTATCCAAGGTCCATTAAGGCAACTGAGTTCATGCAGCCTCAAATAAACAGCTGTCTCAAACTTTCTGGGCCGTGAACAAATGAAACAGGCAGAGTTGACCTATCACGTGATGCCTACCCTCACACTGGGTGCAGTTTAATGAGAAGGAATCACTATCTATTTGCATTTGGTTTTTTATTTTCTGGAAAATCTTGGGTTAGTGTCTTATCTGAATTTTTTATTTGTAGTCAAGTATGAATGATTGACACTTTTGTCCTTATATTAATTATGTCTATAGGCTCCTAGCACTTCATGATCTCTCTGAGTATCCTTGCTGAATCTGAACTTAATTATATTTAGTGACACAATGTTTTAATATCACTACAGATGTACAATATCAAAATTATTTTATACCCGGACTCTAGGTCCTACAGGAAAACTAAAAGTCAACTTTTTTATGGAAAGAAGAGAAAGCTCATAAAAAAAGAGAATTAAGGAATTAACAGTTAAACTTTAATATGCTTGTGATAAGTAAATATTAGCTGCTTTTCCAAGGGGAGTAGAGAATGTCATAAAATGAAATAAACCCAGTAATAAAAGACATCATTATTCCTGAAAATTTTAAAATATATTTCTCCCTCTTCTATAGTCAAAATCTTCATTCATTGTCTATCAAAGTATCATAGCAAAATGAAAAGCTATGTGTTCCTTTGTCATTTCCAGCTGAGAGGTTAATCATCCTCTCTCCTATTTTGTTAAGGACTATTTGATTTTTCCATTTAATTTCAGTATTATATTTCAGTTTTATTTTGTGCCAAACAACATGCTTTTTACATAAATCAAATAAAAATGTAAAAGATGTGTGTTCTTTTTATTTTAACAATCAAACTGTGTGCCTGTTGATCCAAACAGTATCTATTTTCAGGTACTAGAAAATTTATGTTTCCTGACTTTGGCCTCCTAGCCATCACCTGCTTTCTTAACAATCTAACTACACTTTTTGTACTACAGAACCACTAGGTCGTATTCCTTCAGAACAGTCTAGTGATTTTTTTCTGGTACCTGCATTTTGAAGTCTTCAGTTACTATAAGAACTCAACACACACACACACACACACACACACACACACACACACACACAGAGAGAGAGAGAGAGAGAGAGAGAGAGAGAGAGAGAGAGAGAGAGAGAGAGAGAGAGAGAGAACTCAACACAAATCTTTTCTTATAGAGACTCTTAGGTCATGCTATTGAAATTTTACCTAAGTCATCAATATGTTGATATTTTAGATTCAAATGCTTTCACTTTTAAAAAGTAAATATATACTAATTCTTTTAAAGCTACATACAAAGTATTTTGAACATATTTACTCCAACACATCTCAGATCTATCCCCAACTTGCTACCCTCCAAATTCATGTCATTCTAATAAATGTAATAACCTACTGACTTCAAGTTGTGCTGTAGATATATGTCTGAGTGTGGCATGATCCACTGCAGTGTGTTGAACTGCACACTTAAATAAAACTGACTCTCTCTATCCCAGAATTTATCAACTGTCCATAGCTCCTCAGGGAGCTTTCTACCCTATTCCCAAACAGTTTATTTTTATTTTATATGTATGGGTATTTTCCATGAATGTTTATCTATACACCATGCACATTCAGTGCCTATGGAAGCCAAAGAGGATGGGTGGTCATTGGGAATTGAACTGGGATTCTCTTCAAGATCAATTAGTGCCTTTTACCAAAAAGTCATCTCCCCAGCCTCCAGAATATACATTTCCTGATTTACTCATTTGTTTTAAAATTTTGTAACCTAGTTCCATACTCTTTTCCCATCCACAAATAATACTTTTGTTTTCCCAAAGAATTTAAAAGCTTATTTTTTATTCTAAACACAAAGAAAATAAACCTTTTATGATTTAAAGATATACAGCCAGGTAGTGGTGGCGCACGTCTTTAATCCCAGCCCTCGGAAGGCAGAGGCAGGTGAATCACTGGTGAGTTCAAGGCCAGCCTGGTCTACAAGAGCTAGTTCCAGGACAGCTAGGACTGTTACACAGGGAAACCCTGTTTTCAAAAACCAAAATAAAAATAAAAATAAATAAAAAAGAATATGCAATAATGTCTGGCCAAAAGCTTGGATAAGGAGAGAGAAAATATTGAATTGAGAGCCTCCCCTTGCATTTTACTAGAACAAGGTCTACTCTCATGTTACTCAATCTCTACAGTTAGTGCTACTGTGCCAAGTTCAAGTAGATACTGTGTATAAAACATTTAATTCAGGGTTTGGCATATATTCACAGTCTACTGTGTTTTAAATATACCTACTGATTGTTGTCTACTCCAAAAGCTGTTTTCAGCAATCCTCTGGTATACATAAAATATTTCCTTAATAATGACATCAGAGTTAAGATAAAAGACAATGAGTATCAGTATTATAGGATGCAACTAGGGTGATTTGTGAGTTTACCTGCTGTGCTACAATGACTTAAGAGAGATAATAACTTAAAGAAAAGCTTAGTTTGATAGATATAGGAATTATAGAAGTTAGAATGATGATGATACAGTAAAGAAAGCCTGGGGTTAGACTATAATCTGATTTGAGGAGTCAGCCTGAAGTAAACATTTATATTCTACCTATTGTAGATGTTCTGAAGTCAAAATGGCCTTGCCCAGTCTAAATTATCCTAATAGGAAACACAGAACTAATTTTCCTAAGTGGAAAGTAGTATCCAAAATAATTCCTTTGAATTTTAATAATACATGAAAATGTATATAGATGTTTTAGTGCCATCCAGTCCCACAGCCATTCAGTCCCCCCAAAATACACAGAGGTTTATATTAATTATAAACTGTTTGACCTATTGTTCAGTCTTATTACTAACTAGCTCTTACAACTTAAATTCACCTGTAATTTTTGTCTATATTTAGCCACAAGAATTGGTACCTTTTCTCAGTTAGGCATTCTCATCTTACTTTCTGTGTCTGACTGTTAACTGATTCTCTGCCTTTCCTCTTCCCAGAATTGTCCTAATATGGTTGCTCCACCTATACTTCCTGGTTAGCTACTGGCTAATCAGTGTTTTATTAAACTGATATGTGTGACAAATCTTTACAATATACAAGAGTATTATCTAACAGCATTTTCCCTTTTCTTCTTTTCAAGACAAAAAACACTGAATATGATCTCTTTTGTTTAGCTTTTTTCCTGAAAATTATCCATTAAATTAGTAACCAACATATTAAACTAAGACAAACACCCATAATTCATTTTGAGGAATGTGGGCATAGTTTTCTAGACTACTTCCTGATGACTAGGAGTGCTTCTAATCTTATAGTGACCCAAAGAAAATTTAGAATTATGGCCAAGTTCTGACTGGAGTATTCTGTTGGGGCATCTTAACCAGCAGCCTGGAAAGCTGTTCTGGATGCAGAATTCAGAAGAAAGTGCAACAGAGGTACTCTGAGAATTTGAATTATCTGGACCATTTGCTCCTATTAGAAATTTTTCAGGGGGGTCTTCCTCAATCAAACCTGATTTTTCTTAACCCAGATTGAATCCACAGCCTCTCATTTCCTGTAGAAATAAAAGCAGAACCTCTTTCCCAAATTAGCGTATCTTTTGACTTAAATTTTGAAGTCTAGATATTTTTAGAATATAAAGGTTGGTTTAATCTAGGAACATTTATAATCAAATGTATTTTAGCAGCCATTGCTCCTTCCTCAGCAATCAAACAATTTAAAGACAACACAATAACATATTGCATATTTTTCATCTTTATGTGACTTTTTTAACTACATATCTTTTAGCTATTTTTTTTTTAATTTTTGGTTTTGAGAGTCAGGGATTTTCTGTGTATCTTTGACTGTCCTGGTACTCAGTCTGTAGACTAGTCTGGCTTCAAACTCACAGAGATCTGCTTGTCTCTCTCTCCCACGTGCTGGAATTAAAGGTGAGCACCATCATTCCTGTAAACTCTATTCCTTTTTAAAGGGCTTTCTCTATCTCTTTTCTTTTCTTTACCATATTTTTAAACATACTGTAAACTGATTAGAGGTATTTTTATTCCCATCTGAATCTGTCTTTACTGTATATCTTTATCTCTTTCTGAGCACATGAGTCTTTAATCTGCTAAGCTATTTGGTTAGGCTTAAAGCAGTACCTTTGATAGCTGACACAGCCCCATTCCTTGGCTTCCTAAGTGTCATGATAGAGGTACAGACAGAAGCCATTTTTATTGCCACAACTCTGTGATATTTCTAGTTCCATGCTATACAAAGAAGCATGCCTCTGGCAGCTCATATGCATTATTTAAGTGTTTGGTAGCAGGGCCTCTTACAAGATGCATGCAGTTTTTGCTGCTAATGCTGAGTCAGGAAACCTTTCTTAAAGGAGCCTGCCTCTGCTCACTGCCAGCAAAGAAAGCCTACCAGAATAAAGATGATTACCAAGAAGCTGCACATGACTCTGTTTTTGTCTGTCTAGAATCTGCTTTTTTTAATTTTTTTAAAGATTTTGGAGGCTTTACATGGAGATTCTTGCCAAACATTTGGGAGCCATTTGTAGACAGAAGCTTCTGTTTCACCCAATCCCACAGCCATTTAGTCCCAAATAGACACACAGAGGCTTATATTAATTATGAAGTGTTTGGCTTATTACTAACTACCTCTTACAACTTAAATTTATCCATAATTCTTGTCTCTGCTTAGCCATAAGGTTTGGTACCTTTTTTCAGTAAGGCATTCTTATCTTGCTGCCTCTCTGCATCAGGCTTGTGATTGACTCTCTGCCTTTCCTCTTCCAGGAATTCCCCTAGTCTTGTTGCCCCACCTCTACCTCCTTTCTAGCTACTGGCCAATCATCATTTTATTTAGCTAGTATAGTGACAAATTGTTGACAGAGATTTCTGTCCCAACTGGTCCTACAGCTGTTAAGTCCCAAAGAAACACACAGAGGTCTACATTAATCCTAAACTGTTTGGCTTATTAGCTCAGCTCTCTTATTAACTCTTTTTTTTTGTTTGTTTTGGATTTTTTCGAGACAGGGTTTCTCTTATTAACACTTACATACTACATTATCCCATAATTCTTGTCTGTGTTAGCAACATGGCTTGGTAACTTTTATCAGTGAGGCATTCTCATCTTGCATCCTCTGTGTCTGGGAGACAACTACAAACTGAACCTTTCCTTTCCCCAGAATACTCCTGTTCGTCACCCTGCCTGTACTTCCTACCTGGCTACTGGCCAATCAGTGTTTTATTAAAGCAATATAACCGACAAAATCTTTACAGGGTACAAGATCATTGTCCCACAGCAACAAATCTTTACAGTGTGCAACAGCATTATCCCACAGAACAAAAAAATACTATATCAACTTCTGTGATTATTTTCATTTGTATATAAGCAAATTGCAGAAAATTATCATTCAAGGTAAGCAGTAAAATTTGTCAAATTACCCTCTCACATTAGAAAAGCTTAGGTCAAATTCTTTACTCTATCACATAGCAACAATTCAACCCTCAGTGCTAATAAGGAAACTTGAGGGTCTCCCCAGGGAATACTGGTGGTGCATATAGCATTTCCCTTGCAGGGATTTTATATAATGGTATTTTGGAAAATCCAGGTGTGTATATGGAAATGAGGACATAGTACAAGACATATTGGACTTACTCAGCAAGACTAGACTCCATGCTGATAAGGCCTAGTGTTTGTTGTACAATATAGCATTGTTACATGGCATACTTTCCAAGCATACAACAGAACAGACATGTCATGAGATTCTAGACTGTCGGCTGCTTGTCTACTCAGTCATCCCTTACTCATTCGTTTACTAGTCACATTAATGGACCACATTCTTTCTTCAGCATGTTTGTTCAAATGTAAATATTTAATGTTTTTAGAAGATAGTTTTAAACATAAAAAAAATTTGTTTTGAAAATTTCCTGACTTCCAATCACAACTATTGCCTTTGACTACTATATATATATACATTCTATATTTAAGCTCGTGATTTTTGGAACTTTAGATAAAATAGACTTGTCAATAAATATGTCTACTTTTTACGATTACTATGAAATAAGTTCAATAAGGCCAGTAGGCTGGAACACTCTTTTAACACAGCTTTTGGGAGTCAGAGGCAGGCAGATATTTGTGAGTTTGAGGCCAGACTGCCATACTTACACAGAGATGTCTAGACTATCCAGGGTTGCATTGTTGATACTCTGTCTCAAGCAACAACAACAACAAAAGCGTATGTGTTCCAGTTAGAAAGTTATGTGTAACCTCTGAGGGTTTGTTAAAATGAAATAACAGACACTCTGCTTCTAATAATTTAACACAATAGCCATTTATTTCCTGTCTGGGTAGGTAGTCAGGTCAACAGAAAACATAGCAATCAAACAAACAAAAAACAAAACAAAAGAGAACAACAGCCACAACAACAACAACAAAAAACCTACTGCAAATGGTTTCAATGGAATTCCAGTTCCTTCTATCTACTTGTTCTAAAATCCCATACAGTTATGTCATCTTGCTTTCCAGACAGAGAAAGAACAAAACCAGTCATGGACAAGACACACTACAGTCTTAGTAGTAAGCTGTAGAAGTAATCCTAATTATGGGACAGGCAAAACGCAGTCACAGAGACATGCCTCGTTACAGCAGGAGGGATCTGTTTAAAGGCCTGTTACTGAAAAAGAGAATGTGATAGAATTCAGTAGCTAATAAAAGAATCCTAATACTACATAAACAGGGAAGCTATATTTCAACTTTATCTCAGTTTATACTAAGACAACAACTTGCCAGTCTATTGATACTTATACTTACTACTTTGCTAAATACTCCCTTAGGAAACAGTAATTTACACTTTCCCTGCTCCCGAATGTATAATTTGTTATTTGGGAGTGTGGGTGGCATTAGTTGTAGAAATGGGTGATATTTATTAATGTAATTTTAAATAACAGACCCAAGTCAGTGCAGCACCAGCAAAGTATTCAATTAAAATCACATTATTAAAATAAAAATTAATGTTCTGTTGCTGAACTGCTTGGCTGAATGCGCCAATTAAAAGTTTTCTTATCTTCCCAACCTCACCAATCTCTGGGAGAGAGAAGACACAAATGCACAAATGCACAGCATAGCTTTCTCACCAAACAAACTGAGTGGAAAGTAAACATGGTCTCCAGTACACTGTACTCGTCCAAGGACCTGTAGGTTTTTCTTTTAACATTTACTTAGTTGTTTGTTTGTTTGTTTTTGATTTTACCCTTTCCTCTTCTACCAATCCCTTCCCCAACCTTCCCTCTTACCACCCAGCTCCAGCTTCTCCTCTTTTTCTCTTCAGAAAAGGGTAGACCTCCCATAGATACCAACCAGTTATGGTATATCCAACTTGCTGTGAGACTAGACACCTTTTCCCCTACTAAGGCAATATGAGGAAGTCCAGTAAAAGGAAACAGTCCCAGAAGCAGGTAAAATAGTCAGAAACAGCCCCTGCTCCCGCTGTCAGGCTGTTTGTGGCTTGCAACATGACCAAGAAAATTACAGAGACTTCAGCCAAATTATTAAAGCAAGCTTTAACTTCTTAAACTTTCAACTTGTTTTTCAAACTTATCAATCTTTATATTTACTTTTTCTGGTCTTAAAATCATTTAAGAAATCATCAGCAATACTAAAATTATAAGGATAAAGTGTAGTGTTATCAGTATAGTAATTCTTAGAGTCAGGATAGATTTTCTGATTTTGTATTCATCTTTTGTTGTTCAAGTAAGTATTCATTGATCCAAGGACAGTTCATTTGTAAGCCTTAGACTACAGATGGGAAGGATGAATTTGCACACCCATTTTCCATGTTCAACCCATTTCCAAGAAGAAGTATTTCCTACTTATCTTTTGTTACCCAGTCTTTATAATTGCACTATACCATCTCTTCATGTTTCTTATAATCTATCAGTGAATATGTATCAGCCTCTATCCATGGCCAGCTGCTTGCTTTTTCTTTCTGTTCTCATTGTGGACATATTTTCTATAGTCAGCAACATATTCTCCAATATTATGGGGCTTCCATGATCTATTTCCCCAGTCTTCTAAATTTTTAGGAACTTAGCTCTCCTCTCATAAGATGGAAGTCTTCAGGCTTTTCTGTACATTTAAGTGATTAAACATTGATTAAGCTATCTCTTTTTTTTCTAGCTCTCTGCATGGCACTGGGTAAAACTCAGAAAACCATAGCAATTGGTGTCAATCAGAAACTAGCTTTTAGTTGTGTGCACTTGGCACGTGCTGATGTATAGATATTTTGACAATTGCACCACAGCCTTATGTCCCTTCTTCTAAAAGAACTCAGTGTCCAAATGGAAATGTCCAAAATGCTAGTCGTTTGAAGTGTTTTAAAAAAATGCAGCGAGTGTGGTTATCATTAACCTCAATTTTTTAGTTAATCCTCTTTGATATGCCTGTTTGATGAAGTGACAAGGGTTGAAAAGTTGGATATTAATAATGGAAATTTGCAGAAGCAAGCAGCTATTAGGAATGGCCTTTTGTGATAGCAGGCTTAAAAAGCATGAAACTCTTTCTGGCAAGAGTCAATGATTACTTACAAGCATGTACATTTTGTAGCTGTCACCAACATATGCATGTCACACAACATATACATGTCACTCACAAAAAAATAGCCACATCATTGAGTTCTAATTAAAAACTAATTGATGAAGAAAAAACGAAGAGTTTTTGTGAGTAATCTTAAGGTCGAATTGTGAAGTCTCTTTGTTCTTCTATACTTCAAAAATTGTCTAGATTTGTCGTAGATAATGCTTTGAACCACCACTGCCACAGTCTGGAAAACACAGTCCCTCATTTGTGGAAATACGTGCACCTACTACAGAAGTATGGTCTCACAAAGGGTGAGGGCACACTTGGGTGATGACCACAAATCAGCAAGAAAGAAGCTATTTTTTTCTAACTCCTAAAATGGTAGCCATGGCTAATTAGTCACTTCACATGAAGCCCACTTTATGTCAAATGTACAGAAGTAACACACTGATATTAATGAGTCTCACCTCATAATTCCCCATTATCTCTTTAATGATGTGATTACAAGGGCAAGTTGCTTAAAGGCAGTTCATGCTGAAGTTCCTGCCCATTCATTTCAAGGAGTAGGAGTCTTGTTATAAGATGTTCTGAATCCAAAAGAGGCCACCAGGACGTCTTGATCAGTGTCTTTACCACCTGAAACTTCTATAATTCCTAACCTCACTCAACCTTAGAGAAACAGCTTTAAGGTAAAAACAAAGCAAAAACAAAATAACAACAACAAAAATACTTTTTTAAAAAAATCAGGGTACTTTGAAAAGTTCTATGATACCTTTTTCAAGATATGTATCTATTCTTTTACTGAAAATTGGTACAATTTCCTTAAATTAATAAAGGGGCCCTTTCTAATTGAGGAAACACAAAAGGGAATAGCTTCTATAAAAAGTTTTAGTTTTGAGTGTTGTATTTTTATTAGACTATGAATAATTGTCTTATTTAAGGACAGAAAGAAAAGCATGTAGAAACAGATTGTTCTTTCTGTGGGGATGAACTCTAAACTTCAGGGAGAGAGATGGCCTAGCTCTTGTCTGGTGTTCTGACTTTGAATTCACATTTATGTGTCAAAAATGATGACAATGGAGGCTGGTAACATCAGAAAAAAAAAGAAGAAGAAGAAGTCAAAAAGCACTGGCCACTGTTTATACTAATTATAATCTACCTGTGCCTTACATAAGTGGGTTTTTTACCACACAACAGGCTTGAGTAAATGTTGCATGCGATAAAGCAAAGTTTGATTTATAGGCAATGCCCCCCACAAGCTCATAACAAGGAAAGGGTAAGGAGAAAGGGAAATGTCCAGATTTCGTTTGTACAGAGAGGTGAATTACAGTTACAAATGTGTGACCACAGGTTGAATATGGCTATCTTTCTTTATTGCTCATAAAAATTTATTGTGATAGCTCTGTTCCTGGTTCCATTTTAATAAATGATTAAGCAAGCATATAGTTTTCATACTCAACCTTTTTAAGTACCTATGTGTTGGTGTACAACTGTGACAGAAGTATTTTGAGATACATCTGGTTTGCTAATAATAACTTATTATTTTAAAACTCCATGATGAATTTGAGGCCCTGAAGTTGGATCTTTTCTCATCTATTCTCAATGCCTGGGGCTTATAAATGGTCAGTCCTCCCACTGTAGTGAGGAAGGCCAGACATCCTGGCTGGGTCCCTTTCATGGCACCTGGCATACGCTGGGCCCATTTCCAGCTCTCCTTCTCCTCTGATAACCACATATGCATCAGTTATCAGCTTGTGTGTTCTTTCCAATGGGGCATCCCTTAACAGCACCTTAGGCTTGCTATTCTGAAAATTTTCACTAATAACGTTAAGGAATAGAAATGTGTTACCATATAGTCCTGCAGGTTAGATCTCTGGCATAATTGATTCCTCTGGAAGGTGTGAGGAAGATCTATGTTAGGCCTTGCCTCTAGTTCATTTGAATGCAGATAATCTGGCATTCATTGACTTCAAGAAGAATTATTCTGATCATCTTTTTTATCATCACATGGAGATAACCTATTGCAACTATTCCTTCTTTTTTAATAAGGACATTCTTTAAATCTTAATTAATACTCCAATCCTTATGACCTCATCTTCATTTTTAAATTTTTAAAAATATGTATGGATATTTTACCTGCATGTATGTCTTTTTACCACCTGCATGTCTGCTGTTTGGAAAGACCAAAGGAACACACCTGATTTCAGATCCTCTGGTAGGAATTATAGATGATTGTGAGCTATCATGTGGATACTGGTTATCAAACCCTGGTCCTCTAGAAGAACAGCCACTACTCTTAGCAAAGAACCTTCTCTCTAGCCCACAATTTCACCTCAATTTAACTCATGAGAACGTCAAAGAACATAATATAAACAAGAGTACATGTGAGCTGCTGGAGGCTAGAGCTCCATGACAGGAGTTTTGGTGGAATACATTTCAACTCATCTCGCTTTCTTCTTATTACCTCTAATTTCCTTAGCAACCATTGAATTTTACATCCCTTGCATGTGTTTGTGTAACATCTTGTCATCTCTGAATCATGGCACAAGTTTGGGAGATGAAAATAGTTAGGTCTGATCCTAGATCCAGTCAACAATAATAACCACATCTAAGTTATGGATTCTCAGAGTAAAACTAGAGTGCAAACGGTGAATGATTAGTCATGGCTATTGACAAAGATGCATTTTAAAATGAAATTTCCTTTTCACTTTCATTTAAATTTTAGCCTTGACATATTGGACACCATGGCTGAGTCCTCCAAGAACACAGGATATAGAAATCAGCATGACAGAGTACACTTGTAAAGAAGAAAAATATCATCAAATCCTTCCACATAACAGAAATCGTGTGGGTTCACGTCAGGTGCATTAAATGTTCCTCTCTGACATCCAGAACAAAAGTGCAGAAATGCAGCTCATCAGCTTCTCTTTGAGTTACCAAGTAATTCCATCAACACTTTATGGTACCCATCTAGCTCATTAGAGGGCATCCACAAAAGCATCATGATGACAAAACTGACCCAATAAACCAATGAGTTCTTTGCAGCTTTTGGCAGTTGTCACTGTGACTATATTGAAGAATCACTTTGTCCTTTTACATCCCAACAACTTTCAAAGGTTAAGAAGAGAGGGAGAAGGGTTTAGAAAGTATTTTAAAAGGAGGCTTTATGATTTGCAACAAAATTGTACCAATTTTCTGTATTCTCTCATCCAAAGGGAAATTCAATCAATATTTAATTTTAATTAAAGAGAAGGAAGGAAAATGATTTTTAATGCAAAACTTTATTTAAGTAGGATAAAATAAAAGCATCACCTCTAAAGTTAATGTATCAAAATTAGAAATTAAAAATCAAAGTGTATAGGTAGATATTTATCTATGTTTCTGTCCTGCCTGGTCCTGCAGTCATTCATTCTCAAAGAATCACAAAGAGGCTCTTCTTATTAACTAATTCTTATAACAATTATTAGCCCATAATTGTTGTTTATGTTGGCCACTTGACTTGGTACTTTTTTTGGTGAGGCAGTCACATCTTGCTTCCTCTGCAGCTAGGTCATGACTGCAGACTGATCTTCCCTCTTCCCAGAATTCTCCTGTTCTCATTTCCCGCCTTCTACTTCCTTTCTGGTCGTCCTGCCTGTTCTTCCTGCCTGGCTACTGGCCAATCAGAATTTTATTAAGAATAACACAAGTGACAGGATAAATGACCATTGTCCCACAGCTGGTAGAGGTGGCAGAAGTGGGTATATACAAAATGAAGACTGGTATAGATTAAGCAACTTTTGACACCCTACCTTTTCCTTATTGTACCCCAGCTCTATTATTTGCTATATTACTATAAGAAAATGCTTCAGATTTCAAGAGACTGAATTCAACCTTACTCTTTGTTCACCTGCAAGGTGTTACTAAAATTATTGGTGGCAAACAACAAAGAACTAGCATATGGACCTGAATTTTGAGGCAATGAGCAACTTAGAGTAAAACCCAGAGATACCTTTTATCTCAGTAATACTAATTGTTTTATTCACTGTTGCTTTAGTCTTTGTTAAATTGATTTGAAGTTAGTCTGCAATGCACTTTGAGAGATTTTGACATTTGCTGTCAAAGATTTAAGTTGTCACTGTGACAGGGACATGAAAAGTTGGCAACACAGACAGAAATAGGTAGTGGCTTTTAAGCCTTTGTGACAAAAGAAACCAGGCTAATGATACTGAAAAATAATGGGTGTATGAAGAAGATTAGGAGAAAGGGGCATATAGGATGTGTAGGCAAGAGCACCGCTAGAAAACTGTAATGGTTGAGGCAGTCCCTACAGGACACAGACGTCTCGGGTGAATAGAAAATGAGATATCCAGGAGCTCTACAGAATAAAACAACAGGATTATAATGATTTTTAAAACTTTGATGCATTCCATACTGAGATGATTGGCCACAATTTAGAATTACCTTGAAGTATATAAGGGGATCCTCTTTTAGTTTATCAAGGAGTGCATTGTGATTTCTTTCTACCAAGTGGCAGGGAATTACTTAAACTTTTTCACAGACTGTATTCAGTAGATGAACTCTTCAGTTGGCATTCAAGTCTTTTCAGTCTCCAAGGAGAAGAAAGAAGTAAGGATATATTCTGAAATGGAAAGTTTTAAGAAGAATATGAAAATAAGGAGTTAATTGTTTCCAACAAGCAGGTTTTGATAGGGAAGAGCCAAGCCCTTTAGCGGTCTGGTACAACTTGTCCCTCAGTCCAAAACAGTTTTAATTGAGGACGTTTGTCAATGTTATGACCCTTTCATCAAATTTTATTTACTATTTTGTGTGGTATTTTATTCCCAGTACTCACTAGATTTAGAACTATAATCTATACACTCCTTAACTTTCTCCTTTGTAAAATGCAGACAATGCTAACAGCAATCTCTTAGAATTCTATAAATCAAAGGAGTTACAAACTTGAAGTTCAAGGATAATGAATACTTTTGAGGAATAATAGTATATATTTATAGCAAACAATAACCATTTCTTATATGAATTAAATTATCCCAAAATATTCTTACCCTCTTCTCAATTTGGTATGTGTATGTGTGTGTCTCCTGTGAGCATGTATGGGGGATGTATGTGTGATATGTACATACACATCATTGTTTATAGTAGATTTTATGAATACAGTGAAAATATTTTGTTACTGTTGTTGTTTCCTTTGTCTGTTTGTTGAATATAGGGTCCCATTAAGTAGCTCTTGTTGGCCTATAAATCACTATCTAGGCTAGACTGTCCTTGAACTTGCAAATATACACCTACTTCTGCATCCTGAGTGCTGGGGTTACAGCCTCAGTGAACACATTCTAAATATGTGCTAATGAACTACACATAAAATCTTGACCTCTTGGGAAAAGGTGTGAAGGACTAAACAGAAGAAAAGTTACACCTATATGTTGATGGATGAAAGAACTGCTGACAATTGAGTTGTAAACCACATAGAAAGCAATTAGATGGATACAAAGGAAGGATGAGAAGAAAAGATTATAGATTCCAACAAAAAGAGTATACCTTGGGGTGCAGGAAGGACTTGGTGTGTGATCACTTGTTATGTAGAGTTTGTGTTTATTTTCTCTAAGCAAAAGGTGTTTAAGCAATTTGAGAGAAAAGCAAAATTCAAAAATCCCAACAAAAGCAAGTTATGTATTATGTTTCTCTGCAGACCTCATAAAAGAGCAATTTACTCTTGCGTGTTCTCTAAATGTTTACAAGAGAGAATGCTTTATGGGCATTCGGGTTTTACACTCCCCTTCCCGTCTCTGACTTTTAACTAATTCACTTGAAAACAAAATCTTGCTATACTTGAAAAACTAAAAAGATCTTTCTACAGCTGGATAGCCATTTCGAGTTCAGTTTGGATTTATTTGAAGCTTTGAGTTTGTCCTCCTGGCTTGAAATTAACATAGTAATTGAAAAAGCCTTTAAAAAGGCAATCAGATTTCAAATAAAAGCAACAATGGTCAGACCTAGGTTTCTTCCAAATCCAATAAGCCTGTAGAGTCTTGGCTTACCTCACAGAAAATGGGCTGTGGGAATACCTTGGAGCATCAAGTAGCAAGTCAGATTAAGCCCAAGATCCAGGCTTGTTTTCTCTCAAGTTTACAGTCTCATAATAAATAGATGTTGTCATCTTTAGTGTATAAGAACAAAATTTCCAGGAGACATAAAAATAGAAAGGCTATGAAACTGATACCTTTATTTTACCCCCAAAAATGTTTTAAAAAGAAATGTGTTACTTCAGTTGCCAGAATTACTTATATAGAAATGTAAATAAGAGATTATTTTTTACTCTGGAAAATGATGAGTGTTTTGTTATTATAGTACACATCACCAAGACTTTGTATCCCCTGATCTCCCATTGAATCAGTATAGTATTTTCTCTGAAGATCACTGGTCCAAAATGGTAGATTGGCAGTTGTATTGAGAATAAAGGATAAAGTATAGTTGAGGGCTAAGGTGAGGACACAGAAAAGTTTGTTACTGATCATTCTAATTTTATGAGAATAAAATCGTTTTTATCTCTATGTGTGTAGCTGCTGACATAGTTCTAGTATTTACGAAATACTCAATAAACTCATACATATTTAAATTAAAGTATAATTTACATATAATAACATTCAGATGAGAAATAGGTATCTAGTTTCAGTTTTCTACACATGTAGTGTGGGAAATCCTTCTGTATATGTGTTGCTTTCATTGGTTAATGAATAAAGAATCTTCCTTGGCCAGTGATAGGGCAGAGTGGAGCTAGGTGGTGAAAAATAAACTGAATTCAGGAAGAGAGAGGCAGAGTCAGGAGAAGCCATGTAGGCCTGCCAGAGATAGATGATGGATGAAACCTTGCTGGTAAGCCACAGCCACATAGCAATACACAGATTAATAGAAATGGGTTAAATTACATGTAAGAACTATGCAATGAGAAGCTAGAGCTAATAGGACAAGCAGGGATTTAAATAATACAGTTTCTGTGTGGTTATTTGGGGCTGAGCAGCCGGGAACAAACAAGCGGCCTCCTACAACACACATGGATGTCTGTTTTTCAGCACATTTATTAAAGAAACTAATTACTTGATTTCACATGCTTTGCATCTTGTTTATAGTCAGTTATTTGTTGGTGTATTGTATGCCCCTAGATTGTGTGTTGTATTCCACTGTTCTCTATTTCACTTACACCAACATTGGAACTCAGTGATCATAAGTATTCAATTCAGAGTCATGTACAATCATTCAGTTCTTGACCACTAGTCAGTAATTATGGAAGACAACTTAGGTATAAATCAGCCCTAAGAAAAACCTGTAAGGTGTGGAATACCTTTTTCTTTTTTTCCTTAATAGAATCTCCTGGTTGACACTTAGCAGGAACAGCTGCTTTGGGACCAATCTAGATTGGGATGAAATAGTGACAGCACACCAACAGAAGACTTGCAGCCAGTCTTTACTTAGAAGGCTGTCTTATACAGAAACTGTGGAAGTAACAACAAGTTAACACCAATGAGAACCTTACTTGAATTTTAGTAATGATAAGCACAAATAAAACCAATTGAAGAAATGAGCAATAGTAACCCATCATTTCATGTTCAGACTTGTCACCTAACAAACCCTAACTTTCAAGACTGAGACATAATTCTGATAAATTGCAGTACCAGAAAATATTATTATACTATCAGGTATATAAATAATCAAACTCCCAAAGAACTTAAAGCAAATATTTTAAGGAAATTCAAAGTATTTCAAGAAGCACAGAGAGATGGTGTCATATTCCACAGAGAAACTGAAAAAAATAAAAAAAATGTTATACAGAAATCCATAGTGGCTATAACTACTATACTAAAATGAGAAATAAAACAGAAAGCATTCATTACAAAAGAGTGAATTTGTAAGCTCAGAGACAAACCTTTAGACAATACACAGACAGAGGAGAAGAAAAAAGAATAGAAAGTCAACTCTACTTAGAAACATCTTACAATCAATTTCCCAAACATGATAAATGAAGATTTTCAAAGGAAGTAAGGAACCAAATAGTAAGTAAGTTAGTCCTCGTTAACTGAGAGCAGACTTCTGAGTAGCAACCTGACAGGCTGGTGTAGTAAGGAGGAGCGGGATAACCACACAGAAACTGTATTCATTTAAATCACTGCTCTAGCCTCTCACATCATGACTTAACCTATTTCTAATAGTCTGTATTTTACCACGAGGTCGTGGCTTACCAGGAAAGATTCAGCATGTCTGACCTGGCAGCTGGCTCCATGGCGACAATCTCTGACCCTTCTTCTCTGTATCCAGTTCTGTCTACTCTGCCTACCTAATTGCTGCCCTATCAAAAGGCCAAGGCAGTTTCTTTATTTAACCAATGAAAGCAACACAAATACAGAAGGACCTCCTACACCAGGCTGGGATCCTGTGGCATAAGAAAGTTACAATACTAAAGGAGAAAACTGCCAAGTTTTAATTCCTATGTTTGTATTTTTATATATTTCATATTTTAACCCAGAACTTCTCTTTCTATATCTTAAAAAGTATTCCTTATAAATGCACTGTGTGTGTATGTTCATGAGTGTGTTCTTGACATTTTTAAACTTTATTGAATTTAGCTGATTAATAGTTAATGTAATTGTTCACATATTTTGAGCTTCATTACCTGTTTTTCACCTTTGAATTCTGTTTATTGCCCCTTGTTGGGTTCTATGATTTTCTTATTTTCTTTTAACATTTAACATATGCTTTCATGTTTTACTTTCTTAACTTTTCTAAAGAAGTGCTTTCCATGCAGTATTTCCTTAATGATAGAATTAGTCTATATCTGTCTAGCCCCGTATGCTATTCTCCCTTAAAACTAATTGAAATTTTAATATTAATATAAGTTTAACTAATTTTAATTTTAATTTAAGTGGTGTCACATGGCTAATAACCACCCAATGCATAGTTCAAATTAGAAGATTACATTAGTCTCAAATCCAATTCAGTCACTATTCTAGTTTGCTTCTCTACTACTTTGACAAAATACCATGACTAAAAGCAACTTAATCAAAAAAAGATATGCTTTCTTCATTGTGGTTCCAGAGGAACAGATCCTATCATGATGGGGGAAGACATAAAACTGTAGCAGAAACAGAAGACTGGCTGAACACATTTTTGCAAAGCAATCAACAACATGAGCCTATGTGGGATATACCTCAGCCAAATTGACCACATATGGCCACTGGATTCCAAATGATTCTAGCCATACAAAATGGTTTTATTGCCCTAAAATTCCACTGGGTTTTGGTTATGCAACTCTTACTCTCAGGTTCCCTTCTTTGCTGTTTGACATTTAGGAGCTGCGTTTAACATTCAGGATAGACTCAGACAGTATTTGGCAGTATGAATATTTGCTCTGTGCTTGGAGGCTCAGACCCTAATCACTCTTAGCGCCACATATGCAGCACTTAGATGTTGATTTCTTTTGTTCATGGTGGAGTTTCTTCTTTTTCTGCCAACTCACCAATGAAAAGCTTTTGAGTCTTTTCATCTATATAATGTGACCCTGTACTAAGTTTATTGAAAGGTCCTTCCTTTAGAGTGTCTCTGCTTTGATAGGTTAAAAGGAACCAGATATTGTGTCTCCCTAGATTTGTTTTCTTTATGGTATAGAGTTGTATACTCTTAAAACTTCACTGTTTCATAATTAGATTGGGCTATAATTCATTATTGAATGTACACCTGCAATGGAATAGAAGAAAGGAGGAAATTTTTATTTTATTTTGAGACAGGGTTTCTCTGTGTAGCCTCGCTGTCCTGGAACTTGTTGTATAGACCTGGCTGGCCTCGAACTCATAGTGATCCCCTGCTTCTGCTTCTTGAGTGCTGGGATTAAAAGTGTCCACCATCAATGCCAGACTAAATACTTTCAAATTGAAAATCTGTCCAGAATTTGCTCCTTGGTGTATCCTTGCGCAAGTTTTACTTTTAGTATCCATGTTACCTTAAGTATGACAAGGTGATAATACTACTGTATGATCTGTAAGGAGGCACAGCACATAAAGACCTTTCCATTTTGCCCTTCGTTAAGCAGCACTGGCTGACTGAATGGTTATAGGCTTGTTAGATACTCTAAAAGTAAAAGAAAGGAACCATAGAAATTTCTTCAAAAACCACTTAATTCTTAGTTTTCTTCCTCTTCATGTTTGTCTCTGAAGTCCTCCTTCTCCAGTGTTTAAATAATTCTTAATCCTGCTGTAGTAGCTATTTGTTCTTCCATTTTTGCTCCTTTCCTCGTGTACCTGAGATGAAATTAATAATTATACTAAGAACTGGTATTAAATCATTTATTGATTAAAGAGAAGAATTCATGCATTTTCAAAATAGTCTAACGTTAAAACTGGAGATAAATGTTAGATGTTGAAAGGAGAACCCTAGACAAAGAGCTAGAGGCAACCGAGAAATGAGGAGAGTGGATCAAACAGTCTTCCCCAGGAAAGAGCACACAAATTTGTTATCCAATACCGTATGGCCAGCCCTGAAAACATACACATGCAAATAACACTATATAAACTAAGTAAGCATTTATGTGCTTAGGAATATGTGTGTGTGTGTGTGTGTGTGTGTGTGTGTGTGTGTGTGTGTGGCGGGGGTACACAGAAAATTTTGGAGGATGGAAAAGGAAGGTGAAATGATGTAATTATATTATAATCTTAAAATGTTTTAAAAATGAATGGAGGTATCAAAGAATTACCTGTGTAATTATCTGTAAAATGAAAGTGACTAATACAGCCTCCAAATGGCTACTAAGTAAAAATTTAGAACTGAAAGAATTGTGGTCTCTAAACTTTTAGAACCCTAAGCCTCATAAAGTCTGCTTATTTAGGTTTGTCTTTCATGATGTGTTGGCTCTTTCCAGTAATGAAAAAATGTAAGTAATGGTACCGGGGGAACAGCTGCATGGTCAATTGCTTCCTCAGCAAGTAGGAGGCCATGGCTTGAATCACTGTTTTCTAACACCTTCTCTCAACTACTGAGATAGCAAGGTTAGTGTCTTTGGTACTCTGGGGGGTGTGAAACCACTCCATTCCTCTCCCTTCTTTATTCTCCTCCAACAGATTTGTGATGATTTGAATGACAATGCCCCCCACCCTCCAATTTCAGGCCTTTGAATACTTGGTTCCAGTTGGTGACCATATTTAGGGAGCTTTAGCTGATACAGTCTTCTTGGAAATAAATCAGCAGGGTTGGGCTTTGAGAGTTAAAATCTCACCACCACTTTTAGTTTGCTCATTCTGCTTTTTTTTAATTAATTAATTAATTAATTTTTTAATTAAAGATTTCTGTCTCCTCCCCACCACCGCCTCCCATTTCCCTCCCTCTCCCCCAACCAACTCCCCCTCTCTCATCACCTCTGAAGAGCAGTCAGGGTTCTCTGCCCTATGGGGAGTCCAAGGACCTCCCACCTCCTTCCAGGTCTAGTAAGGTGAGCATCCAAACAGCCTAAGGCTCCCACAAAGCCAGTACGTGCAGTGCTCATTCTGCTTTTGTGCTTATGGTTCAAGGTGTGATCTGTCAGCTTTCCTGTTGTCACACACATGAATGCCTGGCATTCTGCCCCTGACACTATAGTTTCTTACCCTCTGAACCCATAAGTCAAAATAAACTCTCTTGTATATGTCGCTTGGGTCATAGCATCTTATTGCAGCAACAGAAAAGTAACTGATAGAGCCTCCAAGTAGTTCAGCTAGTTTTCATTCCCATTCTTATTCTCTGTCTTTGAATAATTGTAATCTTATCAATTCAGTTGAACTCTCTCACAGCAAACACAATCATTTGAGATATATGATAGATAGATAGATAGATAGATAGATAGATAGATAGATAGATAACAACTGATTTTACTGACATTAGTACACCTGTTCTGATGTACTTTCAATCCATATGACTCCTCGTTCAGGAAGGTAGTTTTAGTCAGGGGGCTCTTTCCAATACAAACAATCACTTACATCTGAGTCTGGCTCCTTTCCTAATGAATTTTCCAAGAAACAAGTGTTTAGGGGAGAGAGTATGTTCATTTTCAGAAGGAGAAATTGAAAATGGGCAACCTATACTCCCTCCCATCTGTTCGGGTACATCTCTCTAGGTGAGGGACCAGTGTCGGTCGCAGGAACTGCTCCACCTACCCTACTAATGGATTGTTTCCTCTTTGCCTTGTTTTCAAGGTTGATGATCTCTGAGCCAGCCAGGCTGGCAGGCAGCTGCAGAGGACAGCAGCAGAACTCTTGAATCCTGCAGATAATTGCCAAAGGCAGCTGAGTTCAGAAGCCCCACCTGTTAACGAGCTGCCAATTATTTATATGCTTATAAATCACCTTTTAAACACTAACAAGCACTAATAAGCCCTGGCTGCTTGTTACCATGGTAACTGACCATGTCCCAAAAAAAGCAATGAGACTACTGACATACGGACTTCGGGTCAATGGTCTAGTATCTCCTGGCACTGACATTTTTACTTTGGCACATGAAACCGTTCTGTCTAAGTATAACCTAAAATCTCATAAAAAAAAAACCGACACAGAGCATGATGTAATGCCTGCTTTTCACCCTGCAGCCTGGGAGTCTACAGGGAACAGAATTGTGTCCAACTCCCCATGAGCTATGGGAACAGGCTGCCCTAACTTGTTAAGTGGCAGTTCCTATGTGCAGCCACACAGCTGGTCTACTCAGGCCACCTGCTGTCAGATATTTTATTCCCCAAAGCTTCCTGGGCTGCTAAGCTCCAGTGGTCTGAAGAGGTTTTTCCTAATACATTCAGTTTGCTGTTGCAAATAGATATGATGATAAGCCACTTGTAGGATGTGCAGTAATATTTAGTGAGATGCAAGTAATGGTTTCAGATGAAAAAGAACATATTTTTGCTCCTAGCAAACTGAAGGCATTTTCTCTCTTCTTTTAAAAGCTCAGTGAGAAAGCAACCACCCATGACCCAAAAACTCTTTTTATAGTAGAGAAAGAAAACTACCTTCTGGCTTCAACTGGTTTTGCAAACTAGACACAAAGAAGCTCACCCCAAGTGGGAATGCGTAAGAGATGGCAGCTCAAAGATGCTCATGGAGACAGAGCCTTAGTGGGCAATGACCTAGTATTGCAACAGAGAGAAGTGATTGGGTCATTTAGTCATGACTGACCCAGAAAGGGCTTTCGCCATGCCTTCTGAAAGGTTCTAGTTTCCAATAGAAAATTGAATTGTTCATTCCACAAAGTTCCTTACCCGTCAACATATATTCCAGTTGATGTCTCTAATCTCCTAACATGCCTACTCTTGTGTGAGAAATTACTAGTTTTACTACAGAAGTGACTGGATCAGAATTTTATTATTATCACAATCATTAATGTGTCTTATCTAAGATAGGGGAAAAAGGAATGATAATCTTTAAAATATTTACACTTCAATGAAAATTATGTTTTATATACATGCAGATAGTCTATATCTAATGTTTATCATTTACATATAATTCATTCATCATCTTTATTTATATTATCTATCCATTTCCTACTATCTATATACATACACAGATATAGGAACATGCTTTCTAGAGTTATATATGTATACTTTAGTTAGAGAATATGCCCCCTTTCCTGCCACCATCATTTTCTATTGAGAACACTAATAACTTCATATTGGACTTCAGACTTTCTTAAAAAATCTCCTATCATTATCAGTCTAAACATTCAGGTAGAGAATTCAAGGGTCACAAAGAGACTCAGCATGTTAGGTAGTATATTACTCGGACTTGTACCTAAAATTAGATATTTTAGCATAGGTGGAATGTCAGTATAAGCAAGAATCCGGTGGTAGAGAAGACGTGCCACCAATTGATTAGAAATCATTGTGTTCAAAACATGTCAAAATATAAAGGTTGTGTAGGTCACCAAGGCAATGATATTGATCACAAAAGCATATTCACCCATAAGGATTGTTGAGAAAGCTTTTCAGAGCAGCTTGTGGCTCTTTGGTCTTGCACCAGCAGGTTGGTCTTGAGGTTAGCAAGGTGAATTAGCAATTTGTAAATGCATGCATGACTGATTTAATAAAGAATCAAGTCATTTGAAATGTTGAAAGAAGCAGTCAACTACACTGGGCAGGCGGGAGTGAGACTGCTGCCCCCTCCTCCAGTGCAAATGTTTTCAGATGTACTGAAACTGGACAGAGGAATATGGGGAAACAAGATCTCAGAGCTGGGTGAGCTTCTAAACAAGGGCACTTCTTGGTAACTCATTTCATATTTGCAGCTTTGATTTTTCTGTCATCTTAAAAGGAACACATAAGTTCATACTAAAATAATGAGAGCACAAAATCTAAATATGGTGAATAAAATAGTGTCAGTTTGGAAGATAATAATATTAGTATTAACATAGTGATCTTCATGTTTTAAGGGGTGGATTGTCTAAGAACTAAAGAGAAAATAATACTCATTAAAAGATATAAGAAATTAAAGAACAGCCAGACCATGGTGGCACGTGCCTTTAATCCCAGCACTTTGGAAGTAGAGGCAGGGCGATTTCAGTGAGTTAGAGGCCAGCCTTGTCTACAGAGTGAGTAATAGGACAGCCAGGTCTCAAAGAGAAGCCCTGTGTCAAAAACAAAAAAAAAAAGGAATGAAAAGAAAGAAATGAAATAACACACAGTGGACACAATAATATAGTGTCAGTAGAAGATAAATGGGGAATTTGAAATTGAGAGTAGACTGACAAGCTGGAAGGAAACATGTTAAAAGTGGGAGTGTGAGGCACAGATGTTTAGCTGATGAACACCCAGAGATTGGTTTGAATCCTGGATCTGTCAGTAGCTGAGTGGCCCCCCAAAAGGTTCAGTCTAAGAATTTCAATCTAATACCAGAAGGATGTTTATCCAATGAAGTTTAAAAATGCAACCTTAGTGTATAAAAGAGCTTCAAATCTTGATTCTTTCTCAACATTATCTTTGCTTCAGTTTATACTGCTAGCATGGGTCCCCTTCTTTCAAAACCTGAGAATCTGGGAAATTATACTGAAACACTAGCATCCTGAATGATATAACACACCCTAACCGTATTATCCTTGTTTCTAAATTCAAATGTTCTTAAGTCAAACAAGTTCTCTTTGGAAGGAAAGTTTGAGTGGAGATTAAACATGATTCCAGTGGAAAAATAGCTTATTATCCAAAAACAAGCATCTTGAAATAATAATCATCATAAAAGAAAGGAGAGTTTATTGGGACATAATGGCTCCCAAATCAATATTTTTCTAAGAACACTCATGAGCAGAGTAGGGAGAGGAGTCAGGGAAATAACTTGAGCTGAAAATCTGAACTCTTCATATCCATTGGTAGCTACTAATGGCTGAAGGAAATAGAACAAACAATTCAACTCAGTCCAGGAAAGTCTTTGGGGATATAACCTTAGCCAAATGTTATTCACATACGGAAGTGTCCCCCAAACCCCATTATTTCAATTTTTCATCCAAAAATCCAGTATAATTTGTTAGAACCTATATTTAATGGTCCACACTTGTAAAAAGCACGTAGTTGTATCATATCTGTAATCCAGTCAGAACTTCTCAACCAAGAAGAAAGGAACATTTGTGGGGACAGAATCTGTGTGCCTGTCCCATAGAGCCCTCCACTTCTGTGTATGATTGTTAAGAAACATTTCTCAACAATTGTTTTACAAAAAGTTCCTACAACTCTTTGCTGAGCTTCAGAACAAAGTCATTATGATCTAAAACTCTTAAGCTTTGGGGGAAATCCTGGATTGTGTTATTTTTCTGTAAACCAGAAATTTCATTTTCTAGGTTTGGGTTCTCCCAGTGGTCTGTAGCTGTGGTGATGCAAGGTGGTCAATAGATTTGTGGGAGAAAACGGAGAACTGTAGCCTGGTGGTGGTATGGGGCTTTCATCTGGGAAAGGTCTAACAGTTCTCATCTCTATGTGGTCGCTGTAGTGATGAACCTCAGAAAGATGATGTTAAATACTATTTAATAATGCAAAATGATTAACATTTAAATATTCAGAATATTTATAAAATATTTCAAATTTCTATACCAGCTATGTTTGTTGATTTAAAGCAGTTTTCTCACTAAGTATTACGAATAGGCATTTGGATAGAAATCTTTCTTTATGGATGAATATCATGGGAATTCAGCTGTTTGTGGTGATATCTAAAAGATAAACATAAATATCTTTAGCAAAGAATGAGTAAGTGCAAATAGCACTCTTGTATCTTTAGGTCCTTTTACAAGCAATTAAATATTCTACTCTCAATTTTTTTCTGCCTTTCCACTATTTATTTATTTGCCTTTCCTAGGTCTGTTTGTCTTGTTTTAGTCCCATGCTGCAAAATCTTCTTAGAGAGTGGTGTGTGTGTGTGTGTGTGTGTGTGTGTGTGTGTGTGTGTAGAGGCTTACAAGAAAACAAAACAGGCTAGGCTTAGATTTGGGGGGGGGAGAAGTGAAGGAGGTAGGACTATCTTTTGTCTTCACACAGGACTAAGTCAGATTCTGAAAGTGATGTATAATTTTAATAAGAAAATTGAGAGCAAGCCTTGCTGATTTAGAAAAACATTGTGTTTTGCTAGATTACCTCTTTTACTAGCTTTGTAGCAAGTTAACAACTTAATCTGAAAACAGTAAAACAATATAAAACCTTTTTGTTTTTCCTATTCTGAGCCTTTAAAAACGTTTTGTTTTAGTATCCTTTACCATAAAGTATATATTATATGTATATTGTAATTGTACATAAATATACGCACATATATGCAATAACTAAAACCTGTTCAGTCTGTATAATGCTACCTGTATGTATATGATTTCAGAGCTGACCATTTGTTATCGGATAGCCAATTGTTCCCTGGGGAAGAAATGGAGAAAGGAAAGAAAAGTGAAAAAAGGATATAATTACACTACACTCTCAAAACATTAAAACAAATACTTAAAATTATTAACCTGTAATTATTTGCCTATTATCTATCTATCTATCTATCTATCTATCTATCTATCTATCTGTCTGTCTGTCTGTCTGTCTGTCTGTCTGTCTGTCTGTCTGTCCATCTATCTATCTATCTATCTATCTATCTATCTATCTATCTACTCAAAGAACGATATCATTAAAAATATTTTCTCAGACCCCTTTTCATGCCTTTCTCGCCCATTTGTAAATGTTCCAAATTCATTATTTTTCAAAATTTTCTCCAAAGCAGACCATTATTTATTAAAAAAATAAAGCTTGACTAAGGTGTGAGTGATATGCTGTGAGGTCTACGTAATTAAAATACACACATCAAGGTTTTACTATCACCGTATAATCCTGAAATCACCCTCTACACTCAAAATAACAAATGCTTCTAATGTGCTAATATTCTGGCTTGAGTATATTTCTGTTCAACTAAATTACTAGACTAGAAATATTTCTGATTACTCCACTCCGTGTATTTCTAGTATGTAATTATCTGGCACCTAGAAGCTTTATGTACATCCAATAGATAAATTACCTGAACGTTGTCACAGAAATATTCACGTGTGTGTGCGTGTACATGTGCGTGTGTGTGTGTGTGTGTGTGTGTGTGTGAGAGAGAGAGAGAGAGAGAGAGAGAGAGAGAGAGAGAGAGAGAGAGAGAGAGAGAGAATATCTAAACCTTGCAAAGGGCTTAGAGCACACAGTGACTTTTTGGTTATTTAGGATTTGCCCCGAGGACCAGACTTTCGTGTTGGCTATCAGTTAGGGCATGCTGGAAAGACATCACAGTGAGAAGAGAGGACACTGTGAAAGGCCAGAGCTTATTACTGGACTACTGAGTATAAGTGGCGGAGGAGTAGCAGGAAGGGCCATTAATCACAGCCTGCCTCCGCTGAGATGGAGTTAGAGACAAAGCCGAACTGAACTTCTTATAAGAGGGCTAGGAAAGAACTGAGATGTCTGGAATTAGTGAAGAAAGTGTTAAGAAAAAATGAAACTCTAGTTGACACTCATGGTTTAAAATTATTAACTTTTAAGACTTTTTTTTTTTTTCAAAGCCTTTGGGCAGATTCTAATTTGATCCAGCAACAATTTCTGCTTGGCTCCTAACTGATGAGCATCTGCTAATTTTTCTGACTGCTTTAATCAGTTTTGGGGGTTTTTGCTTTAGAACCTCTCCAAATCTCCCCCTTCTCACTGAAGTCTCAAGTCTTCAAAGTCTGTGCCAGTTTTAATGAAGGACTACAAAGATTACCTTATGTTCCCGCATTTAGGATTTCTGCTTAATATTCTATTCTTTGTCTCACTTACATACATCAAAATGCAGAGAAGAGATTCTTGAATCTTCAGAAGCCAATAACTTTGAATATAACAAAAAAATTGAAATTCAATTTAAGGTAACACATAAACAGAATGCAATTGATACGTGTGTCATCTGCACTACACTGTGATGTTCTTGAGGGCAAGGACTCAGATTTCATCAATTTTTTCCCGAGCACTTGGCATCACCCTAGGCTTTGTTTTATAACTTTGTAAAAAATTAAATAGTGTTAATACCCAACACAGTCTCTCTGTCTCCGTCTTTGTGTGTGTATGTGTTTACCATATGGTAAAACACTACTTTGTATGTTAAGGTTTTTTTTTAAAAAAAAAAAAAACAAAAAAAAAAAACGAATAGGTGCTAGAGAGATGACTCAGCAATTCAAGTCATGATCTGTTCATCCAGAGGACCAGAGTTCAATTTCTGGAGAAATTGACATTTAGTGACTCACAACTTCTTCCAGCTCCAGCTCCAGTATATTCAATAACCTTTTCTGACTTCTAGAGGTACCTGAGAACACAAGGCATATACAAACACACAGGCACACAATGCATGAACAAAACCAAAAATAAATCTTGAAAACATATTTTATAAAAATTTGACTATAGATGCCCTATATTGGTACAGAGAACTTACGTAGTAATAAGAGTGGCGGGGCTGAGTCCCCGGCACTCGGCCACCCGTATGGCTACCTTATGCCACGAAATAATTACATGGCAACTGTATTCTTTTAAATAATGCCTGGCCCATTAGTTCCAGCCTCTTATTGGCTAGCTTTATATATTGATCTAACCCATTTCTAATATTCTGTGTAGCCCATGAGGTGGCTTACCAGGGAAGATCTTAACCTGCAGCTGTGTCGGGTGGGAGAATCATGGCGACTGCCTGACTCGGCTTTCTTTCTCCCAGCATTCTGTTCTGTCTACTCCGCCTGCCTAATTTTCTGTCCTATCAAAGGCCAAGCAGTTTCTTTATTAATTAACCAATGAAAGCAACAGATAGATACGAGGCCCACCTCCATCAAACTTACCTCAGGAGTCATGTGTTGTTAAATGACTGTCTAAGTGCCCATATTGGGCTACTTTTCTGTGAGTTATTGGCCAAGAAGTTCTCAGAGGCCTGGAAATAGCATGGGCTATCACCTTTGATCTTGGGTTCCCACCATAAGCAAATGGTAAGTTTCAGTTGTTGAAGACACAGCACACTTCAGTTAAAGAGTATAGAAAGTAAAGCTAGACTTGACTAAAAAACTTCCTGGCTATTGGCTAGCACTCATAGTGGAAAAAAAAAAAAGGTGCTGTGTTGGTGACTATGAGAGAAAAGTTACTGGTAGTTTTACTCAGCAATGAATCCTGACAATATTGACTTGTCAAGTAAGACATGCCCACTGTTGCAATAATGGCATCAAGATTGGAGAGGCAACCAATCAATTTAGGACTAAATTTTAGGTGTGTTTCATAGGACAAAGTCCTAACTTAGTGTTTTAAAGATGTCAAAGTCTAAGGCTAGAAAAGTTGTGGCCCTAAAAGTTAACAAGGTTATTGGCTACTGTTCTGCTATATGAAACATATTGTCTACATACCTCCTAAATACTTAACAGTTACACCTTTATGTTAGTGCTTCTCTCAGCCTTTTCTAGGGAAGTTTCTTTCTGTGGTGAGCATCAGCTAATGCATTGATTCATAACTGATCAAAGTGTTGAGAATAAGAAACTGTTGTTATCCCTAAATGAAGCATCTATATCAAATCCTATCCCAACCCAAAGCTCAGAGAATACCATAAAAGAGGGGTATAAAAAGAATTTAAGAACTGGAGCTTGGTCTATGGCCATACAACCCTGAACACATGCGATCTCATCTGGTATGGTCTTGGGAGCTAAGCAGGGTCAGGTCTGGCTAGTTCTTGGATGGGAATGCTGAGTGCTGTAGGAAAAAAAACAAATAAAAAGAGCTTGGAGAATAGTGGTATACCTGGAAATCACTTGCTCAATCAACTCATGGGTTTACAGCAGCCATGAATATTTGTGCAAGACCTGCACAAGATCAAGCCCTTAAGACCAGTTAACCTCCCAGCAGGAAGCACAAAACTGGACAGAGTGGATTACAAAAATGGGAGTGAGGGAGGACATGAAGGTGGGAGGGTATGTGTTTGTCTAGAAGAAGTAAGAGCGAAGGGGTGAACATGAATTTGAGCACCAATAAGACCAAGATTCATTGAAGTATGTATAAACTGTCAAAGAACAAATAAAAGCTATTAAATAAGTAAATAATATATAGGGTTAATTTACTGTTTTTAGCCTCAAGTACTCCTACTGATGAATAAGTCAATATTAAGTAGAAAGTTAAGAACAACAAAGAAATCCAGAAAATGTTTAACTATACATATCACTTACTTGAAAAGCAGACAACTCATCTCGTATCATCTAAAAGTTCTGTGGCAACTGAAGTAAAATGTGATATCTAGAATAGAGGTACACCTCTTAGTGAAACCAATGACAATTAAAAAGAGTATTTTCTATACTTCTCTCTACTTCATGAAGCTGCTGTTAAAACAAAAAATAAGTGAAAATCCTCCCATGAAATAAATGTGCAGGGCCTTTGGCAGGCGGTGTGCTGGCCCCGGGCTTTCAGAGGAGAAGGCTATAGCTCTTATTCTTAGGGAGCCTGCAAAGTATTTTGCAATCTAGTCCAATGAAGTGAGCAATCATTTCTTCAAAGAACTCTCATATATCCAACAACTGTTTTCTCAAATTGAATCCAAGTCTTGCTTTTCGAGAAGCTGAAGAAGGGGCAGTGCTCGAACTGGAACACAAAGGGAGGGTGGAGCATTTTGGCCTGTGATGCAGAAAGGAAAGAGGGAAGCAGAGAATGAATAGAAATCTAAGAAGGTTCTACCCTAGGTAGTAGAGTAAGCACACACACATGCAGACACACACACACACACACAAATTTACACACACATACACACACAGAGAAAGAGAGAGACAGAGACAGAGAGAGAAAGTCATATATTCTTTGTTTGATTGTCAGTGTAGTTCAATCAGAGTACTGAATTGAGATGAAAAGAAACACGTTCTCATCCAGACTCTATTACGATCTGTTATATGACCCTGAGTGAGACCTTTAAAGTCACGGGCTCTCAAATATTCTAGTTGTAAAATAAAAGATCTGTATTCTGTGATGGCTATAACTATATCCAATAGAAAAAATAGGAAAGTACAATTATACTTGTTTGAGCTAAAACACATGACATAGAAGATACAAGAATAGTTGATGAGAAGTTGTCTAACCTATCCTATTTTTTATTGCACATGATGGAAACATTTTAAATTTACATTCCTGAGAAAAAGTAGTTGCATGTTGAATATGCTTTTACTCTAAATTTCTTCGCTGTTTGGAAATCAGAGATCTTTTGGATATAAATTTGACATTTCTCCATAAAAATTAAGGGCACCTTTCCCTCTAAGTATCAGATAAGAATAGGCACTGCAGAGAACCAGACAGTGACAGATAGAACATTATAATACTCTATCCATCTGGCTCTGCCTATAAAGTGAGAGATGATAAAAAGTCAGCATAGTGCTCAGCACCCAGTTCCCAGTTACAGAGAGGACTGATTGACTGGAAATACAGTCGGGTACAGTGAATTGTCGGATTCTAGCTGGATAACTATAGGATTCTCATTTGTCAAATACAAAAACAAACTCCAAAACCATGCATGATACTAAAGATTGCCTAGAGACGTTCTTTCTCTCACAAACATTTCTCCAAAACTTGGAGCCCAAACTTTTTAGTTTTTGGTTCTTGTTGGCCTCAACAATTCTGTGTGGAAGCAAAGTGGGCAGAGCTACTGCAAATACCTGTCAATCCAACTGGGATGTTTGAGTGCCTTCTTTGGAACTCTGCATGCACACACAGGTGCTTGCATTTATACACTATAAGGACACAAACAGTGTATACACAAATATAAACAAATTTATTATGTTAAAAAGATCTCTTTAAAAATGATACATTCCTACTAGTTACCATAGGCATTTTTTTCCATTTGTATGTGGCCTAGCTAATATCAGCAACTCATAGTGTATTTACAAAGTGAATTAATTGCTATATCAGAAAAGGGCATTTTAAAAGGTAGATTTCATTCTCACTGACTACTGGTGGGTGGGGCTATATTTAAACAAACACTGTGATCTGCCATTTAGTAATGAGAACACTGGTGAAACAAAATCCTGTGTTTTAATTCATTGCAACAGGAGTCTCTTGGTCTGTGTGGAAAGCATGTGTTGGACCCCCAGAGAACCTATAAAAACAGGCAGGAAGAACACAGTTGGTATAGGGAAGAATGTTGCTTCCAGGATATTTCTCACCTTACTTCACACACAGGGGGTGCCCTAGGCCTTCCTTACTCAGGGTTCTGATCACACTTTGGTATTGATCCAAACCACTTAATGATGAATACAGGCAACATTGTCCTTCTATTTAAAGGCTTTGAGTATCTATTACTGTTTTTATGTTTATTATCTTAATACTGACGTTTATAATGTCTTTCTTCCAAAGAGCTCTCTGGAGTGCTATAACATGTCAAGTGAAGACAAATGAATGTGAAATCACTTTGCACTATACAGAGGAGAGGAGATACACTCTGGACGGCTGCATCCCAGAAACGACTTTCTTCTTTCTTCCCATTTTCTTGCTCTAATAGGGCAAATCCTGCTTAAAGTTCCAGTCTCTGGAACAATGATACACACACACACGCACACGCATACACACACACAGACACACATGCCCTCTTTCATTGTATAGCTCTCAACCCTTATAGTATTCTTATAGTATTCTACTATAAGACACCATCTTAATATCTTCCTCCATTTATAAATATATATAATTATATATAATATATAACTATCCTTTAAAATAAATTATGAATATATCCATAAAAACATACTTTATAATTATTTTCTCTAATAATTTCCTTAATAATTCAATTTTCCTTGAAATTACATTTAAGTGTTGTATACAAGTTTTTCTTTTTTATTGATTTTTATTGACTTATATATTTTTCTCTGCTCCCCTCCCTACCTCTCCCCTTCCCTTTAGCCCTCTCCCAGGGTCCCCATGCTCCGAATTTACTCAGGAGATCTTGACTTTTTCTACTTCCTATGTAGGTTAGATCTATGTATGTCTCTCTTAGGGTCCTCTTTGTTGTCTAGATTCTCTGGGATTGTGATTTGCAGGCTGGTTTTCTTTCTTTATGCTTAAAAGCCACTTATGAGTGCCTATATACAGTTGTTGTCTTTGTGGGTTTGGGTTACCTCACTCAATATGATATTTTCTTGCTCTATCCATTTGCCTTCAAATTTCAAGATGTCGTTATTTTTTTCTGATGTGTAGTACTCCATAGTGTAAATGTATCACATTTTTCTTATCCATTCTTCAGTTGAAGGGCATTTAGGTTGTTTCTAGGTTCTGGCTATGACAAACAATGCTGCTATGAATATAGTTGAGCACATGTCCTTGTGGTACAATTGAGCATCCTTTAGGCATAAGCCCAAAAGTGGTATTTCTGGGTCTTAAGGAAAGCTGTTTCCTAATTTTCTGAGAAATTGAATACCGATTTTCAACTGAGCATTACCAGCTTGCACTCCCACCAGCAATGCAGGAGTGTTCCCTTTACCTCACATCCTCTCCAGCATAAATTGTCATCAGTGTTTTTGATTGTGGCCATTCTGACAGGTGTAAGATGGGATCTCAGAGTTGTTTTGATTTGCATTTCTCTGGTAGCTAAGGATGTGGAGCATTTCCTTAAGTGTCTTTCAGCCTTTTTAGATTCCTCTGTTGAGAGTTCTCTGTTTAGGTCTGTGCTCCATTTTTATTGGATTATTTGTTCTTTTGATGACCAATTTCTTGAGTTCGTTGTATATTTTGGAGATCAGTTCTCTGTCTGATGTCGGGTTGGTGAAGATTTATTTCCATTCTACAGACTGCTGTTTTGTGTTTATCATGTCCTTTGCTTTGCAGAAGGCTTTCAGTTTCAGGAGGTCCCATTTATGAATTGTTTCTTTCAGTGTTTGTGCTATTAGAGTTTTCTTACATATAGTTAATTACTTATCCTTAAAAAAAACAATTTAAATTCTTATTTGACATTCAAAATTTACTCAAATATACAATGAATTTTTAAATCATCTGACCTTATTTTAAGAAGATTTGGATAAAGAAAATTAAAAGAGTGTTGGGGTAAGGGGGTGAAAAGAGTCAGCAAGAATATGCTGGGGTCCTTGGATTATTTGAGAGTTTAAGAATATTACATGATGGGACCCAATTCACAGCACCTAAAGTTATATTGAACAAATATCCATGACTAAAGCATCCTTTAGTGAGAAAGGCCTTAGTAAGTTTAAGCATGTTGCAGATTTTAAGTGTATTCCAAAGTGTACATCTTCTCTTTAGAATGAACATCAGAGAATAAAGGTACTTTGCTTATAAATATTAGCCTACATAAGTATCAATGGTGGAAAAAATGATATGGTTTCTCTTTTCACAGTTTTTATCTTTCTTAAGTTTGTGCATTGCGGGAAATGACTGACACAAGCAAATCCATTAATCAACATACTTCCGTCTCACAGAGGTTGCTAGCCAAGTGACCAAACCAATGCTAGGGAGATTTTTTCATTTCAGCCCCTCCCCCCAATATTTACAGCTTCCCAATGTCTATCAAAGATGAACCTAATCTCCAAATTCCCAAGGATGAAGATAAGAAGGATTGTGGAAACACAAAATAGACATATGTTATTTATGCAATATACCTGCTTAATAAACAGCTCATTTTTGCTCTCCCTTTCTATTCATGATCATGCAGCGATCTGTCTTCACTTTGTTGCCATATCATATTCAAATCATTCATAAAACGGTATGATGATCTTCTTTCCTAGTAAGGTTCTTTTTTTAGTATTCATTAAACATTTCCACCTCCTCCCCTCCTCCCATTTCCCTCCCACTCTCCCCACTCCCACTCCCTCTCCAGTCCTAAGAGCAGTCAGCATTCCCTGCCCTGTGGGAAGTCCAAGGTCCTCCCGCTCCACCCAGGCCTAGGAAGGTGAGCATACAGATAGATTAGGATCCCACAAGGCCAGTTCATGCAGTAGAATCAAAATCCAGTGTCATTGTCCTTGGCTTCTCAGTGAGTCCTCATTGTCAGCCACATTCAGAGAGTCTGGTTTTATCACATGCTCCATCAGTCCCAGTCCAGCTGGCCTTGGTGAGTTCCCATTAGATCAGTCCCACCGTCTCCCTGGGTGGATGCACCCCTCACGGTCCTGACTTCCTTGCTCATGTTCTCCCTCCTTCTGCTCCTCATATGAACCAAAAGTTCATATTACAATTTAATCCTATCATGGTGACTCCAGTGGGTAATTCCCACATGTCTTTCAGAGGATCAATTACAGATTGAGCAAGAAATTCTTATCATTTAATGAAATAACCAAGTGTTATTTCTAATGACATCACAGACCAAAACTTTTGTAACTCTAATTTATAGAATGGGAAAATTTATAAAAGTTGTAAGTTATCAGAGTGCCGTTTCTTATTAACAACATGCTGGATTTATCACAAGAAAAAAAATCACCCCCTTTTAATATGTGGATGCTGAGCATTGTGACAGGTATCCATTTTACAACTCTCTCAAATCAGTGGATGAGTAAGAATGTTCTGCTTCCAGAAACAATTGATCACATTCCTCTTCCCCGAGCTGCCCGTATCATCCTTTTCCACTGCCATGTGATGGCTCACTTCCCTCTGGTCCTCTCTGCACTGCTACCATCCAGCTTTTCTCTCTGGCGTACCCTTTCACATACCTTCCCAACTCTCAAAGCTGTCTAGTCCTCACATCTAAGTCAGCTATTTCCTGATCAAAGCTTTCCTCCAACTGAGCTCTTCTAAACAGTGACTATCAGTTCATTCGCATTACTTCCAAACATCACAAAGGATTCTGAAGCCACTCATCAGCCTGATTCTACCCTAGGATCAATACTCTGTCATGATTTCTTGACATAGGAAAAGAGAATGCCATGGGAGAGAGTAAATTATAGGGTTGCTGCTAGAAAATAAAAGTTCAGTAAAAATAGTGACAAATTGTTGTTGGATGTGGGAAATACATGTATTTCCACATGTATTAGAAATCATCTATATATTTTAATTTTCTCTAGTCTCTCTAGTTGTCTATATATGTGTGTTGTATTTAGAATTTATTATTTCTCTCTTCATAATTGATGCTTAGCACCTACGTAAGACACTGTTATAAAACATTTTAGGAGCTGAGACATCTCTCAGCATTTAAGACTGCCTGCTGCTCTTGCTGAAGTCCAGAGTTTAGTTCTCAGCACCCATACCATGCAGATCACAACTGCCTGTACTTCTAGGTCCAGGAGATCCAAAGCCCTCTTATGATTCCACGAGTATTCACACATCTGTATACAGAGACTCACACAGTTACATATAATTCATATAATTTAAAAAAATCTTTGATAAAAAATTTAATATATTCAATGTATTGATTTTATTTTGAAGTATTGATGGCCCTTTGAGGAAATACTATGATTTAGTGAGTTAATATTATACAGACAATTTTCGTGCATAAAATTATGGATCTTAAATTACCTTAGCAATTTTTGAGCAAAGAACAATATTTCGCATCAGGAAAAAGAGTTACAACTGTGATAGTGGCGCACTCGTTACGAACGGCCCACTGTTGGGGAGCACGATGCTGAACAAACAGCCAGAAATCTGCACTAGATTGCCTGTAGAAAATGGATTTAGAGAAAAGGAAAACAGCGCCAGACAGTGATATGGTGAGAGATTCCATGCCGTGTGTTCTGCTCACACTCTCCTGGATAGTCTAACATCTCTGAAACTTGAACTTTGCCTGAAGTTTCAGAGTTCCAAGCTAGATAGATCTCTGTTCTATGTAAAGAGTGACTAAGGCTTGCCTCTCTGTGTTTGACCAACAGATAATCTATTTCTTATGTTTTCATCCTTGCTTTGTTTGCTCACTTGCTGATAGGTTTGTCGTAGGTAGGTTTGGCTGTTAACTTGACACATCTGAAAAGAGGAATCCTTAGTTGAGGAATTACCTTCACCAGATTGGCATGTGTGCTTGTCTGTGGGGGCATTTTCTTGATTGCTAACTGGTGGAGGGCCCAGACCATTATGGACAGTGCTATCCCTGGGCAGGGGGGTAAAAGATTAATGTCCTGACATTATTAAGCAGGAAGCATGGTATAATATAAAGAATGCTGTTTAGGAGGTGAGTTCTATGAATATTAATCTCACTGTTTCTAAAGGACTATATAAACTCTAAATTCTGCATCTTCACTGTAAAATGGTGAGGAGGTAAGCAAGAATACGTTCTATGTTTCAGCTGTAAAATGGTGAGGATAAACAAGATAACTCCCTTGGATCTCTTCTAGCTTCAACATCGTGCACTTTTTTCTAATTACAGATGCTTCCAAATTTTGCTTTAATTTCACATGTGCACTTACTGGTTTGGAGTCTCAGAGTAATTTCCAGACAACTGGGGTGATAATGCTTACACTGTTTATCTTACAGAACTGTAGAAAAGACAATGCATGAAATTATGTGTGTCATCATGCATAGTGAACTGCAAAGCCCTATAACTGTACAAAACAAATTATTATGGGATATTTCTATTTTTTTCTATTATTCTTCTTAAATAAGCACGATGATCACTCAATGTATAACCAGCAGAGGGAGACAAGTTCAGATTATTTTTCTTCTTGAAAGTGAAATCAGTTTATTGCTATTATCAGGACATGTGGTGTTTTTTAAAAGTCAGAATGAAATTTGTTATTGGCAAACAATGATCTTGCTCACATGTTATATAAACATGTTGGAGTCACACCAACACAGAATAGAGGGAAGCAATAAAATATATGGAAGAAAGAATCAGACTTTGCGGGATTAGCTCATCCCATCTTAAAGACAGCCCTTCTTCAAAGAATGTCATATCCCTACTACAACTTGGTCATGTCCATCTGGAAGTGCAGGCTATGTGGGCACCAATTTAGGAGCAAGTCCAGACTTCTAAAAGTAGAATTTCCAAATTCTCTCTAAAAGTAGGCTTTTTAAATTCACCTTTCCCATTTTTTGTTAGCCAAAACGGTAAGCAGTACTGAGACAGAAGACAGAGAAACCCTTTGCCCTTTCTGTTTCTTCTACTCCCTTATCCAATTAGGTGACAATTCTTGTGAAGGCTTCTGCTTCTTTTTCTTCCCCCCATTGTCATCGTGCTGGAGGCTGCTTTTGTCATTTCTTGCTTTTGCTCTTTCAGAGCCTTCATAGCAGGACCTTCCGGACTTTAACTTGTCCCAGTATATCTCCCACTCCAAGGCCAGTTAGTTATCTTCATAAAACACAGATCTGATTATGTCGTTCTCTTGCTCCAAATTTTTAACGATTCCCTACTGCATACAGAATGAAGGTCAAACTCATTAACATGCCTGTCAAGTGCTTCAATGACCCTCGCCTTAAAACAGTTATTTTCCGTTTTAACTTGTTCCAATATCCCCCTCTACACACTTTCCTACAACTTTTCTTCCCAGTTAATGAATGTCTCACCAAAGGCCTGCTTTCCTTAGAACTATTTAGAAACCAAAATGCACACACAATTGATAATGTTTATTTTCCTAATTCTGACTTCAATAACTTCTCACTAGGCTTATGACTAGTTTCTTCATTGTATTTTCCACTACTATGATTGCTGGTATGTTCTCCTGAGTCTTCTAGAATTTAAAGTAGATTGTAACTTAGAGATGAAATGGAAGTCATTCTTCAACGTATTTAGAACTTTTCATTAGCCAGACCTCTAACTTCAGTCCAGTCTTGGATTTCTATTCTTCATTGCAGGCTGGTTCACATGGCTAGTCTCTGCAAAGGGCATGCCTGCGTTCTCCTCTCCTCTTGCATATATTAAAATACCATTATCGCCAAGGCATCTCCTGGTTTATTTCCTTTAAGTTATTACACTTTGATTCTGCTTTTTCATAATTTAGTCTCTGCTCACTGGCCCCTCATTCTCTACTACACAAGTGCTTACCTGGATGTACTGTGTTGATTGTGAATTCTTGGGTTCCTTAAGATGAAGTCTGTGTTTTATTATGCGTAGGTCCTGTTCAGAATCAAGGAGAGCATTGAACATATATACTGGTTAATTTTGGAACTTCTCTGTGGTAGAGAGCATGTTTGGAAGGCCTGCTCTAAAGCCATATATCACATTTGTCTCTCTCAAGGATGGACTTTTAATGCAATTTCTCTGTGAGAACCACACTAAGAAAAATAGTCAGTTTTGTGGCTCAGTGAAGTCTCAGACCTCAGCATAGTAACTGCTACATGGTGGTTTCACATATTTATTAATAATATTTATGAATGTTCTCACATACAGTCACTGACTGATGAGTCTTGTGAGTTCCTTTCCTCTCATCTAAGCAATGCTTCTACATTCATTACTAAAAGCAGAGAGGGCCAGGGCAGTGAATGAGAAGCCAGGGAGGTAAGAAAGATTGTTTGAAGCATGAAGACTTCTGGGACTCTGGATAATATAATGACCCCAGAACTAGACTTTCCCTGCAGCTCAATATTGTCAGTAAGCTCTAGAGAAAACATATTAGTGTTATTTACGTGACTTATAGCCTCAAGATATTTATCTAGGCATTCCATCTAAATTTAACATGTTAACTAGCTCTTGAAAATAAATATAGATATGCCAAAAAAATTAGTAAAGTTTAGCCATTGAATGTCATCTGTCAATCATATTATACATTTATTATTCTTTAACAAAATCTTTTTATTATACAGATAGTCTATCAACATACAAGAACCATAATTAAGGGTATGCAGTATTTACACCTGGCAAACAATAGCTGGAACACTTTTATTTTTCTGTATGGTTAGTACTGATAGCTGTCTACTTGGCTTTCTGTCAGCTCTTTCCATGACAAGTGGTAACTTTTCACAGGTGTGTTCCAGAGTTAAACTGATATAGTGGGGAGAAAGGCTCACCTGATGAAAACAGAGATGACTTAAGGGCAGAATACATACTCTTGGGGAGGGACCTCTCATCCTGAGCCAGTCTAATCAATTTCATCTTCTCGTTATCTCACTGCCACCCCATAGTCTAAGCTAGTTTGTACTGAGTAACTAAGACATCCTTCTATTTTATTCTCCATTTCCATTGCAGTTTTTAGACAATGCATTGTCCGTATGGTATTCTTAACACTCTTTGGAAAATGTCTGTCAAATTAGACAATGCATTGTCCGTATGGTATTCTTAACACTCTTTGGAAAATGTCTGTCAAATTATTTAAGTCCCTTGTTGCAAATTTTACGTTACTAGAATAAATTGTAACTTGCTAATTTTGGAATCATTTTATCATTATGATACCTCCTTAATTTCCAATTCCATCTATTTCTTTTCTACTTCACATTGTAACAGGCATATAAACTGTTCTTTAGGTTTATTGTTACCTTTCATCTGAAGGTACATAATGCACACATTCCTATTTTAGTGCCTTTAATATGCCAATATTTTAAACCTGGGATGATCTTGTTGATATTATCACATCTACTTCCTCATGTTTTAGGACTTATTAACTTTAAGCTAGTTTCTTAATACATGTTTCCCTCACAATATTTGTAGCTCATTTATACTCTACCACATATACTTTTTTTCTACAGTTTTTACTTTGCAAAATAACATAAACCTGTTTAATTTTAATGCCAATTTTGGCATGTAGGATGCAAATTCTATTAGATAAGAGTCTTGGTTTCTCTAATTCACTACCATAAAAATGAACACATATTGAGTGTGAATGAAACAATCATTAGTTTATACTTCATTTTGAAATACAAAACTGCTATCCTGCTTCTGCCCTCCCGTATTCATTGACCTATTTTCTGAGAGGAAGAGGCCAGTTTACTATAATAGCCTCAGAATGGGGGTAGAATTAACTAAATCCTGCTCTATTTTCCTAACATCTTGCTACTCTGAAGGTGCTGTTCCTTCTCATCTTCCCAGATGCTGTGTGTTCTTCCCGTTATGTGAGAGTTCTCTTGATAGAACGAAAGCAATTCAAATACAACATTACTTGCACATTATGACCCCCTTGTACACAGCAGCCATGATGGCAAATCTTAACATCTTAGGTGGAAATGTGGGTCCAAGGCCAGTGTGCACAATTCTTTGATACCAGTGTGCCAGTAACTGCAAGCGAAGGTATGCTTATGAGTAACCAACGGCAGAAGTGAAATGTGGGGATACAAGCAACAGTTGAGCAATTTCTAAGACCTTGTGAAAACTGGGACACATCCAAGCACTGGTGCCTACAAAAATAGAACAAGTGAGCAAAATCTACGTTATTAGAGGCAGAAGACAGATTTGATAACAATGAACCATGGCACACACTGAAAGCAAAAGTTAGACTTATTTTTGTGGTGCACAATTTGAGTTAGGGGTTTTACATCACTGGAGGGCTAGGCGAAGTAGTTGGATATTATTTCGCTGACTTGAGGCTGATTGTTTTTGTTTGTTAGTTTGTATGTCTGTGAAAAGGAGGCACATATGAATAATGTTGAATTTAAAGGTGCCAAACCCCAATGAAAAGTCACAAGATAATGCCATATTCATAAGCATAACTATGGTACCTGAGAATCGCTAACTTATAAATGAAATTATTGGAGAATGTGATAGCAGGGATCCCGAGGAGAGGTTTTAACAACTCTGCATTCTAGTTCATATGGAAATTCTAATTCTACTTATGAAAGAGAGTACAGATGGGGTATTACTATGATTAAGACCTTACAACTGTAGAAATGTAGAATGGTTTATTATTACTGTTATAGACAGGTTTAGCATAAAATGCAAGCAATGTAGCCAAATAATTAGTTGTACATTTTAGGCTGCATTTGGATTTCATGTGAGTCTATTACCTTACAAAGCTAAACAGGAATAACCCTTCATGCTTCTTAGGGTGTTCATATGTGAGCTAGTTTTTGTTTTTCTTGCAGCATTTGTCCCTGGAGAGAGCCAGAATCTTCTAAAGCCTCTTTTAGAAAGGCAGTATGTTATTTTAAAGTAGTAGTTAGGATCATCCTACTTGGGTGATGATGGCTGTTTCCCATGGCTAACAGCCATATTCGCCTCACAAATAATCCAAGTATGTTCATTTTTGCCAAGCTGCTCACAAACATGGACACATTGATTCTGGAAAAATAGCCTGTATATGTTTCCAAAAGTCGTCTATGTGTTTCTCCCTTGACATTTCTAAGGAAAGAAAATGGCAGAGGAGTTAATAGCAAGGTAGTTTGAGGGGAATGAATGTGAGCATGAGATATATTATCCAATTTTACACTCTATTGATATATCAGAAAGTAGGAGATTATAAAAAAGACCAAACCAGGACTCGGTGAGGAAGTGAAGAAGGAATGGTTTGAGAGACTACACTCTACCAGGGGAAGTCAATGGATACATTTCTCTGTTAATGCTGATGTTCACCCTATAGGTGAACTAGGAAAACTTTCCATTCTAATATTGACCACCATAGAACTCTCCTTTGGGGCCATGCATTGGAAGAAAGGAGTTACTGAAGTTCTGTCTGAACGTAATTTCCTTTTCATTATTGACTTACATAATTAGCATCATAGCTGAAATTTTAGTTGAGTCAGGCTGAATTTCTGAACATTGTACATTAGAGATCTTCTAAACTGTGATCTTTCTTTAAAGATTGTAGTTTACCTTATGTGCTAATCGCAAGTCAATTAACTTAAACCAAACTAAGAACCAAACTAAGCTTAATGAAGATCTAAAAAAAAAAAAAACTCTTAAATGCTTTTTAAAATACTTTCTAGGCAAATATGTAGTTCTAATAGTGTCTTCTTAATTAGGTAAACTATTTCTATTGTGATTCGGATTATGATTTTGACTAGTGTAATATATCTTTTTCTTAGTGTGGTTATGGAGACAAATCCCCAATGCGAGCGATTAACTACAAATTCTACATTCCTTCTCTCACTGGTGGGAATTGTTTTTGCATTGAATGTCAGACATTCTGTTTAATCCAAACACTTCCTAGGAGGTTATCTCAGTCTAGTCACTTTAAACTGTTGGTATTAATAGTCATGTGGTAGTATCTTTCACAAATAGTGGACTACCATTGTGTCATTCTTCTCTAGGCCTTCAAACACCGATTTCCTTCTTCAAACAAAAATCCCGTCCACTGTAGAGGCGTTGCATGTACTCTTGAGAAGTCTAATCCTTCTTCCCAGCACATCTAGAAATACACAATGATGGCCATTGGGCCATACCACTTATCGAGCATGGTCAATGAAATTAAGGAAATCTGTTAAGTCTTGGTCCAATGTATCTTTTTTTTTCCTTTTTCTTTTTTCTTCTTCTGAGAAACAGCTTACAGGAAGAGAGTATATACTACATCTGAGTCATTGTGTAAGCAAATGCTTCTTTTCTAAGAGTACAAAGATTCTTGGCAGGGATGGTCTAGTCTGGTAGTAATACATGAGAAGACAGGATACTCTTCTGTAATGTTGATACCGTCTTCTTTAGCATGCTAAGCTTATATTTTCCATAAGTAAAAATTATAGAACTTATGGGTCAACTAACCTCTTTATCTAATGATTTCTTCACTGGTAAAAGGAGCTCAAACTTTGAACAGATAAATCACAAGCCAGAGGTGGTGGCATATTCTTGGCTTCTTAGGCTAGGTAGGGACTGCCTATCACCATTGACAGAGGACATCTTGATTTATGTGACATGAACTCACATTGCAAATAAAAGTAATTAACTTTATAAACCTTAAATTTGGGACATTTCAGATTCCAATACCTTAAAGTATTTTCTTCAAAGACAAAAGGTCTATATTTTCTCACACAATCTGTAAGAATTCATCTACCTTTAAACTGATAAAACGCTGCAGCCGGAAAAAAAAACTTTGAATATTCTGGGGGACAAGACAAATACCAGCACTCTGAGTGCTACCTTAGGGCTGGTTCACTGCTGGCATTTGATAAGGATTTCAAGGCTTTTTCCTTTTATTATTTTTTTTTATTGCAAATGTGTGTAGCTAACAATGTGCCCCGGTTAGTTGTGTCAGCTTCACAGAACCTCAAACATATCTGGAAAGAGGGATTCTAAACTGAGAAAATGCCTCCATAAAAGGGTCCTTTAGGCAAATCTGCAGGGGCATTCTCTGTATTAGTGATTGACTGGTTTAAGAGGTCCCAGGCCACTGTGGGCAGTACTGCCCCTAGGCAGGTATACTCAGGTTGTATAAAAATCAGACAGAACAAGCCATAAGAAGTTCCAGTTCCTGCCTCCAAGTTCCTGCTTTGAGTTTCTTCTCTGGCTCCCTTTGATGATGAACTGTGAGGTGAAGTATAAGCTGAATCCAGACTTCCCTTCCCAAGTTGCTTTTGGCCATGTTTTATCACAGCAATAAAAAACCTGACTAAAACATCGTGAAAATAAGAGGAGTGTGTGTGTGTGTGTGTGTGTGTGTGTGTGTGAGAGAGAGAGAGAGAGAGAGAGAGAGAGAGAGAGAGAGAGAGAGGAGAGAGAGAGAGAGAGAGAGAGAGAGAGAGAGAGAGAAGAGAGAGAGAGAGAGAGAAAGAGAGGAGAGAGAGAGAGAGAGGAGAGAGAGAGAGAGAAGAGAGAGAGAGAGAGGAGAGAGAGAGAGGGGAGAGAGAGAGAGAGAGGAGAAAGAGAGAGAGAGAATTTGTGTATGCATGAGGTATTTATGACCAAAAAAAAATGGTCCAGAATGGGGAGAGAGCAAATGGAACCTCCCGATCTGAGGTCTTCTCTAACAGATGTGGAAGAATCACAGTGATGACTCAGAACTCACCTTTTGTTACAGTTACCTTGATTAGTTTCCTTACTATCTTAAACAGCTGAAATTCAAAGACTTTGCTGGTGCCAAGAAACCAAAAGGAAACCAAGAGAATTCTAGGGTTCTGAGGGTAGTTTTGTTTGTTCAAACCCTGAAAAAGACTAAATATTTTTTTCTTTTCTTATATCTTTTGATAGTTGTCTTGTCTTCTTGTACAAGAACCTGCAAGTATTTGTTGCCTCTTGATTGGAGATATGAGTCTTGTAAAGTCAGCAGTAGGAAACTGACTACAATTTGTTCTGACTACAATATGTGTGTGTGTGTGTGTGTGTGTGTGTGTGTGTGTGTGTGTGTGTGTCTTTGGTTTTTGTACTCTGGGAATGCTTGGATTGTGTGAAGGGAAGGAGAGAGTGAAGGAAGGAAGGGAGGGAGGGAGGGAGGGAGGGAGAGAGAGAGAGAGAGAGAGAGAGAGAGAGAGAGAGAGAGAGAGAGAGAGATTATTCATATAGTCTTTGGCTCACCTAATCTCTTCTTTCATGTTCACATCAGGGCTGAGGGCGATGTCTAGTATTTGAAATCCCCACCCGAGTGACAAAGGTGTTTGGGACCTCACCACTCGGTAGGGTCATTGTGCAGAAGTTGACAAATGATGAGAGTTTGCACCTGTTTAGTGCTGTCTCCAGAGTGCTCTCTGTAGACTTGGATCCCTTGTAAATGACAAACTTTCTGATCTACTTCCTTGTCTAAGAACATTTTGAGAAGTGAGTAGCTTTAGAAACTGGTGCATTAACAGCAATGTACCGTTTGAGCGACAGTGGCACAACCCATCACTCATGTGTCTGCCTGTGGCTTTCCTGGAGAGTGAGGTTTATTTGGGGATCAAGGATCAGCTGCTGAGGCTGGCACTTAGAAAAGACAAGCCAAGTATTCACACCCTAGACCACTCAATACCAGCATTGTCTCCAGTCCATCTTTCATAAGGGGGCTCCATGAGGGGGAGGGGGATGAAGTGGGGAAGAGAAAATAAACCTTTTAAATTCTTCAGGAGAGGAGAAAGGGTGAATACTATGGGAATATGGAAAGCCATTTGCCAGGAGAGTGAAATTAACTTTGGTTTTCAGTCTGTGGGTTTCTTCTCTATTTCTTATCTTGCTGGTCCCTTCCATAGCATGCCTTCCAACCATGTATATGTAGCTCCATTTGTCAAGGTTTGTATTTCCCTCCTGCCACGCTTTCCCCCCTTCTTCCCTATACTCTTTCTCTTGTCTTTTTCTAGCTTGAGTCCAGCTCCTTAGCCCCTGTCTTGAACAGTACCTCTGTGCCCCATCCCCTCTTCTTAAGGAAATCAGCCAGGCCTCAGATGGAGCTGTTGTCCTGACAACCTAAAGGCGCATCAGGCTTTCATTGAGGCTGGCTGCTGTTGAAGGGGGCAGTTGTGCAAAGCGAGGGGCCACGCTGAGGGAAGGGAGGAGGGGGATGACGCGGCGGGGCTGTTGAAAACCAGCAGGGTAGGGGGGAGGTGCTGAGTGGAGAGAGAACACGCCAGGGACTGGAGGGAGAAACAGGAAAGGGAGGAGGGGGAGAGAGCTCCTGGGTTGCTGCTGCTGCTGCTGCTGCTGCGAGAGGCTGTTTCTTTACTCTCCCTGGCAAGCTCTCCTGCTGCCTGGGAAAGTGGGTTACAGAGTGAAGGAGCTCAGCCCAGACGCTGGCAGAGAAGCAGCCAGCCACAGAGAGTCCAAGGAAGCACCCCTGCCGTTGACAGTCGCCTCCTCATCATTAAGCGTTTTATATTTGCACTCTTCCTTCGGAAAATTTGTTCTTCCACTTTCTCCCCCACCCACCCTGCTTGGATTTGATGAGGGCTTTGTTAAGTCTCAAAGGGGAAAGAGACTGAGCGAGGGAAAGAGCGAGGCAAAGTGGAAGGGAGTGCGCGCTGGACCCGCCCGAGCTGCCTTGGCAGTGGCTGCTAGCCCCGCGCGCTAGAGCCCCTCTCCGTGGCCAGCAGCGCGCACACGGGAGTCCACCGCGGACCAACTCGCCGAGGCCACCATGGTCGGGAGAGTTCAGCCTGATCGGAAACAGTTGCCGCTGGTCCTACTGAGACTGCTCTGCCTTCTTCCCACAGGACTGCCCGTTCGCAGCGTGGATTTTAACCGAGGCACGGACAACATCACCGTGAGGCAGGGGGACACAGCCATCCTCAGGTAGGGCTTGCGGGCAACTTTTCTGCTGCTTCTCTGTCAGTGTGTGTGTGTGTGTGTGTGTGTGTGTGTGTGTGTGTGTGTGTGTGATCTTGAACTCCAACAGCCCTGGGGTTTTGCAGGCTTGTGGGATGTATGGATGTGTGTGTGTGTGTTTGTGTGTGTCCCTTGTATTGACTTGAAGACTTAGCTGGGAACAAAATTCAAGGGAATCTGATCCCTGTCAAGAAGGAATGGTGCCGGTGGAATGTTTTTCACTTCTTTGAACGTCGTTTTCTCTAGTCAAGAAAGCTGAACTTCATCTCTGGCATTAGTGGCAATGGGCTGTATTCATGCTGTGGTAATTGCTTGCGCTTTGCTCTTAGAGTTTTGTTGAGGTTCCTTGATTCAGGAACAAGAGTAGTTGAGTTATGGCTCTCAAAGAGTGGTACACAAGGCTGCATTCTCCTTGGTGTGTGTGTGTGTGTGTGTGTGTGTGTGTGTGTGTGTGTGGTGTTGCTCAGCAAGGCTCCCAGTCTGCTCTAGCAGTAGTTCTGATAGAAGACTTTCTGTAAAGATCTCTGAATTGACATCGTCGGCAATAAATCAATCTTACAACTTTGGATGATTACTGAGGCTTTTTGGGAATGTGGATAGAAATCAACACAAGAATGAAGAAAAGAGGAAAAGGGAATCTAGCTTAACGGCAGGCCCTTAAGAATAGAAAACTTAAACACAGAGGTGAAGAAGGCATTAACCTGGCATTACAGATACCACAAATTAACTATTAACTTCAAAGTCTTATTCCTATGCAGGGCTGCCAAGCTCTGCAACATAATTTGAGATGGGAATTTGAAAAAAGCATCCCAAGTCCTTGAGAGTTTGACCCTTCTAAGGTAGAGAGATTTGGATGTTACTTCGTCATTACTCTATTACCTTCAAGCCCACAGTGTCTTTCCTATATTTCTCTTCTCCCTTCCCCCTCCCCAGCTTTACTTGACTCTCTGGCAGATAATAATAGAAAGGGGAGAAAAAAAGAAGAAATTATTTTCCTTGGAGATCTTTTAAAAACTCATTTCCTCCAAATCTAATGAGCCAGTGTTGGTCTGTCTATGTAGGTAATATTGCTGGTTGTGGCCATAAAAAACAGTATGCCATAGGAAATCAACCTCTAATCTGTGTGAAAGGGGCTGATAGTGCATAAAGCCCGGGGCATCAGGGAGCAGTTCCCTGGCAGAGCTGCCGACAGCAGCAAAGTTTTCTGTTCTTTTCCCAGAAATAAATTTGGTTGGCTGTCACAGAATGTCCTGCTCTGGGATCTCTAGCCTTGTTAGAGACGAAAGTGTGTGTGGTGTGGTACGATGTGTGCTACATGTGTGTTGTGTGTACATATGTTGTTCCAGATGGTAAAACGTAAGCACACGATCTTATGTGGGTCTTTCTGTCTTTACGTTCGGAGCTGCGGGTGATTATGAATCTCAAATCCCCCTCCCCAGCCAGAGACTTCCCCTCGTAGCTCTCCAGCTTTGTAAACCTGTACGTGTGATTTATCCACACAGAGTAAGACGATTTATGGAGTAATTTATCTGTTTGCTAAGGGATTTGGACATAATGCAGAAAATATTTTTGCAAACACACAAGCATGCCGTCTCAGCTGCTGGCAATTGTATTCCCTAACATCATTAACCCTTTACTGGCAGCAAAACTGTTGTGTTTATGCATATTTTAGAAGTGATTTATTTTCCAGATTACAGGATTGAAGGTGAGAACTGTGTTTACTCTAAATGTATCTAAACTTTTGATTTAAATGATTGAAAAGTTTCCAATATCTTTGTAAGTCAATACCTGCATTTTAAGGTATAGGTATCTAAGAGTCAGAGACGCATGTACATGTTAATCAGAAGAATAAATGGATTCTGGCACTTTCATGCAATGTTAAGCATAGAAGTCTACACGTAGGAGATGCACTCTCTTTACCTAAATAAATGTATATGCTGTGTATGTGCTTTTGCATGATAATGACTCAAAAGAAATGGAGTTTTGTCTTTTAGTTACCACAGTTTATCAGATATTACAGTGTGGAAATGGAGGTTGTGAGAAAAGGTAACAAATGCAGCACAGGTTATTCCCAGGGAAAGGGAAAACAGACCAACTGCATGCAAATAGGGCACCTATGGGACTCCTTTTGCTTCTTCAGACCTCACCTAACATGCCCTCTTTTTTTTTAATGTTCTTTGATTCAGACAAGGCTTTATTTTTGAGGTTGGTGGAGCTTCTATCAGAAGTCACTATGGAGAGAGTTACCTTTGTTTTCTTAGCTGACCTTCTTCTCAATCTCTTTAACTAAATCCTGACTGCTTTGTGGGTCAGTGTCCTGGTGAAGAATAGGCTGTAACTTTCTGTTTGCAAGTCTAGCCTGGGAAAGGCATGCTTCCACTCTCTTTGTGACATTTTGCTGGGAGTGTGAGCCTCCAGGGGACGAGAGGAAGGAGAACTGGGTTCATTGGCAGTCACAGTAGATTGGCACAGTGTTTGGCACTGAGAAAGTGAAATGGCAAGACGAGAAACATCCTCTGTTAGTGAGTGTGTGGCCCTGAATAATCTGAAATGGCAGTAGGAGACAAAGGAGGCTTGTAGTTCTGATGTCCATCATCAGAGCTTGACTGGTGTGCCTCCGAAACTCTCACCTTCTTGTTTGCTTAAAATAAGAATTTCTGTAGGAATCTAGGAACTGACAATTATTTTCGGACAATGTAACCTTTGGTACAACTGTGCATGGTGTTAAAGAAGTAGTAAGCTTGCAATCCTAGTCTATAATTTCTATCTCTTTGAAAACAGTAGAATTATGAGCAAACTTGAAGGATATAAAAAGCCTGACATACGCACACCTAACCTGGTTGTTTCTTGGAGGAGAATTCAGATATTCATTAAAACTTTTACGAGTACCTGATGAGAAACACAACATCACTTCCTTTCCAAAGTCAAGCAACCAAAGTGTAGTCCACAGATCTGTAGTGCAGCAACAATGCAGTGCCTGGAGTTCCCATCTAGATAGAGTGGATCTGAAGGGCTTTTAGACTGCGTGGCAGAGGAAAGCATGTGACATACACGTATTTTGGGAATTTTACTCATGATGCAGACTCAAGTGTTTTTTGTTTATTGGTTTTTTTTTTGTTTTTTTTGTTTGTTTTTAGTCAACAAAACCCAACTCTTCCATTGCTACCAGTTTAAAGATGGGGTTTCATCAGTTGTTAGAAGATTTTCTAGCTCTTGTCTTTCTTACCTTTTACCCTGAGCACAAACATCTACTGTTGTTTAAGCTTGATGGATTGGAACACATGTACATCTCTTGATAAATCACAGACAATTGGAAATAGGTTGAACTCCACAAAAGCTTTCAAATTGTGAAATTTTAGTGACATCATTAAAAATCTTATGACAGCATATGGCTGGAAAGGTATTGATAGGGTGCTAGATCTCCAACAACGACAGAGGTTGCAGAAAACATTCCTATTATTGTGCAGCTGCTCATGAAGTTTCTTTGTTCATATTCACTTGCAAACACATATGAAGATAAAATATAATCATGTATATGGTAAAATGTAGGGTCTACACAGCAATTGATTGTAATTAATCTAAAATTTAGATATTGAACTGGTAATTATAAATCCATTCTTTAGTAGGGAGCAGCGGGCTGCGTTCCCGGCTCCAGGCTAGCTTATGCCCCGAAATAATTACATGGAAACTGTATTCTTTTAAACACTTCCTGGTCCATTAGCTCTAGCCTCTTACTGGCTAACTCTAACATCTTGATTAACCCATATTTAGTAATCTGTGTAGCACCACGACTTGGTGGCTTACCAGGAAGGATTTTAACCTGTTTCCATCATGGAGAGGAAAGCTATAATGTGTGTCTCACTGCCTTCTTCCTCCCATCATTCTGTTCAGTCTACTACGCCTACCTAATTTTTTGTCCTATTAAAGGGCCAAGGCAGTTTCTTTATTAACCAATGAAATCAACACAAAACAGAAGATTCCCCCAAATCACCATTCCTCTTTGTTGTTTGAGGGATATTACACTATTTTATGATGATAATATTTTCCCCATTTAAGTGAAAACATATCTAATAAGAATATGAGATTTTGAAGGAAACTAAATGGCAACATGGATGGTCCTTGGTTCTTGTTTTCCTCAATTTTAGGTGTTTATTTCCCTGTTTATTTTTGTGCTAAGAGGAGGAAAAAAAAAACACCAAAAAAGAATGGGATTATTTGACAATAAGATGTAATAAACCTTGCTCAAACTGAAGTGAAAACATGACTCTTCTTCCATAAGGCATCTGGAACGCCTACATTCACTAAGGAAGTGTCAACACTCAAACAAACTCCTGGCACAATACGTGATTTTTTTTTACTACTTATAATTCTCTATTTGAAAACAAACTTTGTGGGTCTACAGTGAGAGTCTGTGACAATTATGAGCTTTCCTTTCTCGTAGCTAAGTCACTTAAGGTAATCAAAATTTATTGGCTATCACTAATACTTTAAGGATCATCCATTGCCCATAAAACCCATCATTAAATATATGTTGTAAAGAATGGAGTTCAACATGCTGTATTTCATTTAGTTTATGGCATTTTATATACATTTTACTAAAGAATGGTTATGCACCTGTGAATTACACTGTTTGTTGTCATTTATGGCCCAAGGAACAGAACAGGCAAAGCTCATGAGACAACTGCAAACTGTGAATTTCTGTGCTTCTGTGAGTGTCGGGCACATAAGTATATATAAACACACATGCACTGTAAAGTGAAAGCGATTTTTCTGGTTTATGTAATTTTAACTTCAAATGAAATGCACAACTGTGGTGATTCATGGCCTGAGTCAATTGGTAAGGGTTCAGCATTTGTGTTTCTCAAAGCTGATCCTGCATAACAGCAAACTCAGGCCAAAAAGGATTAGAGCACTTTGTTGTGGTCCCTGCTAGCTTCAAGTACAAACAGCTGTGACTCACCTGATAGGAAGGAAGTTGTCTGAATGTGCTGGTCCCCTCCTTGTCATCACCTGAGCCATAGAGATACCATTCCTCCAAGCTATTGCTTGTGGGTTTCAGTGGATGGCCCTGTTTTCTGCGTGTGTTGCCTGTGAGTTCCCAAGACTCATAAGATCTAGGTTCTAAATTTGGATCTCTCCTTGTAGGCTATGACTTTGAGCAAAATCCCTGAATTATTTTGAGCTGCAATTTCAGTTTGAAAATGCTGAAGCTGTCTATTTTAGTTACTGTCCAGGGTTAAGAAGCTCATGATAGGTAAAGAAGGAACTTTGTTAGACTGTAAAGTGCTGCACATGAATAAAGACACACTCCTGTCCAACTCACTACCTGCTGCCAGATATTTAGTCTGTAGGAAACAGTTGTAAGAGGACCAGGTTTCTTAAACTTGAGCACTTGAGCGAACGGTTCTCAACCTGTAGATCATGAACTCTTTTTGAGGTGTGTGTGGAAGGTGCCGAATGACCCTTTCACAGGGGTCACCTAAGACCACCAGAAAACACAGACATTTATATTATGATTCATAATATTAACAAAATTACAGTTTTGGAGTAGCAATGAAAATAATTGTCTGGCTGGGGTGGGTCACCACAACACAAGGAACTATATATTAAAGTGTCTCCATATTAGGAAGGTTGAGAACCACTCATTTGAGCAGATAATAACTTTGCCTGAAGGCCTCGCCTCCAGAAAGCCTGATTCCCTTGGCCTGTATCCTAGTCTGACTAAAGAGCTGCATTTTTACCAGTGCTTAGGTGACATTGAAGCTAAAGATCTGGGTTGCAGTTTCAGATGCAGTGCGAGATTTTCACATCAGTGTGGTCCACAGGTGGGCACGAGAAATACCATAGTCACTTGTTACAAACAAGAAACTGAATTGATTCCAAATTGGTTATGAGGATCCACATTTTTAATAAGATCCCCAAAAGGTTCCTAAGCACTTTCAAGTTGAAAACTTCCTGATTTGAGTTCTCACAGCCATGCATTTTAAAATGGAAGCTCTACCACCTTCTCCTTCTTCTTCTCCTCCACCTTCTCTGCTTTCTCTTCCTACTCCTTTTCCTCCTCCTTCTCCTCATCCCTCTCCTTCTTCCTCCTCTTTTAATTTATGTGTATTGGTGTTTTGCCTGCATAAGGGTATCAGGTACCCTGGAACTGAGTTACAGACAGCTGTGGACTGCCATGTGGGTGCTGGAATTGAACCTAAGTCCTTTGGAAGATCAGCCAGTGTTCTTAACTGCTGAGCCATCTCTCCAGGCCTTAAGCTGAAGATTCTTGATACTCCTAAACTTTTTAAAAATTCCTTAGATTTTTAAAAAATACCAATCCAAGTTTCCACTCGCTCCCCTCCTCCCATTCCCTCTGCACATCCTTGCACCCACCCCCATCCAATCCTCAGGTAAGTTAAGGCACACTCATAAACCATTATTGGATTGGTTTGGGGAAGGACCTATCCTTAACTTCTTTCTTCTTGCTTTTAATGGTTCAGCTATGCATCCAGACTGGAGGATCACCAAATACGTGTGTGGAAAAAAATCACTTCCACAAACCACATTCAAGTCAGCACTTTATAGACATGCAGTAAAATTTTAGTCTGGCATGGCTTAAGAAATATGGCATCAGACAAAAATATTCAAATTCGATTGGGTAGAGGAGATTGCTATAGTTCCATCTCTTTACTATATGATTTCATCACTGCAAAAATTAAAACTAAAACGTGGGGTGACTTTATTAGAGACTCAATTTACATAATATCTGTCAAAATTGTGTCAAAGCTCAATTTTTTCTAACCATCGCCCCATGCTCACTTTATGATTTGGTCTAGCATGATTTAAGCGTGGCTATTTTTGCCAGAGTTTTAGTGTTGTTTTTAATGCTGTCTTCAAGGGGGTTGAAGGGGAATAGTCAGAAAAACCTTCTTAGTTAGAATCTACTCAAACAGTCTTAATGCTTCATATTCATGTTTCCATGAACACAAACATATATTTCACAAAGCAACTGTATTTGTAGAATTCACCTTACTTTTACATTCTGATCAGTCTTATTTTAAATTAATAGACAGCTCCATATGCCATAGATAAAGACTTTTTGTGTTTTCATGAAGTATGTGGTAAGGTTAGGTGGCTTAATATGAAGTCAGAAGAGTCGGGTTCACCATCCAGAAATAGCCTCATTTATTTGATGTGAATAACCGAGGCACACAACAAACTATTCCAACCCTCAAATGAAATAGCAAGCATTGAAGTGTTTCATCAACTATAAAAAGGTATAAGACACAAGCTCTTAAAGATTATTGTCATACGTAAAACAGAAAATAACTTTTAGAAAATTAGAAAATTTAATAAAATGGCTTTTATTCCTATTTTTATGATCCATGCTGCTCACTTGTTCTCAGCCCTTTTTATTAAGTCCTTTAACGTCACAAGAATCTTAAAATATCATTGTATCACTTGCTTGGACCACAGGGTGGGTGAACACATTTTGTAGTCACCTACAATCAAAACAAGATCCCCAGTTAATGTGTGATTAACCTTTGCGAAATAAAACCCTTTACTCCAGGCTTTGTTAATTACTGCTGGAGAGAGGCACCGAAATTTAGAACAGGAAAAGCCTTTGAGATTAGGCAGTTCTCTGTCATTTTAAAGGACTGCAACTGAGGAGAAATTTAGTTGACTGCTCAGAAAGCATAAACTCTTGTAGTTGATTCTCATACAAATGATGAGAAAATATTTTCTTGATTTTTTTTTATTGAAACTCAAGATGCATCATTTCATCAGGCTTTCCCTCTCTGTGAAATTTTCTTTTCTCTATTCCTCTTTCCATTTCTTTTCTCCCTCCTTCCTTTCTCTCGTTCCTCTACCTCTTCCCTGCAAATAAATACATGTGGTCTGGAAGACTATCCAGTTAGGTAGGGACAGGAAAGGATTTGTTTTCTATAAAATGACCCATTTCTAACTTTCGAAGCCAATGTTGTTGTCTTTCTTTAAACTTTAAACTGTAATCTCAAATTTCTATTCTTAGAACCATATAAAATTTTCTTTAGGCTAGCAATGACTATGGTAGTTTGTGGCCCAGGAAGAACTGGATATAGAATCTTCTTAACTCCTGAAAATGCACTTTATAGAGAAGGAGTCTTTAGCTTTTGCTTTCGTTTTGTGTGGCCTTCACAGTGGAATTTCTTGAAGCTTCCGTAGAAGGCCCAAAGTGAAATCAGAAAAAGCCAACATGTTAGCAAATAGAAGGGGAAATTACAGTGGGGTAAATGATAGAACACCCCTTCCAGTGAATCACAGAGGGAGACCTTCCAGGGTCACAAGGAATCTTCCATCTGAGCCTATGAAGACTCAGTCATGTATGATAGATATTAGAGAAGAAACAGAGATCTTGGAACATAAATAGATGGATGCCTCAAGAATGGATGACTTGGAACCCAGGGCCATTAGCAAGCTTGCTCAAGTTGTAAAATGTCTGTTGTTTTCCAATATTAGTGTACAAACAACAACAGATTCTACACAGGTTCTTCTTCATCTATAAATCCTTAGCTTGAATAACCCTCTATGACCAGCTTCCTACACCAATTGCTTACAGCAATTCAGGACTTTTCATAGTCACATTGTACACAGGCAGTGTTGCTTCCTAGACTCATTTACAATGCTTTCTTCTCAGAGCCACTTCCTTTGCTTTCTACTCCTACTCTCCCACAATGCTTCTGTACTAGATCATCCCCTTCCCCACCTTCCTCCAGGCTCAGAGCTCAGTTATATTGCTGTCTTGTTCAGAAAATCCTCTCTAATTCTTGAGGTGGGCTAAGTGTCCTATTTATTTTCACTGATAGCCTCTCTCCATACCTTGTGCTTAGCATTTGGTATACTCTGGGAAAACATTCTGTTTATTTCTTCCTTGTCTCTAGGACAGACATCTAATCTGCTTTACCATTTAATCTCAGAGTTTAGCTTAGGATCTGTTGGTGCTCAAATGAAAACTTGTCCAGCAAGCTGAATAGAGAAGGATGGTGACATTATATATCAAGCAGACTAGAATTTGATTTAGAAAAGGAGAAACAAATTAGGGGAAGGCAGGACTGAAGGAAGATATTTTGGTAGGAAGTCAAACACTATTAGATTAATTATGGGTCTGCAACTGCAGAAGGCATAGTAGGAAAAACCACATATCAATTATTCTCTGATTGCTGGTGGGGGGGTGAATATGTGGCTTTTGCTAGAAGTACTTTCAATGTTTCTAATAGCAGCTACTTTGCAAGCATAGATTTCTGAGGAAGAGGGGGGCCGGGGGGAGAAAGGGAGGGAGGGAAGGAGGGGAAAAAGGGAACATATGTACATAGTTTGTGGGGATACTGAGGTTTCAGCAGGCCCAGCATGATGCTCTTTTCTCTGATAGATGAAGAACTTTGTGTGCCCAAGACTCACTGTATGCTCCTGAGGTGTGTTGCTGAGATTTCTCCCCCTAGTGGGAGCTGTGGATACACAGAGTCTAGATCAAGATTTGGGGTAAACTTAAGGTTACATGATGCTGTGCAACAGGTGTCCTTTCATTTCTAGTTTGGTTGTTGCTGTTGTTGCTTCTTGGAGAGTAAGAAAAGGGAAATGCCACTTGCATTTATAAAGTATAAATTTCTCTTGCATGATGGTGACAACCCGACTTTTGCATTTTAGAGCTTGTTACTCCTTCCTGGAGAAACAGAAAGCAAAGTGTATAGTAAACATTGCAATACTCTCAAATTCCCTCCTGTGTGTTTATCCATGATAAAGACGGACATTATTTATAGGAGACTAGAGGAGAAGCTTAAAACTCAGGAAAAACTTGCCACAGCGCTTTATACAATGCCATATTACTATTCATTCCATTGTAATACATGAGCATGCATTTCCATATTTATTATCTGTGTATAGTTAATTATACCTATTCTAAAGTTGTGCATTCCTATGCACCCTGCTTTCCCCTATTCACTATAAGGTAGAGAAGATGAGCATAGCCAGAATGTACCCCTACCACTAAGTAACGTTGAACATAGCAAGTATCTGTGAAAATATTGGTTAGGAAGAATACTTGATCTCCTGACTTCTTTTAGTGTGCCTTTAGGTGAACCTCACCCTCATATCCCAGACCACTCATTTTGTGAAATTTTAGTTTTGAATAGTTCCAGTCTGCGCCTGGTATTTGTCCTGACATAACATAATTTTTTGTAACCTTATGCATAGACTTATGCAATTGGATAAGCGTATTTTCAGATCAGAATGTGATGCACTCAAGTCATTAATTTAGCAGATGGGGCTAGTCTTGTTGGTACTCTGTTTGACCTCTGTTCTATCTTTGTTGAATAATCTGGAGAAAGTTATAACAGCTACAATGGACTGTTTGACATGTAATGATAGATTAGATAAACAACAAAGGAATGTAAGTATTGGTTATAAGAAAGTCATTAATTATATTAACTTTAGAAGTATTAGAAGCTTCTTTTACTAAAAACATCAAAGTGAGTATGATTCTTACTGTCTTCTTAAAAAAGATCTTGATCTGATGATCCAGAGAAATATGGCTGAAAGTAGTTGAGTTCATCAAAAGAAGAAATGTTTGCTGTTGTAAGCAGAATAATAATTTGCTCAAAATAGAAACAAAAGAAAAAGCAACTCCAAAGTTACCTTATAAATGTCTTTATAAATGAAATATGAAAATTATATGTGCCTCAATTCTTGCATAAATGGAAAACAGATATAAAAACCTAGCTCTTCTAAAAATAAAACTATATATTTTTACAGAATCTGCTATGAGGGGTAAACAATTTGTGTCATGAATATGCATAATATATTGTATGGATGTGTTCAAATGCAGATACTAATTTTATTTTATGTCTACAAATATTTATAATTATATATAAATGCAAAAGTATAAAATTTCCATATCAAAGAAATGAACTTGGGTCACAGCACATTTTAATAGGTACTTAATTAATCTGATATATTAGTAATGGAGAATTTTACCAAAGAAAACCAAAATTTTTAGATTCTCAAGGATGGGAACAGAATATAAGCACCACATATGAAGTGTCTTAATTTGTTTTGATAAATGTTTTATTTTATATATTTATTAAACAAAGTGCTAAATCTATTTTCTAAAAGAAGTAACATCTCTTGTTTCTATTCAATCTGAGTTATTGTATGTTCACAAAGACTAAAATAGGACCTCAAAGTTTTTTCTTTTGCTCTAACAGGACAGATAATAGTGCCACCTTACCTGATGGAAAAGTAATTGTATTTTGTTTGGTATAGTTTCAGTTCTTTGTAGTTGAATCTCAATTGTAGATTAAATTAATTTTTTCTTTAATTCAGATTATGCAAGGGGGGGTGAGAAACTACCCACTCAAAGGCAAGGAAAATTTTAAGTAAATGGCTTTATTTTCACAGGTAAAATACAAAGATAATGCTATCATATCCTTTTAATTTTAAAGTTCTAGACAAATAAAATTATTAAAACTATATCAGAAGGTTAAGCAGTGAGATTTGTCTGCATTATGCCCAAGACACTACAATTTTTTTAAAAAAAAATGTTTCATTGTAGAAGTGGTTGGCATGAAAACTTGTAGAAAACAAAGGCAGTTTCCGAATATTTAATAGGCACCTAATAAGATCCTAGTTATAGATGAAAGGAAAATACACATTAAATGGTAAATCAACCGAAGAAAAACATGGAGCATGTAACTTTACAGCAGTTTGAAAGGGAGCAGTGACTGTTAGAAGCCAGCATGATCCCTGGGGACATACTGCAACACAGAGAATAGGTTTCGTTAAACTGAAAAAAAAAAAATGCTTCAAACTGGTGGGTCAGAAAATGCCACTCACCTTGAGGATCTAGATTTTGACAAAATTCTTTTTATAGATTCAAGAATAGGTTATGGATTCAGAATGAGGTAAATTCTTTGCAGTGTTGAACAGAGAAATACTGATGGAGCTAGAGGAAATTATTCTAGGCTGTCTTTGACCTTGTCCAGCGTTTGGATAATGACATTACAAGGACACATTTGATGCTGTGTATGACCTAGAACGAAGATGGCCACGAGGTGTGAGTTCACAGAGTTTTACATAAACGTGGATGAAATTTACAGAAGGAAAACTGTGGCTCTGTGTGGAAGAAGGGTGCCCTATGTATGTGATTTTACTGCGTCTCATCCAGAAAACAAACATTTAAGACAGAAAGAAATGCATTTATGGTACTTTAATGAAATAGAACACGGTGTAGTAGAATAAGCAAATGTGGTGAATAACTTAAAGGAGGGACAGTGAAATTGGAATAATGGAAACTGCAGGGGGCCAAGCCAGGAGACCCAGCCCCGTGCACCATGCTGCCAGCTACTGACTTTGTATGTGTGGGGCAATCACTTAGTCGTTCCTGGCTTCTGATTCTTATTTTAGAAAACATACGTGAAACAACAATTTTTTTCTCACATTCAAGGACATTATATGGACGGATGAAGTAGATCTATAATGCTATTCTTGTATGTCGTGGTTATCTTTATTAAATCTAAGTTTCTTTCTACCAAATAAAATGGATTTCCTTGAGCAGATACATTTTTTCTTAATTTGTATATTGAAAGCAGAGGCCAGGTGACCACCAATAGGAATTCCAAAGAACAGAAAGCTTTTATATAGAACACAGTTGAAATCCACAATTTTCCAGGGCTTCTCTGACATATGGATTCTATAATCGACCATGTTTACACTCTAATCTATTTGTATGTATTTAATCTTAAGTTTTCCTGGTATTACATTATAATTTTGGTTATGAAGTATTTTATACAACAGTGTGTTTTGTGCCAATGTTCAGTGAGTTTTGATATTTGTGTTCTTATTGTTTTCCTCCCTCAGCAGAATTTGCAAACCTTTCAAAAGATACTGACATTTCATTAAAACTGAAGTCCTATTTAGACATATCATCGTTTTTCAGAGAGCAACATTAAGACACATATAATCGCAAAGTTACTTTTCTAGTTCAGAGTCTTTCACAGAAATAGATAAGGTTAAGCAGGTAAATCCTGACTGTATCCATCTTCTAACAGCCTCTACTCCTTTCACTTGTGTTAGGATAATTTTGTTCAATTTCACCCTGTAGTTTGACACCCGATTGTATGTAACACCTCTCCTGGAAATTTCCTGCCACCTCATTTGAAAATTGTGAGAATGGGATGCCTTATGTTCATGATCATATTTCATCATTCGACTTTTCTCTTCTACAATGATGTGTCAATCGCCTGATCAACATGGACTTTAGACTGCTAGTCCCTGACACAGTACAACATGAAGCCACTTCCCACGCCATGCTTTTGTTTTGGTTTTTGGCTTTCTCTTCTCAGAGACCTTAGGGATCTAGACCTTGAACCTTTACATCCCTGGCTCTGTAGGGACACAGCCATTACCTAGATATCTGATATAGTTTCTCCTTCTGTCAGGTCATCCACTATTATCAAAGACAGTTTCCAGGAGAGTGGAGCAAGATCTGGCAAAGATCCCAGACCACTTCTTGTGAAACTTGCTGGTCCTAAGCTGAGCAGAACTTTACTGTGTCAGTTTTTACCTTCATATCAAGTTCCCTTTCCAGAATAATAATAAATAATAATAATAATAAATAACGAACTTGAATTTCTGACATTTCTCTTCTTACAGCACCTCTACCCCTATATATGAGATCAACACACCAACAACATGTATCAGTATATCTAGGTCAATCATGTAGCCACCTAGTTTTGAACTCAACTCTTTCAACAAAGCCATAATTTCTGCTTTTTTATTTTATTTTCACATTCTCTTATTTTATATCATTCTGCAAGAAGACTTTAATTTATCCAAAAGTGCATCTGATAAAATTCATAAACAGGAACTATCAGAGTATGAAAGCAGGCTCTTCATGTTGGTCTTACAGGTTCTCAGCTGACTGCTTTGTCACTTACAGTATTTATGAAGAAAGAGGCATGCTTGCAGGACATTATGGAACCAGGGAACTTTAAAGTATATAAAGTGAAATTCAGCAAACAGTTTAATGAAAAACCTCAGAAACGTCAAACAAAAGCAATAGATTTAAAAGAAGAATAAAAATGTAGAGACTTGCAGAGAAGCAATTTAGGGTAGGATTGGATATCAAGAAATCAGGAAAGCACAAATACCCCCCTTCACAAGTCTGTCACCTGTGTAGAAAGTACTGAGTATTCCCAGATGGCAAAACTGTAAACACAAAAATGAAACTGGGACATATTAAAGGACAGTGATAGGGGTATAATTACTATCTAACAGAGTTTTAAATACATCAGAATTAGTTCTGTAACAGTATAGTTATATTTCCTCAGCCATGGACTCCTGTAGAGCTCGGGGATTATTGCAGAAGTTCCTTATGTACCCTAGATGCTATATGTAGACATGGCATATCTCAAACATGACTTTGCTATTTCCCGTATTGTATCAATACAGTCTCTTTTATAATTAAAAGATCATAAACATTTTGTGATTCGGGATTTTCTTCTTCAAATTTAAACTTCTTCATTCATAAAATCTTAATACCCAGAGTTGGGGTGTAACTCATTTGGTAGTATGTTTGCTTAGCATGCCCAAGATCCTGGCAGAGGCAGAAATTTAAGGTTTTCTTTGTGCTGCATCGCAAGTTCAAGGCAAGCCTAAGATACCCTGTCTAAAACACGAGGGTGGGGTGTCAAAATAATTAGAGTCCAAAAGTTGGCAGACCTTTCTAGATTAAACAATGATGCCTTCATTTAAAGTCACAGGTATGAAGAAGAGGGGTGACAGGGAGATAGGACATGCTCCACATAAATGATAAATCACAAATGAAAATCCACCCATGGGTAAGATATGGAACACCTACAGATAGGTCTATAAAATTAAATAGATACAGATGGTAAGATAAATTTAACTGGAAGAATTTAGCGCAAAAAGCCACTAAATATCAAGATTTAGTAGCCCATTGAGGTGTAACCCAGAATTTTGGGTCAAGCAAAATCTCTGAATTATATGGAATCCCATCAAATGATTTTCTGATAGAGGACAATATGTGTTTAGAAAAAAAATCACCCAGAGAAAGAATTTAACATGGACATGCGTGCCTAGACCAGTGCTAAATATTAACCTGTAGTTATTATATAAAGAACTAACATTGGTAATTTTAAGTTTAAATGTTAGGACTCTTTACTTGCATGAGTCATTTCAAGGTTTTGTCTCTATATCTTTACTTTTTAATTTACTTATATTTGTATATACATGTATACATATACATTTCCTCCTATCCCATCCTGACCCATTCTGATCTAGGCCCTTAAGGAACCAATACAATACAAAAATTTAGGTAACAACATGAATAGTAGATTCCTAATTGTGGCTCAGATAACTACTGAGAAATTGCTGTAGGTTGATGTGCTACTATGGGCATTGTTAATGGAAGAGTTGAGTCTTAAGATTCAGGGAAACATGATGGTGGCACAGAATGTCTAGGGAGGCAGGCATGACACAAAGAATGCGCAATAAACCTATTTCAGTGTGTGTGCACTATCAGGGCCATCCCAGGAGACTTATGTTTTACAAACTCTTTGGCACATGTCTTGACTTCAAGTAGATTAGTAATAATAATTACACAACTTGTACTAGCTTCTTGGGCTCATAATCCCTCACTTAGCTTGAAACACAGCCTTTCTGTGCTTTGGACAGCACTGACCTGCTACAAGGCAGGGACTGGAAGGTGTTGAAGTCAGTACGTGGGACAAAGAAGACATAGATAGTCATGGGTGTAGTCACATTTTGGTTTTGCTTACCCTGCTGCCCCGCAGGGCTCTTAGAGTTTTATTACTGCTATTATTTTGCTTGTATTTTTCTTTATACTTGGAAAATTTTATGAGCTGTTTCTAAGCAATGGATCTGTTTTATTCCCAGTGTTATCACTCTATTCCATATTTTTATCAGTGCATGACAGTGTTACTCATATGAATCCTTCCACATGCTAGGCTCTGGGCTTAGTGTTGGTGATCAGCAGTGAGGAAGATGAAGCTTTAGATTTGGAATATTTGTGCTTTGCTTTTTCAAATGTAGCTTTCCGGTAATTCTTTACTTGTATAATAAATGAACAGTGGCCTCCAGTCTATGTCACATCAGTCTCAATTTCTACAGTCAGAAGTCCTAGAGTGTCTTTGTCAAGTATTCTTTCTTCTAGAAGCAGCAATGTGGTATGTTGACCTGAGTTCCTAGGCTCAGATGATTTTATGTGCCCCTTTGTTCCCCCAGAGGAATTATGATTCTCTTTTGTCAGTAGTATTTCCTGTTGCCCCATACCCATCTCTATCTATGTGTGTATTAAGATATTATTTTCCTTCAAGACTTGTGGTGTGTCTTTTGTTTCTCCATTCTTAAATCTTACTCACCTGGAGAAACCATAATTTCGTCCTTGGTTGAGCATTCCCTCCTCTGCTTTACTTACTTGTTTATTTATCATCTTCCAGGAAGAACCCAGCAACTGAGTGCCTGAATGTTGCTGGTAGTTGATGGGTTTTGTCTCTGTTTCCTCACCTACATTTAAATTCCTTTGCATGACAGTGTCAAGAAAGACTGGAGACTCCCGGCATACCTTGCTTGAGAAATCTCTTGGTCAGCAAGGATTGATGTGCTTATCCCAGTATACATATGCAAGTTAGGCATTTTAAAGAGAAGGAGATAAAACCCCATGGAACATAAATGATGGGTCTGTGGTTCAGCAGCTACTCCTGACCCCATTCGGTGAAGGTCTGTTTTTACTAAACCTTGATTTCTCTTTGGACAATATATGTCTAAAATAAGAGATGCTAATAGCTTCAACCCTTTCCTCCTTATCATCAGTAAACAGAGGGCATAGAAACCTGTAGGAGTAACAAAAATATCAAAGTAAAACTTTTCTTTTGAAATTGTTTTCATGCTGGTTTGGGGTGATAATTGTGTTCCCTGAGTTGATGACTTGGCAGAAGTTTTTTGCTCAGACATTGAGAATGACCACCAGGTCTCAATGCTCAGCTCTCCCCCAGTTCCCAGTAGAAGATTTATTTGGTTTGGCAAACTATTCTTTTTCCCTTCATTAGTGAAGTTGGCCTCTTGGGGATGACATTTTCAACAGTAATGGAGATGCCTCGTCTCCTATCAATAAAGCTGTGATTTACAGTATTTAATCTAGCTGAAAGGGAGGAAAAAGAGGAGCCTACATGCTCCTCTTTTGAAATTATAAAATGGCTCACTACCTAAAGTTTTCTAAATATATAGAGTATTAACTTGGCTCCCAGCCTTATTTACAGCACACAAATCTCCATCAATCAAAAGGATGAAAAGCTGGACTTTCCAACACTCCTGCTAGGGCATTTGACATACTAGGTTCTACAGATTTTACTGTGCAAGGAACACATTTAATCCATGCTATCTGCCCTCTAGTCCTGTGCTAAGCCTGGCTACATTAAACCTAGAAATATTTCTTGTAATTTCTGCCCTGGAATTATCTGAGACCCACTTTTTTATCCATGTTCCACTGTGGTTTGCACTGTGAGCTACCCTATGAAGCTCGTTGATGCAAAACATATAGCTATCATTAATAAGGGTGCTCAAAGATTTTATTTTATTTATTTATTTAGTGTTTGTTGTTGTTGTCTGGTTTGGAAGGAGTTGCTTTGCTTGGTTTACTTTTGCTTTTTTGTTGGTTTTTTGCCCATGAATAATTGCCCTTTGAAACAGCTAGGTCTAGGGAAGATTAGTAGGGTTTTGTCACTAGCTTAGCAATGCTAGAATAAAATGTAAAGCTTTCCCCCAAGGAACTATAAACTGCTCTCATGCAGTTCAGCCTCAAAACTTAAGTGTGTGATTTAATGTTTATTCAGCACCAACATTGTACAACCACTTGAAAAAAGCATTCTGTTTAGCTAGCACTCTAAAGTTCTAAAGGATGTCACATTCGGTGCCTAATTAGCCTTCAGGAGGCCCTGGTTCTAAAGCAAAGGGGGACATGCCCATTATCCCTACCACAGACATTGGAAATAAAGCCCAGGCTTTTTAGCAAAATAGTTGAAGGCACAAGGCCACAGGTCATGAAAGGAAACACTCCCTGATTCATTCTGAACCAACAAAAAAGAGTTTGCTTATTTTTCTCTCTGTCCCTCTTTCCACTTTGAATCACATGTTCTTGCTCCCTGTTCATTTTTCTGTTTTTAATTTGTTAAGACAAGATCTCTCAAGGTAGCACAGGCTGGCTTCAAACTCAGCATCTTCCTTCCTTTCCTGGAATGCTAGAATGGCAGGACTTGCTACTCGTGATATTATACCTGTTAGTTCATCCTTGCTTTAAGTTTTCTAAAAGGATACGAGGATTTGCTTTTCATTTTGCTGGACTTTTTTCTTCCCATTGTGCAAGGCTGCTCAGCTATCCATATCCTCTTCCCTGTTATTCTTTCATCGACTACTGTGTTTAAACAGTTACTGTAGGATACCTTGCAGAAAGGAAGGATTGCAAGGCAATGAAGATTCTCTCTCTCCCCCTTCTTCTCTCCAAAACCACCCTATAATCCACCCCCCTCCCCCCGCCGCCACCATTCCTAGTGCCCTGTTCAGTGCAGGCTTTCTGTTCTCATTGAGGCTGCAGTTTGTCTCCTGAATTACGGCTTTGTATTCAGCCAGGGCCCATGGAGTATTCCCAGTGTATTTATTTTCTGTTCCTGAGCTGAATGCTGGGTGCTTCTTTGTCCCCATGCCTTCTGCAAAGGAGTTTCAGAGGTTGGGGAGGGGGGGCAGCCGAGGAGGAGGGGCAGGAATGCCAATAAAGCTTTCTGTATCCTCCAGAGGAATGTGTGCAAACGTCTTTCCCATTGCTTCACTCAGTGTTCTCCCCTCTGCTGCCCTTGCTCTTAATTGGATCTAGACCCTAGAGAAAACAACTTTGTTAATGGGATGGTTAAAGAAAATGAGAGGTGGAAGTTGGCTGTGTTCAGTTCTGGCAAGTTACCCTCTCTGGGAATAGCAGTCTCTGATGCCTGATCAGGGGAAGGGATTCCACTCTCCTGATCACGAGGAAACACCACAATTCCTTTATAGCTCTTTTCCCCCTTGTCCGTCAAAATGGAAGAATGTGTTCTACTTCTTCCGTAGCCACTGAACCTATTTTCCTAGTAATTAGGACTCTGCTGCCTTACCTTCTTTCACTCATTCAATCCTGTTCTTGACCAATCACTGTTAAACAAGGTTTGTGGGCGTGCTGATTTGTGGAAATAAAATGTTCAATGAGAGAAATTAAGACTGCTCTCATGAGGCTTACCTGCAAGCTGAGGATAAAGACAATATACAAGTCTATCAATACATAGATAAAATAGTGACAGCCTGCAGTAAGTGACCCAATTTAAAATAAATAAGATAAAGGCTAAGTCCTATGGCAGAGCTACATATGTATCCAGGTTCTAAAGGGGTGCCAGTACAGGGAAACCTAAAAGTTGTACTTGGGAGCTGCTTACCACTGTTTACCCTTTTATTCCCATGGCTATAATGAGGCACAACATATACAGTTAGATTCATCTACTGAAAATATTCATTTTAGTGAAAATTAGTAAGTATAGTGTTTGGATCCGTCATGAGACCATAGCTTTAGTCATTCCCACCAGTCCACAGACGTCTCTCAAGCCTATTTTTAGTTAAACTCCATTTCCATCCAAGACCCTGGATAATCATAAATCTTTGTTTTTATGTATTTGTTTTTCTAGACTTTTTAAATGATAAATAAAATCTTAAAATATGTAGTGTTTAGCATTTGGCATCTTCCACTTAGAATAATGTTTTTCAGGTCCACCCGTATTGTGTAGCACTTATCAGCAGTATGGTCTCTGTAATGACTGAAAAATATTCCATTTTATAAACATTCCATATTATGTGTACCTGTTCAGTATTTCTTGAACATTTGGATATTAAACACTTTATGGTTGCCATGAACCAAGTTGTAAAGAAAATTTATGGTCAAATTTTTGTAAATAAAGATTCATTTTCAGTAGACCTTATGCATTGAAACTTATCAATTATGATCTATAATTATTACACCCTAATATAATACCATATTATTTTCAAAAATAGCACTGCACAGTCACTTCAGTTTCTCCATACCTTTGTCAACACTGATGGCTATCTATCATGTTGTTGTATCTGTTAAGTGTGTGTATATTTCACTATCTTTTCTTTTTCCTTTTTATTTTTTTTTATTTTTTTGAGACAGGTTTGCTCTGTAGCTTAGGAGCCTGCCCTGGACCTAGCTCTTGTAGACCAGGCTGGCCTCGAACTCTCACAGATCTGCCTATCTCTGCCTCCAGAGTGCTGGGATTAAAGGCGTGTGCCACCACTGCCCAGCTTCATTTGGTTTTTATGTACACTGACATAATTCTTTTTGCTGACTATCTTTTCTTATGTAGATTGAATATGTACATTATGTGTATGTCTTGTTGATTTGATATTGTTCATATATTTTGCCTGTTTTGATTTTTGTCTTATTTTTTTATAAATTTATTTATTTATTAAAGATTTCTGTCTCTTCCCCGCCACCGCCTCCCATTTCCCTCCCCCTCCCCCAATTAAGTCCCCCCCCAGCCCGAAAGGCATTTTGAATTATGAGTATTCCTAACATATTCTTCACATGGTGTTTGTAATTTTTCTTTTTCCTTTTTTATCGAAAAATTTTTGCACAGTATATCACAGTGGTCCCTCCTCCAATTCTTTCCAGATCATCTCTACATGCCCACCCACCCAACTCCATGCCCTTCGTTCACTCTTTAGAAAACAAACAGGCAAATAAACAAACAAACCAGCCCAACAATGAAGAAAAAGAAGAGAGGAGGAAGGATGGAAAAGAAGATAAAGGCACAAAATCAATAGCCCTAATATAGAAGCAAAAGACTAGCAAGGCAAAAATACTCAAGCAAAATAATGAGACAGTTTATTATATATCTCTCCCCTTGTTTGCATATGTAGTATAAACATTTTTAATTTTTAAAGTTTTTTTTTGAGATAGGGTTTCTAGTCCCAGGATATCCTTAGACTCTATGCAGCCAAGAATGACCTTAAATCCCAGACCTTCTGCCTCTACTTCTCAAGTGCTAACATCATAGGCAACCAGCTTACCCAGTGCAGTGCTGGGAATTGACCCAGGGCTCCATGCCTCTGTGGCAAACACCCTACCCACAGAGCTACATTCATACTCAGCCCAACATTTTTAGTGTCATTAAATGTACTATATTAAGCTTGCCCTTGGAAATTGTACTTCAAGTGTTTATGAACTTTGTTGTTGTTGGAAAGTTACAAAAGTTATTCTCAAGACCTAAAAGAAAGTAATTTTTAGATCTTTAGCTTCTACATTTAAATCTTTTTTTTTTTTTTTTTTTTTTTTTTTTACTAATTCCTGTGTATGTTGTGAGAAGTGTTCTGAATTCCTTTGGTTTCAGTGTGGATATTGAATTAATCCACTGCCATTTGCTGAACAGACATCATTTCCTTACAGAATTTATTTGACACCCTTCACAGTTTTCCTTTTCTTAAATTACTTCATTTCAATAGAAAACAATGGTCCATGAAAGCTGAAGCTAGTGATTTGTGCAGGCCAGTCATTGCCATCTGATGCTCTACTTTATAGTCTGCATTCTAGTAAGTTCTCGGCTTCTGAAAGATATAACAATCATAGTCTCTTCATCTACAATCTACTGAAGATGGATAGTTTTGCATTAGCTAATGATAGATACAAAATCCCTTTTCATTTTGTCAGCTTTCAAAACTATGAAAAGTAGAAATAAAAGATTCTTTGCTATTTCCCGAGAATAGGTATAGAGTCACTTGTTCATGTCATATGAGAATGGTCCACCAAAAATTAACATTTCTAGGTCAAAAGAAGCTAGTGTATAAATTATTTTCTGAACAGATTCTGTTATACAAACATTGCTACTTTGCTCTAGTTTATTTAAGCAACAAAAGTGGATGAATGCTAAGAACTATATTCTTTTTCATGTCAATAATATTAACAGTCAACTTATCTATTCCAACCCAGGCAACTCCAGTTTACAATAATTTATTTAATATCCACCATCCTAATTTATATGTTAAGGTTTCCATTTATCTTCTTATACTTCTTTGAGTTATTATCTAATAAATATTATTGTTTTTTTTCAAAATTAGTGGGTATTGATTTTTTTCTTCATACATTTAATTACAATGCTCTACTTTTCTTTTCTCCTGCATTCCGAGTACCATACTTTAAACATAAAACCAAGAACACTACCATTTTTTTATTTATAGAACAGAAAGTCAGGCCATTTTAAAACTGAGATTTTAAAATCTCCACAACCTACCCCAGATTATATAGAAACACAATAAAGTAGCTACCATAATTTCCAATAAAAATAAAACTAATTTATTGAATAAATATTTTTGAAATTCTAAAATACAGAAATTGTTGTGTTTTGTTTTTTTATTACTGCCAGGAAAGAGTTCAGTGATCTGTGTCAAATGAAAAGTCTTGGCAGACAGTGGGGCTGACTTTGTACAAAACTGGAGAGAACAGACACGTCTGGAATCTAGACAACAAGGACTTTATTTTCTCATTTTGTTTGCCATCAGTTGCAAAGCCACAGTAGAAGAAGGCATGTGATGATCTTTGGAGACAATTAGGAGTTACCAGAATGAGAGAGAAAAGGAAATACTTAAAAAAAAAAAGAGCTATCAATAGTGAGCCTTCAGCAGTATAGAAAGAATTTGCTTAGTCATTACAAGGAAAAGCAGGTGTTTTGGGCAAAAGTTGTAGAATGTGTACAGGTATGTGGGGAATTCCGGGACAGAGATGTGAGTTAATACAGATCAAGTAGTGTCCACTTGAATATACACAAATAAATATATAAAACAAGTTCGAGGTGATTTTTTTTAAAAAAAATTAGAGATTACCTTACAAGTCTGAAGAATGCAACGTGAAACCAAAATAGATTTGGCAAAGTAGAGAAAGATTAGTTGTGAGCCATCACGAAAACCATTTTTTTTGTATGAGTCTAATTTTATCAACCCAACATTGCTTAGTAACTCGAATGGATACAGTCGGGGGAGGGGACAGTTTGAAGATGAAGAAAAACTGGGAGTAGGACAACATCAAGAGGATTTTTTGCCATCATATATGTTTGTTGACATAAATTCGGGGCAATGAGTATAGTATGGAGAATGGGTAAAAAGACATGAGAAATTTGGGGAAAGACAGAGAAGAAGTTAGGACACAGATAAGTAGAATCTCCAGATTCTACTGAAGTCTCAAGCAGTCCAAATACCAAGAATTAGGAAATATGATGCTTAGTTGTATTTCTCTTCATCTGGTTCCATCATAGAGTCGAAAGTTACTGGATAAATGCTCTGTGATGATAGCTGGGTTATTCACCACTCTGATTACAGGGAAATGTCAGTTCAGGTACACAAGCCACTTTTGCTAAAAGTCTTAGCTGGGATCATCCAGGGAAGCTGTGCTCAGCCTTATAGAGAGGGGAAGGACTTGGTCCTGACCCAAGTTAATGTGCCAGACTTTGTTGACTCCCCATTGGAGCTCTTACCCATTGGGAGGATTGGGTGGGGGGTGGGTTTTAGGGGAGAAGGAGCAATGGAAGGGAAAACTGTGGTTGGAATGTAAAATAAAGAAACAAAAGAAAAGAATTTGGAAACATTAGGGGGATGTTTAGTGAGGAAGAAGTGATAAATTGTGTTTTTAGACCCTTCCATCTAAGTTTGCATTAAAAGATCGTGTGAAGTTTCCAGCCTGTAGACTTAAATAACTACCTAAGTGTGTAAGTGTTAAAGACAGGACTGGGTAGCGTGGTGAAGTAATAGAATGAAGAGTGATACTATAAAATAAATATGAATGGCATAAAAGTATGCATTAGCACTGCTATTATTATGTAGGAAAATATCCACATATAAACCAGATAATAGAAAGTGAACAGACAGAGATAGAAACAGAAGGAATAAACAAACTTCCAAAACAAACTATTTAAGGATGCCTAGATTTTCAAGTTTCAGTAGAAATAACTCAGGGCAGTTCAGGTCATTAAACCTTAAACCTTTGCTTTTGTTTTTCTCTCTTGCCATGTCTTTCTCTCTAGTGTCTAAAGCCCTTTGTTTGACCCTTCCGATAGGAAATTCCGTAGGGCCTGAGAACTAGAACTTAAAGACACAGAGCAAACTTTTTTTTTTTTTGACTAATGGAATCTCAAAGAAACTCAGAAGAGTTGTGTTGTCTCCTGTCATCATTAATTCACCATAATCAAGACTGACAAGAGAAACAAAGAGATCCATGTCCTTTACGGGGTAGGAAACCAAGCCAGTTGATTTGAAGCGAAAGGGCCAGGATGGAAGCCAAACTCCCTTTCTCATCCTCTTGTCCTATTTCTGGTTTGCTTTTTCTTGTCAGCATTTTCTCCAGCAGATCGATCTCTCGTCGACTAGTGCCAGTGATTTTTAAGCAAAGAGAGAAACTTACTCTTTGCAGGTGAAAGATAATCAAATTGAATATTACATAGCCCCTGAAGTGCAGGCAGCTGATAACAAGAGCCAAACTCAATATCCTGACAGATGTTGTCTTGGATTGATTAATCTCTCTGCTCACTCTGGTTAGCCATCTTCCAGCATAGACAACCCAAGTCCTTGGCCCCATCCCAAATGGCTTTCTGCATGGCTGGGGCTGGCCCAGGGGAGCATCTCTCTTAAATGTGCAATACAATTCCTTCCTTCTGTTGAGGAGGAAATTAAAACACAGCTTGCCTACTTCTACTTTAAAATCTGCTGTAAGAGAAGGCTATATTCTGAGTTTAGTTCATGATGCTTAGAATAAAGAAGTCTCCCTTTTGAGTTTTTGGTTTAGCCAGCCTGCATCTGTGTGTGTGTGTGTGTGTGTGTGTGTGTGTGTGTGTGTGTGTGTGTGTGTGTGTCTTGAGATTTAAGAAATAAGAAATATACATTTTTTTTGAGATGGGGAAAATATGAGCTTAGAACTAATTGAATCTTTAGAAAGTGAAAAGAGGAAACAAGTGTGTGAGGGAAAGGAAAAAAAATTTTCTCCTTTGTTCCTCATCTTGTCTCCCTCCTTCTCTGCTTTCCTCTCTTCTAAATTCCTCCTGTCTTTTCTTCTGTCAAAGACTGTGCACATGTTGAGGCTACAAAGAAGGCAGGTGGTAGGAACACGCCCTCAAAATTATGCTTCCTGCTTTTGTAGAGGATGTACAGGTGATAAAACTCAAAATAACTAACTATAGGACATACTCTGTAATAGGTGGAGCAAGAAGACCAGGGAAGGACGTTTCTCATGAAGGGTAATGTAAGTCTTGGCCCTTAAAAGATGGCTAATTAGTTATCAAAGGGGCAATGACAGAAACATAGAGAGGAGACTACATAGTATGAACTTAAAGAAACAAGAATATTCACCATAAGCCTCCTTGCCTCACTTGATCACTTGCTGACTCCATGGATTTCTGGGTCATATTTTACTTCTGAGTCTCATTTTCGCTTCAAGTATAGTATCACAAACTGGTGATCTTATTTTCCTTGTTATTCTGCCCTTAACTGTTGTTTCCTTTCATCTCTATACTTAGCATTTATATGTTATCCACACCACCACACCAATGAATATGAATGCCATATTCTTTTTTCAGTCTTAGGACAAGATATAGGTAGGAGAGAGAGGACTTGAGTCTAGTTTGCCTAGTCACACTGAGATGCTTATATGGTGTTGGTTTTACTATATGTATGTGGGTGTTTGCCTTCAGGTATGTGTACTATATGAGTGCCCAGGCAGCCCAGAAGATGGGGTGAGATTCCCTAGAACTGGAATTACAAATAGCCATGAGCTGCCAAATGTGAAGGCCAGAAAATGATCCGTGGTCCTCCACACAAGTAGTAAGTACTCTTAACTGCTAAGCCATCTCTCTTTCCCCTCAATTAGCGCTTGTAGAATCATGTACTTCAGTGATGCAAATTGAAGATAAATGGCTCAAAACCATTTCCCACAGTCCCTCAGTTTCAAAGAATAAAGTTTTAAATCTATGTAGATAAAACTCATAGGAATTATAACTCTCCTTTGAATTGATATGTGATTTCTGTGTTAGAAATGCAAGAATGTACAGGGAAATCTTTGTGATGCCATTACTCTGAGGGAAATCTGAGCAGAATAAGCATTTCACTTTAAAATTCATAAAACTTAGAGAATAATTTGAGCCATCCTTGCTCCTTTCACCCCAGTCCCCAACTGTATCACCTGTCTATCTCCTGGCAGCTTCCTCCTGAGTCCTTTGCCCAAAGCCCTGATGCCATATTCCGGAGTTCTCTCATTTGCATTCTCTTCCGGGGCCTATGTTAATTCATATCGGTGGCATTACAATGCAGCATGAAGAGTAAGGCACTATTATTATTTATTATGTAGTCTTGAGTTTATATACTACTCCCAGGAAGTTCCCTGTACCTACATCATCCAGTCTGCAGCAATCATCTGTATGCCTAAATCGAGGATCTACCTGCTCGCCATGAGAGAGAGCACAAGAAAATAAGAAGCTATGCCATGGACCAAAGGCAATTCTCCCTTCTGCTCTTGATTGTTGTGTTGTGCACATTCAAAAACATGGAAACATGGAACTTGTGTCTTCCTCTCAAAGTCAGAGTCCAATGGATCTACACAACAGCGGATATAGCCCAGCCCACTAATCTTTGTCATTTTTTGATAGCATGTATCTATCCCTCTCTTAACAACACTGTGAAACAGGCACACACCTTTGCCTTGTACAGAGACCTTTTTTTTTTCCTTTTGGTAATCTACCTACATATCCATCCATACACTCTGCTATCTATGACTTGATTAAGATTTCAGTCTTTTTTTTAACCTCTTTGAGAACAATAGATAAAATGTTCAGGCAGGCTTAAGGCAGGGGATCTCAAAATAAAATGGCTTTTTCTTGGCTAAAAGTTAGGACTGTCCCTGGTTATGTCTCCGGTTCTGCTCTTGCCAAAGGTCAGGTATGCTAGAAGTGTTTAAGCCAAAATGTCTTGAGTTCTGTCCCAGTTGTAGGTCAGGTGTGCTAAGAGGGATATCTGGTTTCTTGATATGGTTCATCTTCTAAATCAACACCAGTGTCCAAAATCTGCTTTAGTTGGTCTAAAGACAGCCAGCTCTATCTTCTTCCTCTTAGATTCCCACCTACAAATATATAATAAACGTCTTTCTAAAATTCCTGTTTTCTGTGGAATTCATTCTTTGAATTTGAACTTCCAGCCATGACTACAAGTTTTGTGTAACCATGTGCACCAGGCCTCTTAATGCCTAAATTCAAGCCAACGCTTGGCAAGAAAGAAATTCACTGTTCAAACTCAAAGACACCACACATTTTTCTGTCTCATCTTTGCCTCTAAGATGATTATAGTAACTACTACACTGACCTCCAAACTTTGATTAGAAGAGGCATCGGTTGGAATGAAGGACTTATAACAATAGAATTAACAGAGATGGTGTTCTGATTTGAGAATCTGTAAACATTTCTAAATATAGCAGAAAGGCGGTTCTCATTCTACAGAGTTGAAAGAGAAAATAGAGTCTTCCGAGAAGAAGATGCAAAACCTGGGGGAAATTCCTAGTTGGGCTCTGACCAAAGAGTACCTTGATGTGGTCAGCTTGTTGTGAGGAAAAAAGAGGAAATGTGTTCTATTTTTTAGTATTTGGTTTAGGCTTGAGAGTACGTAGAGATACAGGGTCAGAATGAAATGGAGAAGCCTTAGAGAATAAGGCTAAGGGAAAGCAGAGGCTAAGAGAAAGCAGTGGGCAAGTGTGACCACTTGGTCATTTTGGATGCTAAATGGCAGTGCTTTGTGCAAAGAGTCACAATAGTGGCTATAACATAAAACTCACTTAAATTTTGTTATTCAACAGAAAATGATTCAACAAAAGCATCTTCATTCCTCCCAGACTCCAATTCCATCTACCACCTCGAGACACGTGAAACGGTTCTAGTTAACCTTTTTTACGAGTAAATTGAGTTTTAGCCAAAACATGATTCCCTCTGAGATGAGAGGAGCCCAAGGTTGCAAGATTACTCTTTTTCAAGCCGAGAAAGGAAGACCTTTGAGCAATTTCAGTGCACATCTGATGATGGAAAGACATAGTGAGGAAAGAATGGGTAGAAGGCAAAAGCGCTGTGGAGAGCGGTACCACACAGGATAGATGTGATCTACCTAGACGACGACAGAGAGAAAGAAAGCATGCTGAAAAAAAGAAACTGCCAAGAATAAGGAGAGTTGGGGAGGAGTTAAAGATTCTCTTGGATATGTTTCCACTTGTGATGAAGAATTCTCCTGTTTCTACTCTCACTCTCTGTTTTTAACCACGAGTCACCCCAAAGAAAGGTGAAAACTTATCCTCCAAGAACTATAAATTCCCACAAATTAAACTTCTGTGTTGACATCTAATAATAAAACAGTTAATTCAAGACAGAGAATTCCTTTTTTATTTATTTATTTACTTTTATTTCAAGTGTGTGGGTGTTTTGTCTGTGTGAAGATGCCAGGTGTTCTGGAAGTGAAGTTACAGACAGGTGTGAGCTGCCATGTGTGAGCTGGGGATTGAACCCAGGTCCTCTGGAAAAGCAGCCAGTGCTGTTAACCACTGAGCCATGATATTATATTCATGTATTTTTTTAAAAAAATTATGCTTGGAACATTTTTTGCATTCATTTATTTATTTTTAATTTTATGGGTATGGGTGTTTTGCCTCTGTATTTGTCTCTTCACCATGTGTGGGCAGTGTCCTGCACCAGAAAAGGATGTTGGATCTCCCAAGACAGCAACTAGAGATGGCTGTGAGCTGTCATGCAGGTGATGGGAATTGGAGCTGGATCTGCTGGAAGAATATCCAGTGCTTGTAACCACCACACACCATCTTTTCAGTGTTCTTAGAATGACTACTTTCTAGTTCTTCATGGGTACATGTTACACAACTCTCTTCCCTGAGCCATTCCTTTCCCACCTTATTTCATATTTAGAAGTATTAACTTAATGAGACACACATATAGCATAAAGGAGGAAGGACTGAGTTCTAAAAGATAGTTTCTGTATTTTAAAATACTTGCTTGGAGGTTAGCAGAGATCATTTATAGCTCTCCTGTCTTTTTCCATGAGCTCACCAAGTAGTTTGTTAGAAAAAGCTTCCTTTATTGGATATTATTACATGTTAACTTTTCTTTATTTACATTGTACCTAGGACTACAACTGATAACTAAGTCTTTTTCTGTAAAAAAAAAAAAAAACCTGTATCAATCCCCTTCAGTTCAGAGAAAATGCTATTCATTATAAGGAATAGGGACCAAGGTACAAGAGAGTTCAGGCAAGCACTGGTGTTCATTTAGTTTAAAACATAATGACCTTACTTGGTTCCATGAGTACTTGGGTCACTAATAATTTGATCAATCTTTTTCATCCTGCATGGCAAGCCACTAAAAAATCACAGACAAATAGACAGACAGACAGACACAAACACACACACACACATACACACACTCATACATGGAGAACATTTGGTGTCTGGTAGAAATACTTTATGAAAATATAAGATATAAACAAAGAATAGGATAGTGCCTGCAGCAAGTGCCCAATATACATGGAAGTGATTTTTGTTGTTGTTGTTCTTGGTTTTCAATGCTATCTTATTAGCTTATCCAATGGGAGAACCTAATTTCTTTTCATGAACTACAGAAGTATTATTTTATGTATTTCTAATAAATATATGATATGTTGCCAAACATGTAATGCTAATGAAGAAGGCTTTTTTTTTCCTCAAAAGGCATAGCAAATTTAAGGTCATTGTAATTTCCTTCTTTTTATTATTTTTCAACTTCAATGACATAGTCGTGTTACCTGAAATGATGGGTCAATGGTTCAGACTTTGTTTACCTCGGTGCTAGCAGAAGGACTTCTGCTGAGCAGGGCTCTGCAATGAGTTTCCTTAGTAAGTTCAGCTGAGGCTCATGGGGATGGTCTAATGAGTCATAGTAGGGGAGTCACTGCTACAGTCAAGTGCAGACAATGATCCACCCTTTAGTGTTTAGTTTATTTAATTTCCCCTGCCTTGTAAAAGGTGTAAACACACATGAAGTTGAAGGAGTAGATTTTTGCTTTCATATTCACAGTATAGTAAGAGCCTACATTCTATTTTATTAGGAAAAAATAAAAGACTTGTATTCTAATGTAGATATCATTTCCTGTAATGCATACATAGTTGATACACAATAATATTGTTAAATAATAACATTAAACTGTGAATTCTCTAATGTTTTAGATTCTTGCTATGATTCTTTTGACCCAAACCCAAATGGCAAGGTAATTAGCAACATACGTAGGTGCCTATCACATGGAACTTTCTATCATCACTTCTTTAATTCTTTATGGCTAGAAAGCTTATGTTCTCATTACAAACTATCATTGATCGAGGTCCTTGGTTTCTCAAGAAAGTCACCTACAGCGGAGGAAGAGGGTACTATTGAGGTGTCAGCGATGTAGAAAATGCCATCAATAAAGCAAATAATGGCAGTTTTTAATGGGATCTGCAATATTAGGATTGGATGACTTCAAAGAATTTTAGGCAGCCAGAGCAAACAGAACCCCCTAAAAATCTTTCTTGAGACAGGATAGTTTTAACTTAAAATAAACCCGAGTCTCCCTCTTCATGTCATATATCTCCAATTTTATTCCGGCACTGGGTAATGCAATCATTATGAGAAATTAAGATGTAGCTAAGCCTTCCAAGCAAGCCTCTTTATAGGAACAGATTCCAGGTAGACTACATTGTTATAATTATGCTCTTTGTAATACTGAGACCTTACAAGCAGCCAGAACTCAGGCTTGGAAGAAGAGACTTGCCATACAAGAGGAGTCACCCTGCAAGAGGGAACTTTTATAAGAACACAATAACTGTTTGTGTTCAGGAAGAACAAATTTACCAGAGCCTGGAGAATAGAAAACACTTGTCTCTCCTAGCAGCTGACCAAATTTGGGGAACTAGAGTGAACAGCAGTTGACACAAAATTCTTCAGATAGATCAAATGATAGTCAATACCTATTAGACTAATTATATATCATTTTGGGGACTTGAAATTTTGTTGTGGAAAGTTTTGGTGAGAATAAGCAGTTCAGAAATGTTTCAAAACTGAACCTAGAAATAAGAGAAAGCAAAGAAATGTGAAGTTTGTTTATATTCTTCTAAGATTTTATGAATGAGCAATTTCTTTCAGAATGGATTCCAGCAGATAATGAAGGAATGCTCAAAGAACTTCCTATACCATTAATACTGCAGTACAGCGTCTTTCAGCTTTGCTGGAGTCCACTGGAATGACATGACTTTGGAGTATTTCATCAATGCTGCATCTTTTGGTCAATTGATATTCTTGTCTTTTCAGTGTTTAACCAAGGCTAGTGATAAGGTGCAAGATCAATGATCTTATGAAAACTCTGTTCTTGTGATTCAGTACAATTGTCTATTGAGAAGACTTAGAATCCCGGGAGTTAGAGTTATGCTTTAGATGCTACATAACATTTAGCAAATGCAGCAGATATGATCTTATATTGTGATGATGAAAATTGTATACAAATAATGAAAACTCAGGAAGCAGAGGCAAGAGATTCCCTGGAGCCCACTAGGGGGCTATGCCAAAGCAAAAACAAAACAACCAACAAACAAAGCATATGAAAACTCTGAGTCCCTCACCCTCTCAACTGCCTGTGTGAGGAATGACCTGGCAGAGAAGCTGAGAGAATTAGGAATCTGAGTAGATACCCACTTACTCCAGAGAGCCATCCTTAAATGTGACTATAAGTCTTACTTTTCCCTCACTATAGCTCCATAAACAGGCTTCTATCTGCTCCCATTGAGCTTCTCCAAAACATTTACAGTTCCTTAATTAGACATATGTCTGCTATTTATTACCACTTAAAAGGGCAAGTAGTTAATGTCCCACTGTTAAAAATTCTTAGTAATTAATTATTAGCTAAATAAGCACAGCTCTTCTCTACTTACCTCGCCTTCCGTTGTGTCTCCCAGTATTTACTTATTGCTGCAGTAATTAAATAATGGCAGGAGAAGTGCATCAGAGTCAGCCTGTGGGTGCCATCTGCCTTACAGTGGGTCTATTGCTCACCTCTGCAGTCCACACCAGTTCTATTTCTATAGGGAGAATAGAGGGGGCTGACCTCACCAGCTATCCTAACTACCTCAGGTCACTGGGGCAGATTTCCATAGGTATGCAGCCCGTTTACCACTGAACAGGTAACCTTTACTTTCATCTTTTAAAGGGAGGTGTGATGAGTGAAAACTACAGATCCCAGCTTGCAAACCAGCTTCGTATTGATGCTCAGGGAAAAAAAATTGAAAAAGCTTTACATAAAGAGACGTTTCATCTCCCTGAGATGTCACTTAGCAGTAAAGAGGAAGACAGCCGATGTCATCCCAACTCGCCACTGCACCAAATTCGGTCTGAAAGCTATGCTCTGTCCACACCTGACTTGCATTGTGCCTGATGGACCCAGAGGGAAAATGCTTAAACCAACAGCTGGTTGTAAAGCTTTCCCTATGTCTCCTAAGAGTGCCAGTTGATAGTCTAACACTTTGTACTTAAAAGCATCTCTCATCCAGAGACGGCAATAGTCTTACCTATAAGAACTCATTAGCGCTTTTAGCATCCCTCCAGGTACTTTCCTGTGCAGAAGGGAAGAGAAATGCTGTAGGGCAGATCCTTTTCCCCTTTTTTGCATGATGGCTCAGTACTGTGTGTATCTCCTGGTTACTGTTTTTCCACGCAGGCACTAGGCCATGTGTTTAATGAGGACATCTTCACCAGGAAGATTCTATACCAGTAATTCTCAACCTGGGGGCAGCAGTGATTCCTTCGGTAGCCAAATGTCCCTTTCACAGGGGTCACATATTCGATATCGTGAATATTGGATATTTACATTACAGTTCATAGCAGTAACAAAATTAGAGTTATGCAGTAACAATGGAAATAATTTTATGGTTGGGGATCACCATGACACGAGAAACTGCATTAAGGGGTTGCCACATTAAGAAGATTGAGAACCATTGCTCTATGAACATCTAAAGCAGGATTAGTGCTTTATAGATCTTGTGTATCTGCAAATCAGTAAGTTAACTCACTTCAAGAGTTTGTTGTTCGGCTTTTATGGAATTACGCTCTTGGTATGGCAAAAGACAGCCTTGACCACTCAACAATGTTCGATCTCTCTAATGTCTCTGAGTCCATATAATCATATTAGCATATAAATATTAGGAAAATAATGCCTATCTTACATGATGACTAACATTATTTTTTCTATGACTATTTTGACTGTGCCTTCAGTCAAGACAGGATGCTTCTCATTTTGTTGAACATAAATGGAACCTGCACTAGCCATCAATGTGTGATTAAGTTCCTAGGCCAGAAAGCTTTTAATACCCTCTGCTGCCTTCCAAAGTAAAATGCCTCAGGATGAAATTTACCGTGTACATTTCTCCATTCAAATTTCATTGCAAATGGGAAATTTCAAATAAACTTTATATGAGTGAATTTCTGCTGAGAAAAATACCCCTTTTATATTTGTAGGGAAACCCATAGTGTTGATAAGTGGGTCCTTTATCCATTTGTTAACTTGTGGTAACATCCATTAACAAATGTAACTTCAAATCAAATTTCCAATTAGAAGTAATATTTCTTCATTTTATAAAATTTAAATATGGATGTATGTAAAGAAAGCAAGTGTTAATTTTAAAATTTCTTTTCAGAGGTGAGGCCAGAGCTCAGGACTGTGTCTGATCAGCAGGTGCAGTATCACTCAGCTAAACCACCACCCCTGAAAGTGTTGTTTTAGGTATATTTTCTTTAATAATTTTTTTCTGGGAACACATTTCCCAGCACCGATGTTTTATCTCCAATTACTTTATAGGAATGAGTATGTCAAGAGCTTGCACCATTATCATCTCAAGAAATATTGCTTAGGAAGTATCTATCAGAATTTGATATTTTTGTCTAGCATGGCTCACTTAGTTATATACTTCAAAACTCTATGGAATAGAATACATTTTGATGTAATTGTGTTTGTAACAGCTTATTTTTAAGAATACTCTCGGTAGAATTTGTTACATTTCTTGATGAAGTGATAGTTGGGTCTGGAGGTAAAATCTAAGCCATCAGTTCAGACTCAGTTTAGGAGGTCCAGGCCTCAGTACGCCACCTATTATGTTTAGGTTTCAAATCCAGCATGCAAATTCATTGTCTCATTTGATGGAGTAAATCAAAAATGAAAACCTTGTGTCTCAGTCATAGAAGGTGCTATAACTGTGTTTCTGAAAGTGTTGATCGTTTTCCCTTTGGAGATCAAACGAGCCATTGGCAGGGGTTGTCTAAGACTATCTGCGTATCAGATATTCATATATCAATTCATAAGAGTAACAAAATTATAATTATGAAGTAGCAATGAAAATAATTTTATGGTTGGTTGAAGTGTGGAAGCATTAAGAAGGTTGAGAACCACTGTGCTTCAGGAATAATGAACAATACCTTGGGACTAAGCAAGCTCCAACTTGCCTCTGTGTGTTAACTTTTTCACCAGTTCTTAGGTTATTCTTAGACCTTTCTCTTGATATGAACACTTTCTAGAAGGAAAGGAGACCAGGGGAATGTCATCTTTGTGGTGTGTGTGCTAGGGTAGTGAGAGTGACATGGCGGGTCTTCAATGGCTTCCTGGAATGGAAAATCAGTGGGATTGAAGATTTATAATAATTGATATTGACAATCAACTAAATGTTATCAGTTGCTCTTCACTGGAGTAATTTTAATCTGGCTTTTCATTACCTTTACATTTCTCCTCCCAAGAATACATCCATTTCTGCTTTATTTGAGTCTCTTACATATCTGTTTTCTTTTTTTCTTTTTGCATTGGGTATTTGACGTGTGCATGGTTGGAAAGACACACATAAGTGATGCACTAGTACCAGTACACACAAGTACATGGAAGATAAATAGGAGAATATGCAAGAGCCAGATGGACAGTTCCCTTCACAGACAGACAAACCTGACTAGCTGTTTTTTTTTTTTTTAACATTGGTCTGCCTAAAGAACCTGAAATTTAACTAGGAAAAAAATTAATTAGTGAAGGCAGAAGCCTACATTTTCTTCTTACTCTCACAACAGATGCTTTGAGAATTATAGACAGGTGGCTAAGTCTTACTAAAAAGAGCCATCGCTTGTCGTTTTCACGTTCCAACTCCTTTCCTTGTAATTTCTTTCAGTGCTTTCTTGCCTTTCCTTTTAGATTCATCATTTCAAATATTAGAGCTACATTTTTTCCTCCTCCCTGTTTAGTAATATTTACCGACACTCTGCCCGATTTCTTTATTTCGCTCCTATACATCTTGCCGTCATGAAAGTTCTCAGGGAAGGAAATGGGGGAGGTAAGATCCTTTGAAAAAAAACACAAATGCCATGATTTGTCATTCACTTCCTTATAATAATGACATAATGATCATTTCTACCCTGCTCTTAATCAGAGAATGAGAGAATGGTAGAAAGAAAACTGGGATGTAAAGTTACTTAATTCAACTAGGAAGCAACTAGGAAACTAGGGAAGCAACACAATACTAGAATGAGGGGAAAGGAGTTTCAGAGAAACATAATTAAGAGGTAATTAATTGTTATGAAAGGATTGCCAATATTAATCCTCCTAAAATGCTGTCCCCAACAACTTAAACTCTGCTAACGACTTTGGGGTGCCACTTATCAATTATTGGCTATGATTTATATATTAAATTTTTAATTGAAATATTTTATTTTATACATATGGATATTTTGCTTACATGTTCACCATGTGCATATAATCTGAAGGAATCATAAGGGGGCTCCAGGTCCACTGAAACTGAAGTTATAGACCCTTGAGAGCCACCATGCAGGTGCTGAAAATCAATTAGAGGTCCTTGGGAAGGCAAGACAAAGCAGCTTACTACTGAGCCTTCTCTCTAGCCACTCATAGTACAATCTTTAGCCCATAACTATCATTTTCAAGACATAGCAAGATTATTGTGCTTAGATGTCACTTTGTGTACTGATTCATTCATCCTTGGTATTTATAGTCCATACCATTTTACACATGTATAGCAAGATTCCCAAGCCTTGAATGACTAATCATTCAAGCAGGAAAAGAATTGGGATAGCAGGTTGTTTGCTGACCTTTTCAATTTTTGGCAGATGTCGATCCAGATTTTAGCCAGACTAAAAGATAGTGCATATATGCATATATTTCCATATGTGTATATATATATATATATATATATATATATATATATATATATATATATATATATATACTTTTACACACACACACACACACACACACATCCTTTAGATTTTCAGCAAATGAAAGAAACTCAGAAAGCTGAGAAAGCCCTTGCCCCAAAACAAAATAAAGTTCTAGGCTTACTCACCATTACTAAACCCAGTCCCCTTGATTCTTACTCATCTAGTTTCATTACTTCCTATGCGTTCTTGCTTGATATTTGGTAGACATTTTTTTTTCCCCACAAGATCAGAATGGCTTCTCCTGTTGTTCTCTCTCGTCTTCCTCTTCCCTTCCCATTCAGTACTAGGGATCAAACCCAGGCCCTTGCATACATTAAGTAAACATTCTTACTCTTGAGCTACAGCCCAGCCCCTTCTGTCTGATCAAGAACAGAAAAAAATGAGGATTAATCTCTAGTAACTCTAATAAGCTTTATAAATTTAAATATATGTGAAAGTCATTTACTTTCTTCCTTGCATGTTTAATTTAGCTTTCTGCCGTTTACATGTTGTTTACTTATTGTTCATTTGAAGTCAGGGTGCAGCTCCAGCTACTTATCATATTGGGAGCATTTCATCCTGCAGATGCGCTGTTACTATCCATGTGTCAGTCAACCAGAGCCTCTCGAAGAGTGGCACTCTTCAAGCCAGACAGAGAAATCCCCACAACAGTCTGTCTCTCAGACACTCCCCACCTGTCTTCTCTCCTTATCAGCAAGATAAGTAAGTGGCTCATGTTCCCCATACAAATAATTCATAGCTTATCTGTGTAAATGGTAATGGCACAGCATTCGCAATTCCTGCAGTTTTGATAGTGTAACATAATAGGATGTGAGACACCCCCAAAGAGCATCCCAGACAGTCATGTTGTTAAGAGTGCTAAATTACTCCTGCTTCCTAGTCCCAGAAATATTGTAGTTGGTACCATTCATCCATGATTGTTCTTTGTGTTTTTCTCAGCTGTCTACCTCTAAGAAGCAAATACATTACTTTTAGACTGCCTATCTGGTACATACGTCAGCTTGAATACAAACTCTTAGCCTCTGAATTCAATGATTTTTTTTGTGCGTGTTCTCTTTTATTCCCACTTCCTATTGATTCACTTCTTACAAAAATCCCCATTGTTTTGCACAATGTTACTATATCTGAAGTCCTGAATCACACTCATTACACCTGCGCCAGACTCTAGAAAATTATTTATTTAAAGGAAGAAAAACAGAAATCCATTTGAATACCTATGTAAAAGACAAGAACAACAAAAAAAATCTAGAGAATATGGCCCATGTTTTTCCAGAGTATTTTGAGCATAATTTTTGATATCTGCTTCAACAAACATATTCTCTCCTATCCTGAATACATGCATTCTGTCTGTGTCTGAGATTAAATTAATGAGAAGAAAAAAATCATCTAGTTTGCTGAATTAAATAATTTATTAACAATAAATTAAATTATCTAGTTTACTGAATTACTTTTCTCTCTACAGAGATATGAAGTAGGCGTTTCTTTTCAATGTTTCTGCCATTATAATCTCAGTGAGAATTTGTATTTTGATGAATACTCTTAATTAATTGACTAATAATTATTAATTAACCCTTTTCATCCACCTCTCTGCCCAGCGCCACATTGCAGCCATATAGCCTGTATTTATCCTCTCACCCAGTCATCTGTTAATTATCCATGTTCTCTGTGAATTTCTCTGTGTCAGACAGAATGAAAGAAACAAGCAAGGAGTTACAAACATACTTCAAGGAGTTTACAGTGACAACCTAGCCAAGGCACTTCTATCTACTAATAGCGGAGTAGACTTTCAGCGTACGAGAAACTCTCCAAAGCAGAAAGAAATCAACATTTTCTGAGGCTTTAAAAAAAGAAATAATACCTGCATTCACTAAGAGATCACCAATAGAAACTAGATCCTTAACCCAATTTTATATTTGCATCTCAGTCTGAAAATGCTGGCAATATAATCATGGAACAAATAGAACATTGATTTTTGTTCTTGCTGTGAATTATCCACAAATACATTGCAAATGATGAATTTAATTCCTTCACCATTAATTATTTCTTACTTTATCTTTATGAGTGAATGAAACTTTTATGGAAAAGCATTTTTCTCCAGATATTTTTGGTGGGGGTTATTGTCTTACTATGTAATTCTGGTCTGAAACTCCGTCTGTAGATCAGACAGGCCCCAAACTCAGAAGATCCTCCTGTTTTAGCCTCCCAAGTGCTAAGACAAAATGTGTTCATCACATCCTTCAAGACATCTTATTTTTAACTTGTAAAAGATGCTAAGCTAAACTTTGAATATTACAAACTTTATTTCATTAATCACGTACTTGAGACAGTTACTATATCAACCCTGAAAATATGTAAAATAATAATGCCATATGTATTTCTATTCATAAATATTTGAGAGCATACAGAATTATTTAAATCACATATTTGTACTAATGTAGACTTACTTAATGCATGCTCTCTAAGTGTGGGCTGACTCAAATTTATAAATGGATTTTAAAAATAGCTTTGTATAATAGCAAAAATATCCCAGATTAACTTGACCATCATTTGAGTGTTCAGTGAATAGGTGTGTTTGTCTCAGCTAGCACTCTAAGTGCATTTATAGTCATTTTTCCAGGACATCGGTTTTCATTGTCTCCAGTTCTTCAGCCTACTGTCCAGTGGACACATCTTTCTCCAACAAACTGTTCGCTGAACGACTGCTTGAGGTTTGTGTTTCATTTGCTTTATTTCTTCATTTCCACTGCCACAATTAACTCTCTGCATTTCCAGTGCTGTTACTATCTATGTGAGTGTGGCCCATTATCCCTGATGCTCACTTGATGACTGACTGCAGTAATGGAGATGGAGCTTGCATCCATCCTCAAGGAATTCCCCTCTATTAGGTCACTATCAATTTGTTAAGCTTCAATCCCATTAATAAAATGTCTCTCTTCTCAAACGAGTCTCATTACTTTTACAAAGACTGGTTTTTCTATGATGGTTTCTTAAATATTCAACTATGCACATTATTAATTTGTAAAGTATGAATATTTGTAGGCATAAAATATTTTAAGTAAAAATTCACCCACTTTTGTGCACATTTAAAAATTCCTGGTTTTTTCATATCCATTTTGGTTATTACATAGGAAATTCATTAGCGGAAGAAAATAGTGAATCTCATTCATCTATTATTGAGTCTAGAAGCTATTGTTAAATTTTTATTTTTATAAAGTCCATAAAAGTTCATCAAAATGTGTTCTCTAAAAAAAACCCCTTCTTTCCTTCTTGATGAACATGTTTATAATATAAAGCAACAAAATAAAAATTTAAAATATTAGAAGAAGTTGTAGTGCAATATAAATACTAATGAAAGGAAGATTAATTCCTGAGTTTTTGGTCTTATTAAGAATTTTGAGCCGGATGGTAATGGCCCAAGCCTTTAAACCCTGCACTCTGGAGGCAGAGGCAAGTGGATCTTTCTGAGTTCAAGGCCAGCCTGGTCTACAGAGCAAGTTCTTGGACAGGTTCCAAAGCAACAGAGAATCCCTGTCTCAAAAAACAAAACAAAACAAAAACAAAAAAAACAAACAAACAAAAAACCTTCAGATAAACCTTTTAAACTTTATACTTCACAATTTATTAGTTCATATTTGAAATAGATTGTCTTTTTTTCATATTTGGGATGACTATTGAAACCCAACAAATACTAGTTTCAGAAAAAAATAGTCATTTTTCAGAGTGTGATTAAAATAAAAAACAGGGTGTGGTGAAGCCTGGGGTTCAATTTGTGTTCACTCTCTCAGAGACAGTCTCTGTTTGTCACTCAAAATAATGTCTACAAGTTGCTAGTCACAGCACAATTACTAAGAATTTTCCCTTTCATTCTCAACATCTGCTCGATAGTACATTACTTCTCATTTTACCTTTAAAAATTATGATTATCTTTGCTGAAATGTGGTATACTGTCCGTGCTAATCAATCAGATCAGAGGGATGGGAATAGTAACTGGCACTTAAGGTCTGAGACTTGGAGTTTCCTGAAACAGAGGGATAATAAAAGAGGCTGTCCTTAAGGCAACGGTATTTTCCACCAGATACAATGTGTAAAGGTGTACTCACCGTACAGGTAAAGGATACTTTTGTCCACTTTGTCATGCACGGTGCAAGATAGATAGAAGAAATACTAAAAAGGGACACTTTCCTCATATGCCGGGCGGTGGTGGCGCACGCCTTTAATCCCAGCACTCGGGAGGCAGAGGCAGGCGGATCTCTGTGAGTTCGAGGCCAGCCTGGTCTACAAGAGCTAGTGCCAGGACAGGCTCCAAAGTTGCAGAGAAACCCTGTCTCAAAAACCCAAAAAAAAAAAAAAGATTTTATAATATCTAGTTTTATGCACAGTATGTTTATCTAAAAACTGAAATTGACCACATACAGTGAATAGTTCAATTCTCTGAATTATATATGTATGTATATATATTTATATATGTATAAGACATAATACACACATATGTGTATATAAATATATATGTAATCTGTATGAATGCATGTATACTTACTTACACATGGATTTTTGTTTACTATAACTAAATAATGAACCGATAATTAGTAGTCTATAACAGGGTCATAATTATGATCACAGTCATTACAAAAATTCTATTTTGGCTTGAACTAAGATGCTGGGATATTTAGTGTGAAATATTCTTGCTGATTATCACTTTAATATTTAGCCAAACCATGTTTTTATGTGTGATGTAAGTAATGTCCACATGCCTTGTTTCCACATCAAGTTTAGCCTGCTCTCCAGCAGCTTCCTTGTGTGTCAGTCCTCAAAAAGTCTTTCTCAAATGCAGACAGATTATCCATCATGATAGAATTGAAAGTAGAATTTTAATAAATAGGTTCCCTTATTCGATATTTAGATATATTAGCCTAAATTTGATCTCTATCTCTAATGCATGAAGTCTCAAATCAAATCCACACTTACTGTCTGAAGCATCGCATTACCTATGAACAGTGCGTTTCAGATATGACTCACGAAATGTTTTCTACTATGGCATAATAAAGTATGTTATTAAGAAATGACAGAGTTGAATTTTCTATTTTAGGCAGCTATATTGAACAATAGAGACATGAAATTAGATGGTTCATGGAGTAGCAAGAAGTTTAGTTCTTTTTTTATTAAGAACAATTATCAATTACTTATTATATCTCAGAAACACTGCTAGGCAGTAAAGACACCCAGATGTGAAGACCATGCCTATGATTATAAAAGATCATGAATAATAGCACTAACAAATTTAGAAAGTTTTACAAATGTGTATATGTGATTATATGTCTTTTTTATATTGTTATCTGACTGAACACTTATAGGCTTAACTTGGTCTTAGAGTTCATGGATAGTAAGCATAGAATCAGTTGCCATTGGAATCAAAAAAAGAGAAATTAGTTGTGCACAGAGAAAAGTCAGGAGCTGGCCAGGTGTGAGTTGAGAGAGATCTCACATGAGCCTTGAAGTATTAGAAGGGAATATCAAGTTAATGAAGAAGATTGTAGATTAAAATAAAACAAATAATTCCATATGTAGGGTACACTCTTGACAGGAGATTTTACTTAATTAGTCTTAATTAATCTTCACGGTATGTTGTAATTACCACTATTTTGAGACAGAACCTCATATATTCCAAGCTGATTATAAACTATATAAAGGTGAATGTGACTTTGAATCTCTGGTTCCTGTCTGCATCTGGGTGCTGAGACCTCAAGCAGGCCTGACTATACCCAGTTTCATGTGGTGTAGACATTAATCCCATGCCTTAGTGAATGCTAGACCAACATTCTATCTGCTGAGCTGTGGGCAGGCCCTCTGCTGACTTTCAGAAGGAATCTTTAATATGCCACCAGGTGGCAAGGTGCAAGTGGATACCAAATGACCAGGATGGCTTCTTTATTGCAAATCTGTACCTTAAACATGTTCTAGAAGTTCTGCAAGCCAAAGCCCATCAGGAAAATACAAAACTAAAGCAGAATACTATCACTACCATTGGTGAATACTACTGATGGTATTGTGTAGACAATGGTCAGAGTACAAAGATAAGCCATTATATGTTGGTAAATTCATACAGGGCAATTAACACATCCATATAGGTGACAACAGTAAAATGAAACAATGTTAAAAATAAAAACTGAAAAATAAATAAAAAGTAGAATAAGAAAATGTGTGCTATAAGAAAAGCAAACAAACAGACACAGAAAGAAACAAGATTAGAAGAAGATGGACATGTTGTTGAGGTGGCTGACCTAGCCATGGAAGACCCACTGAGTTTCTTGTTCTTAGCAATGCCAGTGGTTAACATATTGACATATTTGCCGGACTAAAGCTGTTAGAGACAAGAAAAACACCGCTGTGTAAACAATACCCTGGAATTACAAAATGACAATAAAAGGAATTAACCAGCTAGCTTCCCTTGGAGTATAGGAAGAAAGCAAAAAGTATTGAAGAGTTCTTTTGGGATTTGTAGAGAGTATTTACTGAATTTTTATCTTTGTAGATTAGCAAGTGTGTTTATAAGGGTTGATTCAAAGAAAGACAGTTTAAGTCGAATTGTAGCATTTAATCTAAACTTTGTGCATGCTGGTGCTCTACTCTTTCCTTTTTTGTCATCTGATCACCAAACTCAGGAAAAATGCTTAGCCAGCACTCTTTACAATCCCTCCACATTCTTTGCATGAGTGAACTGACCCTTCACAGAGTTAGGGCATGTCTAGGTGGTGGCAGATGTGGGTGAGATGTCAGAATTGGTGATCTGCAGAGTTGTGTCCTGCTGGTTTGTGGCTTTTGCTCAATGAAATATAAACTGTTGGACAAAAATGAATTCCTCCAATGCCTTTGTAAATTATATACATTCAAACTACGAGATTAGAAAGATAGACTCCCTACACAATGTGCTTACCAGCACCTGCTTCCTGACCTTTCTCCTGCTTGAAGACCGAACTGCAGTCTACCAGTGCGAAGTGGAAGCCTTCAGCATTGCCCACTTCCGTTCCTGTCCTTTTATGATCTATCCTAATTACTTGGCCGAATAACTTTGTTTTTAAAATAATGTTCTCTATAGTGAGTTTCACATAAATTCCCATATCATATTTAATTTTTATATGTCTTAATACCCCCTTTCTTTTCTATTTGCTGTTCACCTTCAGTCGTACATTATTTTCTAGTTGGATCTTTGAAACACCCTCCGTGTGCCTTCAACATTCTCTGTTGCCCCTCTGAGCTATTTTACATGACGAAGACAGAGATTTCCAAATGATCACTCTACTTTAATTATATCACTGTTTGCTAGAGTGTCTCATTTGCTTCCCATTATTCTCAATAATAAAATTAAGATTTTTCTCAAAAGGCAAATAAGTTCTTTGTGATATTAAACTTATTTGTCTATTTCTCAAGACTCATACTAAATTCTTTTCTTCTTACCTTTACCTTTGTCTTAGTTTCCATCTTCTTTGAAATATTACTACGTGAAATTTTTTTATGACTTATTTTGGGTGTTTTTTTTTTCTTTTAACAGTTTTTACAAGCCCTCCCTTACTGTACTCAACTAGTTTTTGGATGCTTAGCTCAATAGTCCTGCATTCTGGGAAGTTTGCCTGATCCACCAATTCTCTTCGTTAGGTATCTCACTTATTCTCAACATTGTCTTGGGTTATTTCTGCTCCACAACACAACACCATGGAACGGTAGCACATATACTAACACTGAGTACAGTATATAGCACACATATGTTCTCTTACATCACTATACTAACACAGTCGTCAAAAATCTGCTCAATCGCTCAATAAAAGATCTTTTCCAGTGTATACTTTTTGTGTGCTAGAGAGTAGTTCAGAATATCTCATGTACTAAACATGTGCTCTGTCACTTAGTTACAGCCTAGAGCTTCATCTCTCTCCAGATCAGAGTCCTCAAATTCTTCAAGCAGTTTCATTCTGTTCATGACGTTTCCATGTAATCCAGGGACTATATAATCCAAAAACTTATCACACACTCTAAAGACCATCTCTTCCTTTTACAAACACACACACACACACACACACACTAAAATAAACTCTTTATCTTTTGTAAAATTTTATCAAATACTCAGTCAATTTTGTTAAAATTTGTTAAAATACATTACAAGTATTTTGATAGGTAGTAAGCTCAGTCACTTCTAATATCTGAGAACTTAGCAACAAGAGAAATTTCTGTCACAGAAAGTCATCTCATTGGATCTTTCTTTTTGCATACCTACCGTTCTCAAAGGCAATTCACTCAGTAGTCACTTACACATTTATTTTAGTATATCTTATTCAGGGAACATTAATTATATAGGTGTTATGGACTAAGTCATGTTACAAGTGGGGCATAATGGATCTCAAGATAATCACATTTATCGTTATAATGCTGCATTATATCTTTATTATCTGTTTATATTTACAATTTACAATTTTTTTACTTGTTTTCCTTCACTAGAGAAACAATCTTATTTAAAAATTCCATATCATAATCGTACCACTGAAATACAAAAAACTGTATGAAAGATATTTAGGTCTGGCTTACAGGTTAAGTATTTACATAGAAGTCAACCTGAGGAAAAAATTCAAAACACTGTATAAAGCACTCCAGTTGAAGGGAAGAGTTTACTAAGGTGTACCAAAGGCAAAGGGATTTCAGGCCTTCTCTTGTTTTATATAAGTAACTGGTAGCTGAACTTCACTGTCTCTATTCATGGGGAAGAAATACAACTACTGAAGACACATACTAAGTGTGCCTTTATTATTCTTTATTATTAATCTTCAACTATACTCACTTTACAAGAGCTTATTTTCAGGGCTAGAGAGATGACTCGGGTTGAGTGAACAGTTACTTTTCCATAGGACCCAGGTTCAATTTCCAGAACCCACATGACAGTTCACAATTCTATGTAACTGCAATTCCCGAGGATTTGGCACCCTTTCAAAGACATACAAAAACATATATGCAGGATATATATATATATATGTATATATATATGTATGTATAAATATATATACATATTTCTTTTTTTAAAAAAAGGAATATACTTTTCCTGTCATTTGTGCAGTAAATGTAATGATGGATGAGCATTTCTTTCCTGGTGGCATTTCAACAATGAGCACCACATTAGTGAACAAAACATGATAAAGTTTTTGTCTTCAAAAGAACGTCCTATTTCTAGAAGGAAACAGACAACCATAGAAACAATAAGTAATCAGTTAGTAGAAAGAGAGAAAGTTATCAAGGCTGTGTGTGTGTATGCACGCACGTGTGTGTGTTTGGTATAGATAGATAGATAGATAGATAGATAGATAGATAGATAGATAGATAGATAGATGATAGATAGATACATACATAGATACATAGATAGATGCATAGATACATACATAAATATATGCATAGATACATAGATAGATGGACTGATAGATACTGAGAGGGGAAAGGGAGTAGGAATGCATGCATTTTAGACAAAATCCAGACTAAAAGAGTACCTAGTAAATATTGAAGAGCCAAGAGTTTGTCTTGAAATGCAAAGATCTGTAGATGTCCAATATGGCTATATTGGATTGAATGCAGGTGGAAGGAAATGAGAAGGTGAAGACCGAACTGACTGAAGGCAGTAAAGATAAATCTGACTGTTAAGAATAACACTCTGCTAGGATAGTTACACCTGCTCTGAAATAAAGAACAACTGATGGTGTTTGAAAGGGGCAATGGCATGTATGACTTATGTTTTTAAAGAGCCACCTGACATTTCTCAATATTGACTGCAGGATACAGAGTGAAAGGAAGAAGACAATGGGAGGATGTTGTAAGAATAGCACATTGGCAGAGGCTTGGGGAAACTGTTAGCAGTTTACACTGCTATTGCTAGAGGAAATGATCTTGTTCCTGATTTGCTGTGATGGTAGAACTAAAATCATGCCACTATAGATGTGGCATGGAGGATGGCAGGAAGATGAACCCAGCTATGTTGATGTGAGTAACTCCAGTATTGGGTTTCCCCATAATGGAGATAGAGAAACCTACAAGAAAATATGAGACAAAGATTGAAGGTTGTTTATTGAATATAGGAAGTTTGATATCCCTCTTAGTCTCAAGTGGAAGGTGTTGAGAGGATCAATAGATAAACACATTAAGAAACCAAGGATTGAGAGAGGTTGAACAGACCATCATAGCCTCTATAAACTGGACGTATTCCACTTTCTCTTTTTTCTCCAAATGTATACTGACTGGACAAGATAGATATATGGAATCTCTTAGGAAACAATGCTCAAGTAACAAATATAGTCATTTCTATAGATCATGTGAGTGCCAGAATGAATGAATATGAAATTGAATACCATGATACCTCATAAAAAGTGGTGTACAATGAAGAAAGAAGCCATTAAGACAACAGGATCTGGAGACTTTGCCTGAAGTCTGTACTATATTTGAGAAGTGATGAAGGAGTGAGAAATTCAAGGCTTGGAAGATGTTGAATGAGATCAACAAAAAAATCTTAAAATGCAGATTGGATCTTCTCATCTGTCTAAAAATGTATGTACAGGAACCTCAAATCAGGCCATTGAGTGCAGATGTGCACAAAAAGAAACAGGAATTTGATTTGAAGAAAAATGTCTCTAGCAAATTTTCACCTTGTGAAAAACATACTTAGTGAATAGTTTGGAATAAATGACCATAACTTACATATTGTTTTGCAATCCAACCTCAACTCTTTCTACAGAATATTTAACATTGCACTCTGTATCTAAATAAATAATTAAAAATTTAAGTTTAATAAGGCTTGAGATGCTTTCACTCTTTGCAAATAATAGTAGATATAGTAATAACTATCTTAAAAATTAAGATATTATAATACTCTTAAATTCGTGCTTATGACTACATTGAGGCAGTTACATTCATGGTATTGATTTAGGCAAGTAAATAGTATATGTTCTTTTGCTCTAGCCTGGCTATCTATAAACTTATAAGCAAATAAGCCAGTTTCCTTTGACTTGTAAAACCATCTTCTAGAAAGAGAAAGCAACAATAGCAAGTAAAGAACTTTGATTAAAAAATCAAAACATGTTCCTCTTCCATCAAGTGGCTGTTCTTGCGCTGTTTCTAGGCATACCTTGGTTTTCCAAGCAGACTATATAATCTGAGTCTTTCTCTAGAGATAATGCAGGGTGCAAGCCTCTTCAAAGAGGGGATTTGTGCTTGCTGGAAGCTCCAAGAGCCCTGCTCTGTTTAGTAGTTAAGATCTCTAGAGTGGCTTATGGGCTTTGTGTAATTTCTATCTGCACCCAGACAGCCGGACTTCATTTCATTTTATTTGCATTTAATAATAAGCCGTCTTTCCTTGGCTGTTAAATTGTGAATTATCAAACATTATCAAATCCTCACTTCCCATATTCCTGCTACACTTACTTTGAAATAGACCCTTTCATAACATACTGGTTCCAGGGAAGAGCTGGGCTCTGTGCCATGTATTTTTCAGGGTGGGAACTACTCTGATATATTTCTTTTGGGGCTGCAAATGCCATTTCTGATCTAATATGAACACTGGGGATGGCAGAGTGAGCTTTGTGGTGAATTCATCTTAAATTATTAAAACAGGAGAGATTATTCATGTCTCTTTGAAGTTCTTACTTTATTTTTGGTAAAGGAAATGAATATACAGGCCTCCACATTTGATGTATGGTGGGCCCTGAAGGAAAATGGGGAAAGAAGGTAATAAAATGATAGAAGGAATGGAAATGGGGCCGGGGGTGATGACAAAGAGGAAAAGAACTGTAGAAGTGAGAAAAACAAACATTTCCTGCCTGGTAGAAAGCAGCTATCCAACTCTCAACAGTATTTGAAAATCAGTGGAATTGAGGTCTCTTTGTGAGTCATTGTCCATGCATGTAAATGTGACTGTATGCTGGTGCACACTGCTTTGATAAAAGCTAATGGTTGAAGAATGAATAAGAGATGAGGTGGGAAGATTATATATTAAAACTTTTTGGGAGATTGTGTCCTCTTGTAATGGCTTTGCAAATAAAAACATATTAGTTTAATACACTGGAGATGCTGGGGTGGAGGATTGAAAGCAAGAAAGTCATGGCCAAAACATAATGTCACTTGATATCAAGCACCAGACATCCCAATGTGTGTTTTTCCTTTCTGTTTACAATTGTCCACTCCTATAATTAGAAAGTGAGCAGAACGAGGGGTGTATCTTAGTTATGTCTTAATGAAGCAAATTTAGAGATGCCGGGATCTATTATGTGGAAAAACTTGCGTATGTGTGCTAGAAGTTGGGGTACAAGGTGCAACGTTTTAGTATACACCATTACCAAGACTTTATTTGGACCAGTGATGTCTTCCTGAAATTCTTCATGGACGAGACTCAGATAGGGCATGATATCGAAGCCTTAATGACTTCTATGGATGATGTTCTTGATGTTATAATCATGACTAATGCAATGTACTCATATAAAAATAATCGTTCTGTTGCCTTGCTTGTTTGAGGAAGTTAAAATATCTTACTTGCCCTTGTGTTGAGAGTCAGGGTACTGTTGCTACAAACAGATTTTGGATGTTTGCCAATATAACAAGGTTCCCATTATTTATTGTCTTTCAACCTGATGTAGGTGGGGTTAAAATACACTTCCCCAATAGAAAGGGAAATATGAAAAGAAAACAAAGATATTTGCATAGCAGGTGCCTTAGATACATGAATAGAGTATTAAGCACTAGAGAAGGCCAGATTCATGAGTCTGTCTGCCACAATATAATCAGCTGCAAACCAGGGTGCATTCATGAAAACAGTAGACAAATGCAAATGGCGAGCAGGGGCCTCCCTTCCTTATTGCCTCACACAAATGTACAGATGGATAATCTCATCTATTCTTAATACCACCAGCATTGCAATATACCAAAAGCTAATTAGAAACAGTGCTTTCCATCTAGGCTTTATATTTAGTCTATAAATAAAACATTACCTCTCCAGATTCATTTTAATAGCTCACAGATATAAGTAAAAAGGATATCATGACCTGGACACTCCTACAATTATAGCTCCAAAGTGATGAATTGTGTCAAAGTTATTTATCACAGATAATTTAAGAAAAGCTAGTCTTTGGATAGGAAAAGAGATACAAGAATGGGAGAAACCCAAGTGAGAGTCCACAGCATGAAAAATTCCTCCTTGTGTAATTTTGGCTCAGTACTACACAGAGATTCTAAGGGTAACATAAATCCCAAGCTCTTCAAGACCTCCAAATTTTAGTCAGTGTTAGGTCCATGAACTGTTAGAATAGCAAGTGCAAAGAGCCTCACAAAACATCACTTGGATGACAGCATAGATGATAATAGATCTTAGAGGCTCTGAATAGACCATATACAGATCTAGTACAGAGATATTGCACTCTACAGACTCCCTACTGCATGACATGTGTGCATGTGTGTGTGTGTGGGGGGGTGTTTCGTATCAAGGCTTGCTTCTATTGCCCATCCTTCATCTGCTTCCAATTTTACAGAAATATCTCCTTCTACAATGTACTATACTGTTAAGTCTTTCTTGCCATCATGCATGTTATTCTCTTTCAAGACTGCACTACTACTTTTGACTTTTCTTTTACTAATTATCAGCATCCTCCTCCTTGAAACCTACCTCCCATTTTACTTTCTGTGTGAGGTCTTCCCAAACTGAACCAAAGCAATATGGTAACATTTCATTACAAAATGATAAACAAATCTTTAGTCTTTAGCATCAATAATTTCCAAGGACTACAAACTTTTATTTGTATCACTGATTACTTGGTTGTGATGTCTAGATTAATCTGGAAAATCTAAAATCTTCAAACTTTGTCTATCACCTGATTGATTTCAGTGGATGTTGCTGAATGTCAACTAAATGTATATTTGAAAATAGTTGGATGTAGGACAGACATTGATTTTTCTTTTTCTTTTTTTCTTAGAGTCCTATTGAGGTAATTAAATCTAAACTCCTGAAAAATGTAGGAAATTCTATACATTTGAAAATACTAATATTTTTAATAAAGTGTCCCATAGTTAGTTTATTGGCAGTCATCATGGTCTATACTGAGGAGTCATTAGAGAATACCAACACAGAAAAATATTAATATTAGGTTCAAAGCTGGAATTAGCTACCAGGGGACAGCTCAGAGGCACTCTACTCAAATATATGTTTCCCCCTTGATTTATGTCCAAAAATAGATTTCCTCCTGTTAAGTCTTCTTCTGTAATCCTGCCATGCATTAGTAATTCATGCAACTAAATTTAGCAATGTCGTTCAAGGATTTTAAGAAGTCCAATGCAAAGAAGAAACAAAAAAATGCATAATTACCACAGGACTTTGCCATCACCAGAGGACCAAAGTCTATGTAATTTGGACAAGGTACATAGGTCTGTTTTATAAGGAGCACTCATAGGCATTCTGAGAGACTTCGAAGATATAGCGTAAAAAGTTACAGCTATGCTAATTTATCCATCAACAGTGTAGCCAGCAACACTGGCCAGACAGTGCTCTGCTTATTGACTTGTCCTAGAAGACAGTATCTTCTGTAGTCTTGACCCAACTTTCTCACACTGACTAGAATCTGTACCATCTCTTCTCTATCTTACCACAGCTGGAAATTGGCTAGAGTTTGGAAGGGACACAAGAGAGCCTACGTTTGTGTTTTTTTTTTCTTCTGTGCCATCTGTTCATAGGATGGGTTACATTTGCTTCTAGTTAAAAGCAGATTGTCTTGGCCCAAGGTCAGGGGAAAAGTTTCAGCATTCTGTCTGACTACTAAAAACTCCTTTCATATCACGGCAAGACATGCCGTGAGAACCTGGGTCTCTCTCCTGGTTCTCTTGCTCTAGTTCAGTAACTCTCTACCAGAAATTTTCAGATGTGCCTCCTTTTTGCACATGTTGGTCTCTTGTAACTTTACCCTATCAAGCTTTCTGTTAATTAATATCTTCTTAAAACAAACAAAAGAATAGAAAACGGAGGGGAAAAAAAGAGGAGGAAGAAGAAAAGAAGGAAAAAAAGGAAGAGGAAGAAAAAGTCACTTTAACTGCTGCTCCCTTTAGTCATCCTTGATTTACTTTTAATAATTTCTTTTTTCTTGTGCTCAGAACTTGCAGAGCTGTGATCCCAATGTATGCCATGGACAGTGACAGAAGATACACCTGTCTTTTGCCAGATTACTTGGCATCATCTTCAAAGGAAGATTTTGAATAAAGCAATGCTTTTATTTTGTTTATGGAGTGATCAGGATCAGAGAAAGAAATAATATAGTGAAAGTGAAAATTAAAATCCTTCCCAGTTACTGAGTGGTCACTTTAGACAAGATCTAAAGATATATTTTGCACATTCAATCTTCAGAGGTTCTGTTGACAACGAGTGATGTATGTGCGTGTCTCAGAGCACACGTTTTCTTGTAAAAGATTCATGAAAGTAGAAATTCCGTTAGTTAGAACCTGCCAATGGTAGAGTAGTGTGCCGTTAGAAAACTACATAAAAATGTAAGTATAAATTGTTAAGGGCCTTTAAAAGGAGAAAGGTAGTTGAGTATCAAATGCTAGATGGAAACAGGAAGCCTCTCTTTCTTCACCTTTATTTCCAGGTGAATTAACCACAAGGTCTCTTAAAATCTTGAAAAGGAGAGTCAATGTATGCATCGTCGTAATGAATTTTAAATTTCTTAGCCAGCCAGCTTCAGCGGTTCTCTCCAGGCTCCTTCAGTATTTGCTACAGCACTAAAGCGTCCTTGTCATAGCTACTCCTTTCTTTGCCTAAAATGCCACTTGTCCCCACATGCCCTTTGTAAATTCAATGAATGCTGTTGCCCTTCCCCTACCAATCCAATGGCGAGTTTGTCCTGTGTCTGCTTTTTACTCTTTATTTTCATTTCATAGGATGCCCAGACACATCAAGTCTGAATCTGTTTCTGTATCTACATGTATAGCTATATATAATGTGTCAGTATTCAGTCTCAGTTGCTGTGTTATTTTTATATTTCCATTGGGAAATCCCAGTGTTGTTTACCTTCTCATTTAGATGCTCACATATTTAAAACCTTGCTCTCCATATTTTCCACAGGGATTAGCAAAAGCCTCTTTTCTGTTGATTTTTTTTGTGTTTTATATATAGAAGTGTTTTTCATTTGTCTATGGAAAAAGAACAAAGTTGGGAGGCTCTGAGGAGATGGCTCTGTTGGTAAAGTATCTGCCATGCCTGCACAAGGACCTGATTTGAACCCCAGAACACATGTAAAAAAATGCCAGGCATGATATCACAAGCTTGTAGTCTTAGTGCTAAGAGATAGAGATAGGTATAGCTCCAGGTATTGCTGGCCCATCAGCCTGACTGAATCAGGAAATCCCAGAGCCCAGGAACAGGCTCCATCTCTTAAAAATTCCCAGGAGTAAATTATCTGAGAATAACACTAAATGTTGACCTCTGACTTCCACATCCACATCCACATATATAAATATTGCAAACACGCTCAAACACACATACAACCAGTGGGGGGTATCTGTTGTGACAGCATAAATGAACATGGAGAATAAGTGAAATTAGGTAAATATGATAGTCACAGTTTCACTCATATGTGAAGCCTAAAACTTTGATCATATACAAATATTAACCGTAAGTGTAGTTATCAGGAGCTAATACAGTTGCATGTGCTATAGTTGGACAGATTGAGTCAAAGGCTACAAAATTTCAATAGTATACGAGAATCAATTGTACAACTTAGTGACTATAGTTAACAATTCATTGAAGGTATTTGTTTTTTATTCTGTTTTAGGTTAGCAAAAAATTAATGGGTTTCATTATATCATCATCAGACATATTATTTTATGCTTTGTTTCTGCTCATTGGTTTCCCCACATCTATTCCCCTCCCATGCGGCTTTTTGTTTTTAATGTGACATAAGCCAGGGTCATCTCTAAAGGCATTGAAGCAATTGAGAAAATGTTTCTGTCAGATTGCCTGAATCTGTGATGCATTTTCTTTACAAATGCTTAGTATTGGGAGGCCCAACCTACTGTGGGTGATGTCATGCTTGGGCTGGTGGACCCAGGATGTTAAAGAAAGCAATCTGAGCAAGCCATGAATAGCAATGCAGTAATTCATATTCTTTAATGTTGAGAAATATTATTTTTAGGTGTGTGACTTTAGTTTATGCTGCATTTGTTTAACTCTGTGAAGCTATGTTACTGTACCTGTCTAAAATATTAGGTGATCCTAATAAAGAGATAAATGGCAAATAGCAAGGCAGGATCAAGCATAGGCAGGGCTAGCAGGCATAGAATATAAATAGAAGGAGAACCAAGAACGAAGGGAAAGAGGAGCAAGACAACAAGTTAAAGAAGACATCAGAGGGCAGCTAGTCATGGAGTAAGAAGGAAAGAAAGCTATACATAAAGGTAAAAGCCCAGAGGCAAAAGGTAGTTGGGATAATTTAAGAAAAAGTGGCAAGAAACAAGCTAAGCTAAGGCCAGATATTCATAACTAAAAGCCTATGTGTGATTTTCATTTGGGAGTTGAGTGGTGGGTCCCACAAAAAGCCAAAAAAGTAAAACACCACACAACACCTTACTGGTCTTTGCTTCAGTTTTTGCTTCCAGATTCCTATCCTGCCTTGAGTTCCTCCTTGATTTCTTTTCTTCGTGGGCTATAAAAGTTATAAGAAAAATAAAACCCCCAACACAAGTCACTTTAGGTCATGGTGCTTATCACTGAAAAAGAAAGTAAGGGAGAACTTTTTTCTTTGTCCAAACACACACACATACATACAAACACACACACAAACACACACAGAGAGAGATATACACACACACATACACCTTCCCTGTATAAAAGAAAAATGTCATCTTAGTTTTCTTAATGATAATCATCATGATTAGTATGAGATAGACTCTCAAATCAGTTTTAATTTGTAGTTAGCTGTTAATTAAGGATATCGAGCATGTTTTCAGGTATTTATTGGCAATTGTGATTTCTTCTCTTGAAAACTGTCTACTCAATTCCTTATCCCATTTACTGATTGGATGACTTCAGCTTTTGTGTGCTTGTATTCAACTTTTGCATATATATATATATATATATATATATATATATATATATCCCAACCTAGTGTGCTTTTGAAGACTATTTCCTATTATGTAGGAGGTATCTATACATGGAACATCTGAAGTCTAGTTCTGGAGTTCGTAGCTAACATTTGCTCAGCACTACTGTATAAAGCATTCTATGGATTTCTTGCCTAAACCTAGAAACTTAATTATCTAATTTGCTACTTAATTTTAATGATTCCATATTACTAGTATGAAGAATTTTATTCACTTCCTGACTATAATCACTTCATCCTTTCAGCCTGCATTACCTTGTGAGTTTTGTGCCAATGCTACTTTTGACAATACTTTGTTGTTATAAACCATTAATTAAACAAACTTACAAAAAACCCAAAACTCCTTAGGCTGATGTTCATATTCTCCATCATATTATTGATCTCAACTTTCCTTTCTAAATATCTGTGAGCTGTATTCCTTCTCCATTCTATGTATCACTTAAGTGTTTTGTCCTAAACAAACTCTCGTTCTCCTCTGTCTTGGTCCAGGTACGTTGAGTAGACAATTCTTAGCTCTCACCTCTCCTTCTCCAGAATTCCAAGCTCTCAGTTAGTCTTCATGATGTCACTTCCTTAGTTTATATTTCCTGTATGGAAAAGAGGCACTAAATGAAATAAGAATTAGTGCCATGTGAATGTTCTTGGAGCAACAATCATTACTGAAAATATGATGGGGGTATTTTGAATATCTACCTTATAATAGTTAATATAGTGTGAATGTTTTTGTTTGTTGTTCATTTTTACTTTTTAAAATCAAAACTGAAGTTCAGGAAAATTAGTCTGTAATTTATTATTCTAATATTTATTAGTGAGACAAAGATGTATGTTCATTCATGTGTGTGTGTGTGTGTGTGTGTGTGTGCGTGCGTGATAGAGAGAGAGAGAGACAGACAGACAGAAAGACAGAAAGAGAGAGAGACAGAAAGGAGAGAGAAAGGAGAAAGAGAGAATATTTAAGATTTCCATATGGATTTCTCAAACATCCTTGGTGTTCATTATCTTGCCTCTCATAACCTTCCCTTTTTCTTACGAAGCACAGTTCATAAGTTTAACCTCTCAGCCACAATATCTACTGTTTTGTTGGTGCTTAAATTTTACTACAAGCTAGGGTTTATTTTTAAAGTATAAATGAGTTACAATTCCAACTCCACTGGTTTCAACATTATGTGATTTTTTGGCTCTTTGTCAAAGTATGTTTTCTCATCTATAAAATGAGGCAGATGATAGCAAAATCCTCCACAAATTCCATGTGATTTCAATAAGATAAAAATGTAAGGCCATGAGTACAGTTCCTGTCAATTTGTAGTAGTAGTTTAATTAATCTCAAAAATAGTAATAAATAGTAATAAAATTCATAGACTAATTTTATACATTCCAAGTTACATAAATTTAGAAAAGCACAGAAACTAATCTTTTTTGATTATTTTACATAAAAACATTACAATATTTTTGTTTTCCTTCTTGTTTTGTTCTGTTTTGACATTTTAAAAAAATTCTTATGGAAGGCACAACAGAGGTGAGGGAAGGACATGGGAGGACTTGGGGTTAAGTGGAATTAGGATGAATGATGTGAAATTCTTAAAGAATCAGTAAAGAAAAAACATTAACTTTTAAAAATTACAGTATTATACAGGCTGAGCGGTGCTGTTATATGTCTTTAATCCTAGAACTTGGGAGGCAAAGACAGGTAGAGCTCTGTGAGTCTGAGGACAGTCAGGTATACAGAGTGACTTCTATGACATCCAGATCTGTTTCATAGAGAAATCCTGTCTTGAAAAACCAATAAACTAATAGATAAGCAAACAAACAAACAATAAATAGAGAGATAAATAAACAGAATAGAAAATTTTACAATATTAGAATAAACTGGACCCAAGACAACCACTGATTTTAAAAGTACTTGCTCCACCTGGTTCCCCAAATGAAACCACACATTTTGTTTATTAAAAAATAGACAGTAACCATATTAAGGGTATCATAAAACATAGGGGAAATTACAATTGCCATTGAATATCATGAGAGACATAGCCTGAAACTTTTTAGAGTCCTTAAGTTTGCAGAGGTAGGCAGAGAATAGAAACATTCCTGAAGAGCCGGATAGCCTAAAGTTTTCAACGTAACCACTTCCTTTGATTATAGATTTAATTTGGGCCTGCTGTAATTTCTTGAACTTCAGTGAGTTCTCCCAAGTAGCAGTAATGATAAAAAATAAATTCATGAAAGGCAAGGCCCTGCCCCTGAATCAGTTCATCTATACCTTACTTCTTGTTTGTATTGAGTTGCTTCATAGAGGAATTAACCCTTTGAAACCTGAAGAAAATTAAAAGGAATCCTGACAACTTTTTCTTGTGAAGACTGTTGAAACAGAATACATAAAGTTGAAAAATATCTTGACTAAATATGTACTGCTCATTTCAATTTTAGGCTCTTTGGAGAGTTATACAAACAAGCTATTTCCCAACCCTTTCCGCCTCCTTAGCTTTGTCTTTTCATTATTTCTTCTTGACTTTTCTGTGGCAATAAAAGAGCTGGATTCTGACTTACACATGCCCTGCTTGTTTTAAAATCACCTCAGCAATTCATTTCACACATTCTAGCTAGTGGTGTTTTGACATATGCCTTTTGGAAATAAACATTAGAGAATGAAGGGTAGAGCTTAGTCCTTGGTGTTTATTCTGGACTTCATTAGATTAGGAAAATATAATCACTCCTTAAATATTGTGAAAGAATTATACCTTCTAAAATATGTGGCTCAGAACCACTTGTGTTTTGTGTGTGGGTGGACAGGTGGGGATATGTAAGAAAAGGAGAAAAAAAAAGTCAGAACACACCCCCCTCAGTTACCTTTTCCTCTGAGGAGTTTGAGATTGTTCACATGTATTGAGAACAATGCACCGTTGGTCTGACACAATATTGAGCATAATCCAACTGCTGTGTTAACTTTGCCACTCTTTGTAGATCACCTCACTCTGCTGTATGTTAATGAACTTAAAATACATGTTTGATCACACAATATTACCAACCTCATTCGGCATCAGGCTCACCCGTGGGCTTAAGGCAAACAGACGCTGCAACATTGCTTTTAAACATTCTGTGTTGAGCCTAGATAACAATGAGAACCCTAAGAGACATACATGGATGTAATCTACATGGGAAGTAGAAAAAGACAAGATCTGTTGATTAAATTGGGACCATGGGGACCATGGGCAAGGGTTGAAGGGGAAGGGAGAGAAAGGGAGGGGAGCAGAGAATAATATATTGAGAGTATAGCTCAATAAAATCAATAAAAAAGAACATTCTGTGTCAGAACCTAGATAATAATGAGGACCATAAGAGAGACATACGTGGATGTAATCTACATGGGAAGCAGAACAAGACAAGATCGCCTGAGTAACCTGGGAGTATGGGGACCATGGGAGAGGATTGAAAGAGAGGGGAGAGTCAGGGAAAGGAGCAGAGCAAAATGTATAGCTCAATAAAATCAATAAAAAAAACCATTCTGTGTCAGTTGGGTTGTGCAAGAGCAATTGGTCTCTATGTTTGGCCTATGCCTTTTGAGTGTTTTATGTGATTCTACTTTACAAAGGAATTGAGCTGGTATGTCTATAAAACAAGGAATTATAGATTGATGGAGATGAATGTAAGAGTGTGTCTCGGAATAATGGCAATAATGTGAAAGGTAACTGCATCCTGAGTTGATGTGTTAGGCAGAAGAATAGGAAGTAGCTTCAAATACTCTACAGGATACGGCTGTGATTTTTTCATTCAACAGACTACTAGGCATGCTACTGTAAGCAGATGAAGACAGCAGATTAGTGCACATTGTAGAGCAGATATCAGCTAAGTGATTTTGTTGCTTGGTTAATGAGTTTCTTCCTGAACATGTGAAATATGTATGTACCTTATTTAGTTTAGCAAAATCACCTTACTTGGTTTTGTGCGAGGTTAACAGGTCTAGAGCTCATCTGGAGAAGAGTGCTACTTAGAATACTGCTGTTGGCTACCAATAGAGTAATGATCCAACCATGGCATCTAATCACTGTGTGAAAAATGGGTAATTCTCACTAATGCCCTGCTAATGTCTTCATAATGACCTGTCAAAGTACTAGAGCTAATTACTGTCATGGCTATTTGGCTCAAGTTCACTGGATAATCCTGGTATTGGTGAATGAGAACATGCTTTGTCCTCTTGATACTGCTGGTTTTCTTTTTCCCTTTTTTCCCCCACACTGGGCCCCAGACATACCACTTGTACACTCTTCAGTATGTACTTACACACTTCTTTTCTCTTTCACTTCTGATTTTACAAGCTCGTGCTATGTCTTTATTCTCAGTTTTAGGCTTTGTTTCATTTCAAAGAAAACCTTGTAAGCTCTAAATGGGAGCATACCCCAGTTCTGATATAACAAATCAGTTCCCATGCGTCTGTTTTCTTGAAGGAATAAAGGACCTGGATAAGTTACAATATGTTCTGTGATTGAAAGTAATGGAATTCTGCGTTGTTGTTGTTGTTGTTTTGTTTTGTATGTTTTTTGTTTTTGTTTTTGCATGTCTGCTCTATGTTTCAGTCTCAAATACCATTTTATCTCTACTAGTGAGACATCTTTTTATATATACATGGAGCATACAATAAGAGGAACCTACAACCTTTTAATGACAACAGCAGCTTAGACTTGGGAACAGAAGACAGTCTTAAGAGTTCTTAGACACTAACTTAAACATCCATGTAGAAAACAACACAACCACCTCCAAACATTTTCTCAATGTGGCTATTCTTAAAGACGATTTCTTCTTTACATCACTTAACAAATTATCATTGTAGTGTTTGAAATAAATATGCCACCTAACAAGGAGATACTAACTCCTTTTAAAATCACAGTTTGTAGCATCACTGTGAGAAAGCCTGGGCAATAATAGTGATGCCTTCACTGTGGATGGGAAGCAAAGGGAAACCAATGTCTAGGCAGAGGAGATTCCAGGCTCAATACCTTTTTAATATGATCCTTCCATTAAGATTTTTCTTCTGTCTGTGTTTTTCATTTAAAGCAAATGTTGCTCATCATAAGTTTACTAAATCCAAATGAAACACAAATCATTCATTCAGACTTGATGAAAACAAAAGAGAGCAAAAAAGACTGAGTAAATTACCTCTTTTTTAAAATTGTTCCTAGGTAGAATTTTTGAGACCACTTATATAAACTATCGTATCATCAGCAAATAATGAGAGTTTGACTTCTTCTTTTCTGGTTTGTATCCCCTCTTGATCTCCTTTTGTTGTTTTATTGCTCTAGCTAGAATCTCTAGTAAACCTTGAATAGCTATAGAGGGAGTGGACAACCTTGTCTTATTCCTGATTTCAGTGGGATTGCTTTGCATTTCTTCTCATTTGTTTGATGTTGGCTGTTGACTTGCTCTATATTGCCTTTATTATGTTTAGGTATGTTCCTGTATCCCTGCTCTAAGACCTTTATCATAAAGGGATGTTTATTTTGTCAAAGGCTTTCTCAGCATCTAATGAGATGACCACGTGGGTTTTTTTCTTAAGTTTCTTTATATGGTAGATTACTATGACAGATTTTCATATGTTAAACCATCCCTGCATCTCTGGGATGAAGCTGCCTTGATCACAGTGGATGACTTTTCTGATGTGTTCTTGAGTTCAGTTTGCCAGTATTTTATTGAGTATTTTTTCATCAATGTTCATCAGTGAGATTGGTCTGTAATTCTTTTTCTTAGTAATGTCTTTCTGTGGTTTGGGTATCAGAGTAATTGTAGCTTTATAAAAAGAGTTTGGCAATGTTTCTTCTGTTTCTATTGTGTGGAAAATTTGAGAAGTATTAGATCTTCTTTAAAAATCTTATAGAATTCTATGCTAAAACCATCTGGTCCTAGGCTTTTTTTTTGAGGGGGGGGGAAGGTTGGGAGACTTGATAACTGATTCTATTTCTTTAGCAGTTATAGGTCTATTTAATTTGATTATCTGATATTGATTTAATGTTGATAAGTGATATTTATCCAAAAAATTGTTCATTTCCTTAAAGCTGTCCAATTTTGTGGAGTACAGGTTTTTGAAGTATGACATGATGGTTCTCTGGATTTCCTCCATGTCTGTTGTTATGTCCCCTTTTCATTTCTGATTTTGTTAATTTGGATATTCTCTCTGTGAATATTGGTTAGCTTGCTAAAGGTTTTTCTATTTTGTTGATTTTCTCAAAGAATCAACTCTTTGTCGACTGATTCTTTGTATTGTTTTCTTCATTTCTATTTTGTTGATTTCAGTTCTCAATTTGATTATTTCCTGCTGTCTTGCTCTTCTGGGTGAGTTTGCTTCTTTTTGTTCTAGAGTTTTCAGTGTTCTGTTAACTCTCTAGTGTGGAATTTTTCCAGCTTCTTTATGTAGGTGTTTAGTGCTATGAACTTTCCTCTTACCACTGCTTTCATTGTGTCACATAAATTTGGATATGTTGTGTGGTCATTTTCATTGAATTTTAGGAAGTCTTTGATCTATTCCTTTATTTCTTCCTTGATCCATTGGTGATTCACGTGAGTATTGTTTAATTTTCATGTATTTGTGGGCTTTGTGGAATTAGTGTTGCTGTTAAATTCTAATTTTAAGTCTTAGTGATCCAATAACATACATGGCGTTTTTCCAAATATTTTGTATCCGTTGAGGTTTGCTTTGTTCCCTAGTATGTGGTCAATTTTTGAGAAGGTTCCGTGAGGTGCCGAGAAGAAGGTATATTCTTTTGTTTGGATGGAATGTTCTATAGATGTTTGGTAAGTCCATTTGAGTTATAACACCTGTTAGCTCTCTTATTTCTCCATTAATTCTGTCTGACAGACCTGTCCAGTGGTGAGACTGGGGTATTGAATTCTCCCACTATTAGTGTGTGTGGTTTAATGTGTGATTTAAGCTTTAGTAGTATGTATTTTACATATGAGGCTGCCCTTGTATTTGGGACATAGATGTTCAGTATTGAGATTTCCTCTTGATGGATTTTCTCTAACTAATATGAAATGTCCTTCTTTGTTTCTTTTGGTTGATTATAGTTTGAAGTCTATTTTGTTAATATTAGGATAGCTACTCCAACTTGATTCTTAGGTCCATTTGATTGGAAAATTTTCCCCCAACCCTTTACTCTAAGGCAACATCTGTCTTCAAGGTTGAAGGGTGTTTCTTGTATGCAGCAGAAGGATGGATTCTGTTTCTGTATCCAGTCTGTTAGCCTGTGTCTTTTTATAGGTGAGTTGACTTCATTTACATTAAGGGATATAATGACCATTGATTACTAGTTCCTGTTGTTTTAGTTTTTATTGTTAGTGATGTTATTGTGTGTGTTTTCCCCTTATTTTGGGTTTGCTGCTGTGAGATCATCCATTGTCTATATTTTTTCTAATGTGGCTAACTTCACTGGGATGGAATTTTCCTTCTAGAACTCTGTGTATGGGTGGGTTTGTTACTAAGTATTTGGTAAATCTGGTTCTGTCATGGGTATCTTGTTTTTTCTGTCTATGGTGATTGAAAGTTTTTCTGGGTATAATAGTCTGGGCTGACATGTGTGGTTTCTTAGCATTTGCATAACATTTCACCAGGACCTCCTGGCTTTCATTGTTAATATTGAGAAGTCAGGTATAATTCTGATAGGTCTGCCTTTATATGTTACTTGACCATTTCTTTTATGACTCTTAATATTCTTTATTCTGTATGTTTAGTGTTTTGATTACTGTGTGGCAAGAGTACTTTTTTGATTCAGATTGTTTTTTTGTCTATAAGTTTCTTGTATCTTCATATGAATATCTTTCTTTAGGTTGGGGAACTTTTTTTCTGTTTTTTTGAATATATTTTCTGTGCTTTTGAGTTGGACTTCTCCTTCCTTTATCCCTATTATTCTCAACTTTGGACTTTTCATGGTTTTTCCATATTTCCTGGATATTTTGTGTTAAGCTTTTGTTAGATTTAATGTTTTTTGACCAATCAGTCTATTTCCTCTATTGTATCTGCAACACTTGAGATTCTTTCTTCCATATCTTATATTCTAATGTTTTTGCTTGCATTTGTGCTTCCTGATTGTTTTCTCATATTTTCCATTTCCAGAATTCCTTCAGTTTGTGTAGTAATAGGAAGCGGCGGGGCTGCGTCCCCAACACCCCAGCCACCTGCCCGGCTAGCTTTACCCAAAATAATTACACGGAAACTGTATCCTTTTAATCACTGCTTTGGCCCATTTCTATCTAGCCTCTTCTAGGCTAATTCTCACATATTAATTTAGCCCATTTCTAATCATCTGTGTAGCGCCCCTAGGTGCACTTACCAGGAGGATTCTAGCCTATGTCCATCCTGGGTCGGAGCTTCATTGCTTGCATCTGCCTGGGAGCTGGGAGCATGGTGTCTCTCTCTGAGGTGTCTGCTCCCGAGAGGAGAGCTGTCGAGTCTGAGCTCACTTCCTCTTCCTCCCAGCGTTTTGTTCTGTCTACTCCTCCCACCTATCTTCTAACCAATGAAATGGGCCAAGGCAGTTCCTTTATTAGCCAATGATCTTCCTCCATCAAGTTTGTGTTTTCTTTATTGTCTCTAGGTTTTTAAGTCTTGAAACATTTCTTTCATCTGTTTGATTGTTTTGGCTTGGTTTTCTCTAAGGGATATGTTGATTTCTTCCAATTTTTTGTTTGTCTTTCCCCCCATTTCTTTGAGGGAGTTTTTCACTTCCTCTTTAAGGGCCTCAAACATTTTCTTAAAGTTATTTTTTAGGTTATTTTCTTCTGCTTTATTTATATTTGGGTGTTCAAGCCTTGCTGTTGTATAGTCACTAGTTTTCATTGGTATTGTGTTTCTGTGTTTCTCTTTGTTGTGTTGTGTTTTTAACTTGTCTAGCCATCTTTTCCTCTGATTGGTGTTGTTGGGGCTGTGTCTTTGGTGATCACTCTTCCAGGTGCCAGTGGAAGAGGATCAGAGGGTTGCTCCTTGGTGTACGGTCAGAGCCATGATTCCAGTCACCCTAAAGGTCACTTGGTATTCCTGGAGGTCACTTGGCTTTCCTGGGGGTGAGGGTGTTGCTCTGCAGTCCCAGGGGTCTTTCAGGCATGTTCCTATGGAGGTTGCTTGCTTGGAGCTGTTCCCACTGAGATCATTGCCTTGGGCCTGCTCCAGCAGAGGTTCCTGGCTCAGGCCTGCTTTGGCGGAGGTCTCTGGCTTGGGCCTGCTTCCTCAGAAGTTATTCCCTTGTACCTGCTTTTGTGGACATCACTGCCTAAGCCTGCTCCTGTCTAGATTTCTTATTTTAAAAAAAAAAATAAAACTTGTGTCTCTTTTCATATGAGGGTATGCCTCGTTCTGTAGTTCCCCTTATTTACTATTTCACTTTCTATAGTGTCAGTTACTAGTGGCCAGCTTTACAGCACTATCACCAGCTAAATAAGAGATACTGGAGAGAGGATGAATCTTACTGAAACCTAGGGTGTATGGTAAGGACTACATTCCCAGGTTTTACTCTACTCTTTTCTTCATATAAGTATATTCTGTGAGGATAGAGTTTTCTATGGTTTTAAAAATGTCTTTTTTAGGTTATGCTGATTTAAGATATATTTTACCTCATGTCAGATATAGATGTATATTCTTCTCTGTGTCCACAGGAAAGCAAAGCATCATTTCTAGGTAATTCAGCTCCTATATCCATTCTGCATATACCTTTGAATTTCAGAACAATATAAGTCAGATCATCTTCATGCTTAGGACTCTTCAGAGTTTTCTCATAGCTCTTAAAATTCTGACCTCTGCTTACAAATGATATATATGGCCTCTTCTTTTTCTAATTTTTAAGAAAATATAAGATACTGTATGGAAAATATGTTCAATAGTAAAATTGCATGGCTAGTGGGAAATAATAGTGAATCAGAATAATAAAGGATCAAAGTGTATAAAAGTTGATATTTTCTGTCTTAGTACATAGACATACCAGTAGGTAAGACAAGATATGTTGATGATAGACTTAAAAATGGCTGAAGAGTTATTTTACTTAAAACCTGTACAGAACTTATTGGCAATGAACTGATTTGAGAAGAAAATAAAAGTGTTAGAAATATGAACTTGGCATTAACTGGTAGCAGATATAAATATTTATAGGGGCTAATAGACCCCACAGGGGTATCTTGAAAATGTGTTCTTTTTCATTAACTTTCCTTAGGTTTTCTTTGGCATGAGTAAAAATATCTAACCTAGAGATAACCAACTACTTAAAATAATACTCATGTTAAATGTAAAAATTAAACTAAGCAATAAATATCTAAAGACAGATAGGCTAATATGTAGAAATATTTTGGGGGTGAGCTAATACTACCTCTCATTTATTTCAGTGTTATGAGATTTTAGAGACAAATATCCACCCAGCTATCATCCCAGGTATAAAAGGATTAATTATTTGTCTGTTTAGTTTGGCTTTTAGCTTTTAAAACATTTTGTCATGCATTAGTGGGGCATGAGAAGATGAAACACATTGTGATTATGAAAACAACCTCTTTCGACATATATTTTATACAAAATAAAAGATGGAAACTTTTATATTTGAGAAATAAGTAATTAGATTAAAAATAGCTTATTACAAGTATTTAAAATTAATCCACCCAGTGGGAGTTTTAACTTATTTTGGTTGTAGTTCTCAGAATTCAAAGATTATCCCTTATAAGGAACTGAGAAGATACACAACATTTCTATACAGTACCTTTCCAACTTGCAAATAGATTGTATTCTGAACAATTTTTTGGCAGGTATTATTCTAACTAATTATTTTAAAGTTCTGAAGAGTCAATCATGTTATATTAGTAACAAAATTCCCTGAATATTAATGAACTTACTGCATTGTTGAAGTCAAATAAAATTATAAAACGTTAATTATATACATAGTAAAAATATGCACAATAATTATTATCTTACAATGAAAGTTGTCACAAATGATAAGCAGCTCGTACAAAAGTCTAAATCTGTGAAGTATTTTTATACAAAAGAGACTCTGGTACATAAAATTTCTTTTAGGATTTTAATCTTGAAAATGCTAAAGTGAATCCAATGACTAATGTAATAATCTAGAACATTCAAAGAACCTTATTAATTATATCATTTTTTTCAGCACTTAAATTCAGGATGTTTTTTAATGATGTTCAATTTAGATATGCAGTTATAAGAAATAAGATATAATCTATAGAACAATTTACATATACAGATGCAGAAATAAATATAATCTATATAATTATATAATAAATTACATCATTCAAAGTTTATTTGTTTATCAATAACAAAAATAATTTTGTAAAAATATTAAAAGAAAACAATGACTGCAACATTGCATGCATAGTTTGGTATAAATACAGTATAAAGTTATACCAAAATTATTCACAGGTAAAACATCTTAGAAATAATGTAAACTTCTGTTATGATTTTGCATTAGTCAGTGGAACTAAGAATATAATTTTTCCTTTGCCATTTCCTATTAATTTCCTACATTTAGTAAAAAAAAAATGTTTTCTTCAAAAACATTCTTAGTCTGCTTGGATGACACATACTGTCATTGGGAGGCTGAGACAGGAGTATAACAAACTTGACACTTGGTCTAGGTTACAGGAAAGTCACTATCTCATCAAATAAGCAAACAAAAATGAGTTTTAAATCCTCTCTTTTTAAGTATGATGACTTAGAAAAAAACACTAATCAGTAATAACATAAACATTCATCAAGGAATCAAGTGTAGACTACTCTTTCTATCTGGTGGTGGAAATAGCATCACCTTTTTCTATAAGTAGTTTCACGACCATGATGATTATAATAGGAATAATAGACAAAGAAAACAGAGTAGTTGGAACTTGAAAATCATCAAGTGTATTTCAAAGCAATTTGCACATACATTTCCTTATTCCTAATAATGCCAGCTCTGTGAAGTCAATGTCATATGCACGAAAGGCAGTCAACTTTGTTTTGAAGTTGGCATGAAAGGGATGATGTGGCAGTCAGGGGACATGTTAGAACTTGACTGAACTCTTGCTTGCCTACTAAAGAGTGCATCCATCACTCACATTCTCAAAACAACTGCAGGTAGAAATTTTGGCTTTCATGTATTCGGAGATTTTGGTTTGTTGCCTTCTAGTTTTTGATTGTAGACTCAGTTGAGAAGCCTATAGAAAATTTTGAAGAATCGTTGTATGTAATTATAACCCCCAAAGATATGTGGTTTTAAAAATGATTTACTTGTTGATATCCAGTTATGCCATCACCATTTGTTGAATATGCTTTCTTTTTTCCATTTTGTATTTTTAGTTTCTTTGCAAAAATCAGGTGTTCATAGGTATATGAATTGATATCTGGGTCTTCAATTCATTTCCCTTGGTCTTCATGTCTATTTTTATTCCAATACCGAGCTCTTTTCATTACTGTAGTTCTATAGTAGACTTTGAAGGCTGGGATTGTGATGCCTTCAGAAGTTTCTTTGTTGCACAAAATTGTTATTTGTTTTTTTTTTGCATTTCCATATGAAGTTGAGTATTGTTCTTTTGATGTCTGTGAAGAATTTTGCTGGGATTTTGACACTTTCTGTTGTATTTTGTAAGTGAAATTCTGTGAAAATCAGGGATAATTGGGCAAGATGAACCAAAATTTTATAGCTAAGCTACAAATAACCAGACTTTTGTTTCACCTCTATGGTTAACATGAGATCAAACAGTTAACATTTTGTTCCTTCACTCATCCCTGGTCAATAATTTTAATGTTGGAGCACTACTTATCAAACTTATTGAAATGCATCACAGGAGAGTGCAAGGTCATTATACACACACCATGCACGTTCCTGACAGTTTTTAAACGCAGTTTATGAGAACTGAGCATCCCATGCAAACATGTAAATATTCTCCTCAGTGGTGTATAAGCACAGCTTCCTGAACAAAAGCAAGGCATGTTGTTCTCAGGAGGAAGAAATAATGGAACTATAGATAGGCGTAAGGATTCTTCTGATAATTATCTACACCCTCAGATTTTTAATGTGAGAGAAGATTGGGAAAGGCAGGAAAGCAGGACTATTGGGGTAGAGAAAGAGATTGGGAGGAGGGAAAAGGAAGAAAAGTAACTGGGGAAAATATGCTCCAATTTATTAGGCACAATTAATATATGATTGTAAAAACTTCAACTTCTTGAGAGCATTATAACTGAATATAACCTTATTGAAAATGACTATAGAAATACTGATATCCTGAGAACTCCCTACTTGATGGGTTCCCCCTACTATTTCCTGTTGTCTCTGGCCTGGATGCTCTGTGTCTATGCACACTGCACAGTGCACTTGATTATGAAAGAGAGAAAACTTACAACTAAACCGAGATGTGTTGTTGTTGTTGCTGTTGCGAAATCACATCCTGTTATGTAGTCTCTCAATCCAACATCCAGTCAATAGTCAATTCATCATCATCTCACACCTGTAGAGGGAAAACCCCAGCAAAAAGTCCAAAGTGACTACAGAAATTTTCTTTTTGGGTCTGAGGTTGGGAAGCCCCCTTGTCTGATACAGCCCATTCTGGCATTCCAAGGAAGCTTCCTGCAACCACATCCTATCCTGCCAGTATGGTGACTGTTTTCCCAAATACATCTTAATTCTGTTTTCTTCAGCAATTTTTTTTGCTTTTTCTTGAATTCTAGCCAATCCCTATTTATAATAGAGATTTATTAACAAAGTCTCATTCATTCTTTCTGCATTTAAAAAGATCACATGACAACAGAGTTGTAGGTGGGTTACATTTATAATGACATTATTGTTTTGGGTGGGCTTATTGAAGAGACTTGATAGCTTCTGTCCTTCTTTTGGTAATTGCCTCTTTTTGTATGTACCAGTGGAAGGTGATCTTCAGTCTGAACTCAGTGTATTTTAGCCTAGTGTATTTCCCCTTCTCTGCACAACCACGCAGGTTCTCTGTGGGCATCCCTCTGAGCCTTACCAATGTTCTTCTCACACACTTAATTAAACGAGAAATATTATTACAGCATTTTCAAAAACCTATCAGGCAGCTAACATTTTCCACCCACCGACATTTAGCAGAAGCAATTTTGTTCCCACTCACCCAACTGCCACTCATCTCCTGAGGTTAAGAGAATGCTCATTTGTGCTTGCAGACCAGCACATTCAGAGACGGCACCTAGTCACAGCCATTAGACTTGAAAGGACTGTGCTGGGGGACGATGATAAGAGAAGCTGTGAGTAATTACTCTTCCTAGTAGGCTGAAGATTTTAAGGAAAGTAAAAGGAAGGGAAATAAAAAGGATGAACGGAAAGAAGAGGTGAAATATCCCACTGGGAGCTGAAGCAACCAAGGTGAGAAAGAGATACATACAGTCAATGGGAGTTAAGGAAACAGGAATAAAAGTAATGGTGTGTGTGTGTGTGTGTGTGTGTGTGTGTGTGTGTGTGTGCTCCATGACTCTGATTCAATATAGTATAGTAATAGGGCTTTGAAGACGATCATAATGCGATTTCTCTAAACTGAAGTCTTCATGTGCATAAACTCAATAAACACACGATCTTATTATTTACTGTCTTAGTCTATAACTTTAATACTTCTAATGAAAGAATTTAATTATCCTAGCATTAATCCGATCAATTACTATTGAGTAGGATGTTCATTTGTTCGGTCAAATGTAATATCCGCATTGAATGTTTTTAGGTGAAGAACAGATAAAACCGCTGTTGAGTTAAGACACTCTTGTCAAACCAAATACATCCATTTCTTCCAACTCACGATAATTTTGCAAAGACTGATCATTGCAGATGCTCAAAGGAGCTCAGGAAGGAGAGGTAGGAGGAACATGTGCACATGTGTGGCGGGGTCTGACCGTCTGACATTGATAAGGGGGTTTCAGGAAAGTCATGAAACCAATAGGTCTTATTTATTTATTTGAGAACTTGTACCTGAAAACACTCTTAAGATAGACCATAGTGTAGAAAGACAGCAGAGAGATTGGATCTTAGGAACAGATACTTCCTCTACCTCTTTGGCATTCCTGGTCCCTGACCCAGCTGCTTTTCTAAACCAATAGGTGAGGAAAGGCCTTACTTTCACATACTCTCTCCCTATCTCCTCTGGGTCCCCTCCCCCCTCCATGTCAATTGTTCTTTGATTCTTTGAAGTATTCCCTATGTTGGTTGAGACTTAATTGACTTAATTGTAAGCATGGGGATAATTGTGAGGAACAGTTCTATCCCTAGAGGCATAGACCGTTGGTCATTTAAAGGAAGCAAGCATGACTAACCACTTTCAAGAAACTCCATCTATGGGTGAAAAACCAGCAACTCATACTGATTCTTCCTGTCTATCATGTGTTGTCTTCAACATCATGGGAACTTGCTGAGTTGTAGAAAGAGATGCTTTTGATGGAAGTAGAAGGTTGGCCTCAGGTAATCTAGCCTCTGCTTTCACCTCACTAGGAAAACAAACAGGAAGTGCTTACCTCAATTCAAGTGCTCACTTTCCAGGATAACAAGAGTCAGCACCCAAGATAGCTGCTTGCTGGCATAGCCTAGCAGCATTTGCACCTGGCCGCCGGACGCCTGATGTGTGGTCTCCTTTCCTAGGATGACTGTCATGTACAGATAGGTCTTTTGTAGTACCATGTGAAGTGAGGCAAGTATACTATGTATGTTCACCATTTGAAAGTTTTCAAATCTTCATTCTGTCTGGACATTTTTCAAGAATGTATTGCACACAAAAGTCTGTCTTTTTTAGTAGCTGCTAATTGATGAGAAAATAATCTATGTTAATTAATGGATCGCTTAGTTAAATAACATGTATTATACACATTGGAGTGTGCAGGCAGTTTTGTGGTAAAGTACTAGCATGAACAAGGCCTAGGGTTCTATATACAGTCATGTAAATGTGTTTTTATATAGTACAGATTTATCTCAGTCTATAAGGCAACCATCCCCAAAGTAATATCCGTTATAGTTTCTGTTCTCAGTGCATTTAATATGTATTTTTCAATATGATGTTTATAGTAATAACATTTAGAAAGCCAAAAATAAATCAGGCTTCCTTTCAGGGAAAGCATATTTTCACTTTTTTATTTTAGAATGATAAAAAATACCCATGAAATTTTATATGTGGCAAAGACATAAAATTCCCATAGCCTGATCTTTAAACACAATCAAATATCTATATAAAAATAATTTTATTTACATCCAATATTGATCCACAAATACTTTTTAATGAAGAAGAATATTGACTAAATATGTTATTCACATCTGTGTTTACTTTCTCCACTGCTCTTTTCATGTATATACATCGCTACTTTTAAAGTTTCATTAAAATCGTCAATGCCTGACATTAATATATCTTACTCCTTCACAAAGACTTTACTTAGACAACATTTTTGTATAGAAAAAACTTACTCTTTAGGCCAAGCCAACCACAAACTCAGAGATCGGCTTGCCTCCCAAGTGTGGGGATTAAAGTCATGCCCCCCACCTGACTTTCTGGTGCTCTCTATGAAGAACAAACATATAAATTCTTTATTGATTATGAATTCAATGTTTAATGATTATTTACTAATATTAGTTTTATATTAGAATAAGGTAACTGAAGTCAGTCTTGTAAACTTTTCCTAGACTCTATGCAACATCTGCAGCAGACTTGTCAAGGTAAGCCTTTTGAACTGCTTACCAGCTCATCATTCTGAGGTGTGGTTAGCACATGCATGGCTTGGGATTAGCCTTCTTTAGTTATTTTTGCACATACATGTTCTATTTGTTGTCGGTGTTTGGACCTATTGCCTCCAAATGCCTATTTTCTGTTTTGTTCAAGAACAGAATGATTGAATGAAGTCTTCAATAATTTTACAAAAGATTGATAAGTGTCAAAGAAAATTTAGTAATTTACTGTACAGGGCATGGGTCAAAAATAATTATCACCCCATAGCTGCAACCATGGTTTTTATTTAATTTCATAGAGATTAATAACATAAACTATTTTTCTCTTATTGTGGAATTATATCCTCCCCCAAATAATTCTAAAGTGTATTAGTGGATAGTCACATTTGTTGATCTTAAGCATCAATTTGGTAAATGCGCTGTAAAATAAAATGACCTTTTGGGGTTTAAATAACACATTTATTGATTTATGTGTTTGGATACACGTGTGTGCTTGCTTATGTGTGCATGCGTCTCTCTCTCTCACTCTCGTGTGTGTATGTGTCTATTCATTTCAAAGTGCATGTGCGAAGGTCAGCCAACTAGCTAGAGTAGATTCTTACCTCCCACCAGGGAGATTCTTGGAGCTGATGCAGGTCATCAGACTCAGTGGCAAGCACCCTTATTCACTGAGCAATCATGTCAGCCCTCAGGTTTTGCTGGATCTAATATTGGTTTCTCATGGAAAAAATTTAAATGAGAAATTTTATATGGTAGTAATTTCTAATTACTAGAAATGCTTATATTTTTCAAAACGAATTATCTTAAATGAAACCGCAGAACAAACTATATAAATCTGCCTGCTAGCTTTTCCTTACTGAAGATATTACTCAAATCTAAAGTTTCAAAGTGTTCATGCACATAAAAATAACAGTTATATATGTGGAAGACTTAATTCTATGTAATTTATTTCATTTTATAGATTCAATACCTAATAGAATCAGATGCTTACTTGAATTATTATCAAAGGCAATTGTTTTATTATATAATAAACAAGCATCATCAGTGTTTCATGCTAAAGAATTAGTCATTCATATTGGCATGTTTGTTATCTATGCAGAATTCCCTCTTTCTCTGGGTAATATAATGAAAAGCATCCACAGACTGACAGACAGGCACACACATACACAAATACCTTTTCCTGCCTCCAGAAACTAATAATTTCTTCCACATTTATTTCTGGAATTAGTGTACTGTTGAGGGTGATATACCCAGCATCTAGTTTAATTCTATAGCTATGTTTGAAGCCATATGGGGAAGGGCCTAAGCATCTAGTTCCATCTGTAGATTACTTTCCTAGCATACACAAAGTCCTGACTTCCATCCCTAGCACCACATAAACAGGGGTGGGGGCACATAATCTCAGCACAGTTAGAAGCAGTAGAGTCATAAGTTCAATGTGATCCTCCATTTAAGCATAGAATCCTAACACATCTGGGGTACATGAGGCCTTAAATCAAAATTCAAAACAAATCAAAACAAGCAATCAGACAAAATTAACAAAAACAAAAATGGAAGACCTTGAAGAGCTGGAAAGTATATAGGATTGATATTTTACGGTGGCATGCAATTAAAATACACTGAATTGACAAGCAGTGTCCAAGCCAGTTTTAAACCCAAAGGATATCTTCAGAGTCCCTCTGAGCCCTAAAAGTTTATGATTTTGAAAATTTTATGATCCTAAGAACAAGGAAATATTAAATCCCCCTCATTGCCAAAGGGCAACCACTGGAGTTATGATTCTGCACATGGAGCAAACAACAGTTTTCAGTAATTGCCGGGCTTGGCTCAGACAGCGCTGGAGACAGCCAAGGTTGGAAAGGCTTGGCTTGGTTATCAGCTTTTCTAAGAAGGCGGTTTTGAGTGGGAGCACAGGCAGAGAGGCAGGCAGAGTCAACAAGATCTGGCATCTGCGTGGAAGTGTCTGGTGACTTTGGAAATGCCTGCTTTGGACTTTAATCCAGTGCCGATACATCTGGAAAAGAATCAGGGGTGTACGCCTGGGAAATGAAAGGAGCAGTACAATCAAGATTCAGAGGAAAGGCAGGACAACGACTCCAGTTACCTCCAGCTCCCAAACTACCTCCTGGTTGAGTCTAAAGAAAAACTTCAACAATAAATGGTCCAAACTTCAGGGGTGTAAAGTGTTGTGAAGGTTCTTCTAAATCCTTGCATTCTTTTTCAGAACTTGACATAGAATAAAAGTCTTAAAAGAATTAATGAGTGTGCAGTAGAGAAATCTTGGAAGTCCTACTATTTTGGGGAGCACTCCCTTAACTTTATCCTAATGCACAATTTTGTGTGTGTATGAATAAACTAGTATGTGCACATTATAGAGGCAAAGCCTATGGCCACTGTATAGTGGAATAGAAAATGATTACATGAGAGCTGACACAGTATCCCTCTATCCACACTTACACACTTTGTCTCCTTTCCAAACCATCTCTATCCCCTGATTTCAATTTAATTTTTTTAAATTTATTTTTTATTGAAAATTTCCACCTCCTTCCCTCCTCCCACTTTCCTCCCCTCCCCCAACTCCCCCTTTTCCTCCCTTTCCAGTCCAATGAGCAGTCAGGGTTCCCTAACCTATAGGAAGTCCAAGGTCCTCCCTGTTTCCCCCAGGTCCAGGAAGGTGAGCATCCAAACAAACTAGGCTCCCACAAAGCCCGTCCATGCAGTAGAATCAAAACCCATAGCCATTGTTTTTGGCTTCTCCATCAGCCTCCACCATCAGCCACTTTCAGAGAGTCCGGTTTGATCACATGCTCCATCAGTTCCAGTCCAACTGGCCTTGGTGATCTCCCATTAGATCAGTCCCGCCATCTCAGAGGGTGGACGCATCCCTCGCGGTCCTGACTTCCTTGCTCATGTTCTCCCTCCTTCTTCTCTTCATATGTATGAACCTTGGAAGCTCAGTCCAGTGCTTCAATGTTGGTCTCTGTCTCTATCTCCATCTATCACCAGATGAAGGTTCTATGGTGATATGCAAGATATTCATCAGTGTGGCTACAGGATAAGGCCAGTTTAGGTACCCTCTCCTCTGCTGCCCAAGAACAAGCTGGGGACATCTTCTTGGACACCTGGAAATCCCTCCAGAGTCAAGTCTCCTGCCAACATTAAATGGCTCAGTGGTTTAGAGCACTGTTCATTGCCCGATTGTCCTGAAATCCAGAGGTCCCGAGTTCGATTACCACTAAACGCACGGTGGCTCATGGCCATCCGTCATCAGGTCTGGCGCCCTCTTGTGGCCTATGGGGAAAAAGTCCTCTTCAATTTAATTTTAAAGATTTATTTATAACAATTCAATTAATGTGTCCTTTGCATGGAGATATCTGAAAGAATCTCTTAGGTGAGAAGACATGATCTCTGTCTTCAAAGAGAGGAGAGTTCCGCTAAGAAATCCTACTTCTGCACATAAAGCAATTAAGCAATGATACCAAGGAAAGATGCTCAATTAAATATTGTCAAGTATCATAATTATATATTTCAAATGGTGACTCCTGTTCATAGAACTAGCCAGAGTTAATTGATCATTTTGAATAATTTACTGAAAGAGTAGATGAATATAATTTATCTTTGTCTGAATTTTCTCAGTTAGGTCACTGAACCCTTTTCATCACTTAATAACATTCTGAGGCATGCAGCATTATTAACCCTCACTTCCTCTTGGTTGGCCTGCAGCTGTATCTGTCTTGAGATCCCTGTATTTAAACTTAGGCATAATACCCTGATTAAGAAGAGGTAAAACTAGAGTTGATCAACACCATCCTGAATTCATCTTGGAACACAAGAAGAAATAGAGAAAGCGGAGGTGCACAGTGCAGCTAGATGACTCTAGCAAGAGGAAAACTATATTTGGGTTCTCAGCCTGACTGGTATAAAATTCCTTACCATGTAAAAAGAAGCCATTATCTCTGTTTACAGAGCTAATGATAAAGGGCAGAATCTAAAGCTCAGTGATTTGGGCTTCCCATATTGAGGCAATATAGTTTTATGCACAAATACCAAGAGATACTAAGAAAGTCATTGTTAGAGAATGCAGTTAAACAATCCATGCTTGTGATTAAACATGATAATTGATACAGTTTATCATTCGTCGTAAGAAAAACTTAAAATGAATGCGTGTGTTTGAGATGAAAGGTATCATTTCCAGTTATCTGAATGTTTTACTTCAAGGCACAGCCCTATCTCTGCAGCTATTGCTGGACAGCTAACATAAGCTATTTCCATATTAGATCACTGAACTTCAGAAAAGATTTACTTAATGATTCATCATCAGGTTGAGTGCTGTCCCCAGCAGACACAGCTTTGTAGGCAGGTCTGCTTTTCCTCTTTTTCTATCTCTGCTTGCAACTCTTGTTTTTAATCTTCAGTTTTTCTGCACTTCTCTTCAGGTTGAGAGGGTTCTGACTCTTATATGTGCTCACTCGGGGTCTGAGCTACCTTTTTTAATCCAGCTCTTTTATTTTAGGCACACGCAAGGTCCCTGATCTCTGCTATCATAAACCAACCTAATGTTACCTGGATACTAACATGATGATGTGCGGATATTAGCAGCTCCCAGTGTGTTGTCAATTTGCCTTAATACTAGAATGTCATGGAAGTGAAGGTGTGTTCCTAAGGCAACTAGAAATTTCAGTTCTGATATATAGTGTTGGTATATGCTTCTTCTACTTACATAAATGAAAAAGAAAATAGTGAATTTTGTAACCATACTACAAAGCTGATAAAGAATCTTGACTAAGTGTCTGAAGGTTTCATTGAAATTCCGTTGGACAGTCTGGGATCATTGAGATGGATGATGGTACAGTTTCCTTACTCTGTTACCCAACAGAGGATGATTTTCACGTATTTCTGCCCTTGTGCTATTTAAACAAAGGAGTCAGTTGGTGATAGCTTCCAGTAGACATTTTCTGAAGTTCCTGGATGATTTTAAGATCTTATATTCTCTCAAAGTCTGTGTGATCCACCATAACCAGTTTGTTACCGGAGAACACAGACATCTTTTCCCTTTCAGTGACAATCCAGCTGAACACGTCTGAGCCCCAGGGACAATGGTTTTATTTATTTAATTAGCTTGCCATTGACATTCATTCCGTGGTTTTGGTAGCATATTTTTGTAATTATTGGCAAGAGTCTGGCTAGTGCAGGCAGGTGAAGTCTGGCTCTGTTTCCAAGAAAAAGAGCACAATTGCATATAATGTGGCTAAGGTTGGAGTAATATGTATGGGATTCTGCTAATTCTGGAAAATTCTTCAGAATCCTTTTTCATAGCCTTGGCCAGCCTTGACCAGCCTTGCCTGTATTCCCTAAGCAGGTGCTGAAGCTATCTTTCCATTATTCAGGAACTGATGCGTCCTCATTCTGTTTTTTGTCTCTTCAGATGTCTGGCTTTTGATCATTTCTGTGTTTAACTGTGTCTCCTCGGACAGGTGGTTTCTAGGAAGCAAACAAAGTTAAAATTCTAACAACTCACTGGTATTGAATGAGGGGAAGGGTGCACTGTTCTCTCTCCAGTGAGGCCAAGCCACATTTTATCTCTATTCTTTCCCAATTCAGACCCCCAAGTTTCTCATTTGTTACAAATTGTTACAACAATCCTTTAAGCATTCTTTAGAGCAGTAAGAACAAATTTCCCCCCAAATTACTGGGGTTGTTCTCTGGATTAACACTCTGATGTAGATTGTTGTACCCCCAATCCCTAAACAATCTAAAATAATTCCATTTAATATATAGCAGCTTGGTCTATGCTTTTTTTCTAGGTTTTTCATATCATATGACATACAAAAACATGTGTTCATGGTCAGAAAAACATATAAATATAGTTTACTTCTTCAGACTTATCAGGATAATAGTTCTCTCTCTCTCTCTCTCTCTCTCTCTCTCTCTCTCTCTCTCTCTCTCTGTGTGTGTGTGTGTGTGTGTGTGTGTGTGTGTTTGCGCAGCAATGTGTGTGCATGTGTGCAGTCCTGGAGACAGGACCCAGGGTCTCGAGCATGGTAAATATATGGTAAGGTACCCTTCTTCCCCTGCCCAAATATTTTTTGCCCTACTGAGCTCTTTCTTTATTCTAATCAAAGTCAGGGGCAACAAGCCACCTATAACTCACTAGGAACTCAATATTTATAGCTGATACAACTATCTAATTTTTTCTAGAAGAAATAAAATACTAAATAATATGTATATTTAGATATACTACTCACTCATTATTTTGTCTGTATGCATGTGTCTCTGCCTCCTATGAAGGCCATGGATTTTTCCTATTTCATTTAGTACAGTAACACAATGCTGCAACAGTACATGAGAATTGAATGCTCAAAAGTTATTTATCAGTGAATTTTTGTAGACATTCATATGCATATTTAATTGTTTATGTATTTGGAGTATTTTTGTATTCTATGATAATTAATCTAACTAAAGGGACAGTCCCATATTGGACTCATCTTCTAAAAAATGAGACATGTCTAAATCCAGATGTACAACCCAGTGATAAAAATGGTGCACACCACACACGAAAGGCTGTTTTGGATTCTCAGCACCAAGAAAAAAGGGAGGAAAAGAAAAGTAAGATATAGCGTGTTCTACAGGAAGGAAGCCGTATTATACTGACCTATGGCAATCATTCTGATGCTGGCACATGCTTCTCATTAAGAAATACATAAGACTTTGAACATTGCCTATTTGCGTTTGTATATTTATATAACACAGCAATAATATCCAGATTATTGGTTATGTTAAACCCATACTTTTTTAAGTGTTTAATATCTGTAGTTTTTTTAGTTTTCTCAGTGGTTCTATGCAGTTGTCATGTTTTCTGATCACTCAGTGGGATACAGGAAAGGGAACAGAGGCAAAAGACATTTGAGTAACTTTTGAATAATTTTCCCTAGGCCTGGCGATAGTGGCACACACCTTTAATCCCAGCACTCGGCAGGCAGAGGCAGGCGGATCTCTGGGAGTTCGAGTCCAGCCTGGTCTATAAGAGCTAGTTCTGGGACAGGCACCAAAGCTACAGAGAAACCCTGTCTCACAAAACCAAAAAAAAAAAAAAAAGAAAGAAAGAAAGAAAGAAAGAAAGAAAGAAAGAAAGAAAGAAAGAAAAAATAATAATTTTCCCCAAGTTATGTCTGCTAAGAGGCTAAGACAAGACCCAAACACCTAGCGATTCCTTTCTCAGACATTACAACTCCAGAGTAGGACTGACTTGTCAAAGGTAATATACATTTTGAAATATAATAGTTATTTATTGTTATTCAATTTAAAATAAACACTTTACTGTTTATACTGGCATGATCAATTCATAAAATTTTCTCTTCCCCTTTTCCATTTCTGGAAATATTGGATGCTTTTCTGCTCTTTTATTAATACTTAAAAACTCGCAGGAGTGATGGGTTTAAAAAAGAACTTCTGTCGAATGCAGTGTCTACTGTCATGCTTAGGGCTTCTGACTTGTGCATTTATACCACTTTCCCAGGAGAAAAAACCTTACAATGCACCCCATAAAATGAAAATGCAGGCTAGCTTCTAGTCATTATACAACCCCAAATCTATGATTAATCTACAAGACCATAGAGATTAAAAATTGTGGTCTAACATGGTGGTACATGCCTGTAATCTATCCATTTGGGAGGTCGAGGCAGGAAGGTCATTGAAAGCCAGTCAGTCTGTGCTTCCTAGTGAAATCTTGTCTCAAAAAAGCAAAACAAATTTAAACTAAAACAACCGAACAACAAACAAAAATTAGGCAACTTTATTCTTAAATAAAGACCCAAAATAATAGATATCATCACAACATTTTCATGTGTGTTTTAAGTGATTTCCCTTCCCTCATTGCCCTTCAGACCCCCAGCCTTCCTTCTGCTGATCCCCTTCCCTATTGGGTTAACCCTTATTCTACCTTCATGTCTTCTGTTACATTCTTCCCTCACTTAAAACCTCTTACCTCCCATTGTCCCTGTTCCATGATCAATTCTCTCCAGACAGACAAATACATAAAACTAAAGTATTTGTATCCCTGGATATAGGTTGATCCACTTAAAATAATAATTTTCAGTTCTATTGGTTTTTGTCCGTTATCTATTGAGCTGTTAAAGTTAGTTCATTAGTTCCTGCCTATTGCGGAAAGAGCAGCAGTAGACAAGTATCTCTGAGGCAGGAAATTGAAGTCCTTTGCAATCATTCTCAGGAATGGTATATTTGATTCATATGAGAGTTCTGGTTTTGTCTGTTTGATGATTGTTTGTTTTTGAGAAGCTTCCACACAGATTTCCCCAGTGGTCGTACCAGTTTATGTTCCACCAGAAGTGAATAAGAATTCCTATTTTCTCCACATCATCACCATCATTTGTTGCCATTTTCTTTGTATTGGTTACATGGAATAGGATAATTTAATTCTTGAATGCTAGTTGGTGTTTTATAGAGAAAAAGGTGAATTCATGGCAGTAAAATCATGTTGCTTCCAAGCTTGGTGGTGTGCACCTTCAATACCAACACTTAGGAGGGAAAAACCATTGGATTTCTGTGTGTTCAAGGTCTGTCTGGTCTATTTAGGGAGTTTCACAACTAGGGCCACTCAGAGAAACCCCATCTAGAAAAATAAAATAAAAGAGGAATCATACTTTCAATAATACATGTGGTTCAGTGTTTGATGTTAAGCTAAAAGATTTTGTAACAAACATGAGAGGCTTGCAAGAGTGAAATTCTAGCTCTTTATTCTAACATGAATCAAATTGTAGTAACATATGACAATTGCATGGAATTTTAACAAACAGATCAGCATAGTAAACTCCAAGCTTTAAAAAATGATACAAATTTTATCTCTTGTAGAACTGTCAAAACTATTCTCTAAAATGTTTTTTATTTCAAGTTTAATTTTTAATTTTATATGCATGAGTATTTTGCCTTCATGTGTGTCTTTGCTTCATGGGTGCCTGAAGCAGAGGCAAGAAAAGGGCAAATTCACTGGAATTGGTAATTCAGGCAGTTGTTACCCACCATGTAGGAGCTAGGAGTTGAACCTGGGTCCCCAGGCAGAGTAGCCAGTGATCTCATAATCCATAAAATCAAAACATTTAAAATTGTTTAAAGGAAAGAAACATACAGACACGCATGCGCGTGAACACACACACACACACACACACACACACACACGATACTCTGAACCAGATGGTAAAAGGGAAAAACAACTTGAAGCATTCTTGATGCAAGTGGTAGCATTCTTCAGGCACTAGACATCAATTCTCAATTCTCCATGCACACATTAAGTTGCTGCCTGACCATGGTAAATGAGACTGAAATTAATTTGCCCATAAGTCTAAAGAGAACCCGTATTTGTTTTCCAAAGCAATTACTCGACTGACCTACCAACTGTGGAAATTCTTCTTGATGTTATATGTTAGGATAGGGAAGAAGAGCCAATTTCTCTGAAAAAAAAAAAAGACTGACTTCATCACCAAGGCCCATTTCACAAAGACTGAATAGCTGCAAAGACCATTATTGTTATATATGTGTTTTACTTTGTCTGTTATCCGCACATCTGAGTTCAGAATGTAGCCATAAGTATGTTATAATATGTGCATTTCTGAATTCCTCTATCAGTGCTCCACTCACCTCTGCTTTTGCAGAAATTTGTTTTTGTACGTCATCATTTCACCATGTTAAGGATTTCACTTGTTGTTTTTCAGAACATAATTAAATCACAAAAATTATGCTAAGAGTAGAGAATTGAGTTATATGATTTCCTCTTTCTCTTGTGTGTAAATGAACGTGTGGTTTTAAAGATGTTAAGTGAGGGATAAAGATTCAGCATATAAAGAGAATATGTATAGAATCAAAACCGGCACACAGGAAACTGATACTGGATACGTGATGAGTCACTGGCCATGGCAGAGTCATTCTTCCTTACCTCCAGGGGGCTTTCACTTGGGAGATAGGGTACCAAAAGCTCACAGTCACACAGGGCTTGTAAAGTCAGTTGCTTCTGAGTTTTAAGAATTCAAGTAATGAAATTCACCAACAGTGGTACAATGACTGTGGAAGAAGCTCTATGGCAGATTTAGAGACTCCTGTCTTTAGAGGAAGAAGGCAGAGCTCCAACATAGAGGGAGTGGGTCCTCAGAGACAGGCTATTGTCCGACCACTCATCCGATGGCCTTTCATAGACCTTATGGCACTAACTGGGATGAGACATCAGGTGAGAGACGAACTTGTCAGCCCAGTTGATCAGAACATAAGGTGTCCAAGTACTTCCTCTCAGTGTTGATGGAGGCTTTTCACACAGCCTCCTGAATTGTAGCAACAAACATACCTGCCTTGTCATTTGCAAATCCAAAGATTAAGACAAAGTTCTTCAAAGGCTAAATGTCATATACCAGTCACAAATGAGACAGAGCAGGAGAAATAATGATAGGAATTAGTTTTCAAGAGACTCACAGATCCTCCAGTGCTCTCAAATCTGATAAAACTAGCCTTTAAGAAATCAATCTGATGTTCTCAACTTAGGGTAGTAAAACAAAACTTATTGGGCATGTGTATGTGTATAAAACTTAAAAATCTCATTAACAGGCACATCTAGCAATGTAAAGGAACATCCATCTTCTTGACATGCTTATCTATGAAAATACGGTTATTTGCTATCAAAGGCAATTGTGGTTTTCATAATTTTTGATTGAGTAGGAAGAAACTAATCTTCCTAGGTTGTGTATCCATTTTAATAATTTATAGCTGGATCTTGTAGTTAGTCGAATCTCTTTTGAAATTTTTTCTTCATCTCATTAAAAGATGCATTCTTTCTTTAATTGAGTGCTGGCTCACCATGCTGCCTATTCTCCCGGTATGACACTCACAGCAAAGCTACAATAGTGACAACCAAACCACAGTTTTCTGCTTGCTTCTCTGTGTTAGGTTAAAGGGAGCTGCAGAGAGAAGAAATGTGGAAAGAAAGAGAGGCCTGGTCTGTCCTGAGCCAGAGCAGAACCATGATTATTCACAGCTAGGGGACATGCTGTCACCCAAATGTGCAGATGGAAAACAAAACCAAAAACAAACAACAAAACAAAAAACTACAGAGTAAGATTGGATGGGGCCCCTTTAAGAGGTGGAAACAAAAGCCATATTCCCAAGGACCAGAAGGAAAGTTGGAAAATGTAGTCTTTCAGTAGTAAACTGCCACTCTGCTCATTAGAAATATGGTGGTAGGGATTTGAAAAAGGAGATGACACAAAAATACCCTTTAGGAGTGAGCTTTATTAAGAAACTGCGTCTTGGAAGGCAGCTATGCTAGCCACTGTAACATGAACGCGTGTATAGATCAAATCTACATGGGAAATAGAAAAAGACAAGAGTTCAGGAGTAAATTGGGAGCATGGGGACCTTGGGAGAGGGTTGAAGGGGAGGGGAGAGGCAGGGAGGGGAGCAGAGAAAAATGTAGAGCTCAATAAAAATCAATAAAAAAGTATAAAAACTATATATATATATATATGTATGTATGTATGTAAACATTCAAAAAGAAGAAGAAGAAAAGAAAGTGGGACTTGTCACCCAGCCAGTCATGATCAATCCTTGAGATCAGAAAGCATAAAAAAGGCCACTCCATTAGATCAGAGACAATGAATGGGACCTTAAAGAAAGGAAAGGCCTCCCTTTAAATCTTTAAGAGGAACTTCAGAAAGAGTGCTATCTGCAATTAAGAGTAAGAAAGATAGTCATTAAGCACAGGATGACAGAGAAGTGAAGGGCTTTCAGGAACTCTCCAGAACAAGAGGAAATACGTGACTTTTAATCCTTTCAGGAGGTGGAGGAAGTTCTACACCATGCATTTTAGTCTCGGGATTTAGGGGATGTGAGGCAGGCAATGTGTGGATGGTTTCTAAGCTTTCTATAAGAGAGAGAGACAGAGACAGAGACAGAGAGAGAGGATCTGGCCACGTAGAATGCTGCTGAGTGTCTTAAAGAAGAGGCCAATGATTAATTCTTATTTGGTTGTTTTATTTTTGTCATCTAGGCATGACAATTCTCTAGATTTAGTCACTGTACCCACAGCTGAAAAGATGAGACTAAGTTTAGAGAACACTTGGTCCCTCTAAGCAGGTTATTAGCACATTTTTTAAAAAATTCCTTGAATTACTAAATCACAGATGCAGAAAACAAAATGAAAACAGGCTTTCTGGAAAACATCATTGCAATATGTGGGAATAATAAGAAAAAATAAAAAATGATGTAAACCAATGAGATTGTGAATAAGGCTTTGATAGTAAATATAGCTAACTATCTGTCCACTTTGCAGCTCCTTGGTCTCTGCGGAGAAGGTCCATTCCCAAGATTGTCAGGCAAATGTAGAGTATGGCTCTGTTTCTTTTCAGAAAAAAAGAAGATTGACAAACCCTAAGTCTTGAACTTGGGAGCAGGCATCAGACCTCTCTCATCTCTCCCGGTGATCCTGACTCTCAAGGGGAAGAACCATGCATAATTCTAATTTCTCATTTTTCTTGTTTTAATCTACTGTAACAACAGATTCAGTGAAAAGTGATACAGTTGGGGGCGGTGGATTTCACACAGGTTCATCCTTTACACAACCACACATTTTCTTTTATAAATCACTGGAAAACAAACCGCCTCTATATTTAAAGAGATTAGGTGCTATTTGCCTTTAAATCATCTTGCCTCCTCAAGGGAAGCTGGCAGATTATTTCTATGAGTGGCAAGACCATGGATATTGCTTATTTCACAGTACTTGATATAATAGACACTGTAAAAGTGTATCTCAAAAATATCTGCAGCACAATTAAAATGTATCCTATGATCCAACGTGGATAGAGATCACAACTCATTTGGTATAACCTAATAGCAATTAAATGGAAGGAATGCCTGAGGTAAGCCCTAAATTAAATTATGGAAAATTACTTGGGTGGAGTTGGGTAGACATGGCTTGGAACCTGCATGCTAAGCTGTATACATATTATCCTTGCAATTTCTTCTTTGGCATAGGGGTAATGATGCACCTCCAAGTTGCTGTAGTCACTTACTATGCATAGAATGCCCTTCACACATACTGTGTCTGGATAGATGGTTGGAGTGGAGCTTACATGACAATCAAATCTGAGGGTGGTTTTTCTATGTGTTGGCACCAGGTATTTTTCAGATGTGTCAGTTAAAAGAGGTAAAGCAGCCAGGGGCAGAGGACACATTAATAAACACATAACGGAGGTAGGACATGAGTACCATGAAACCCGGCCCTGGTGGTGGATTCTAGAAATGTCTTTGCAAGTCTGCCAGGAATTCTGGTGTAAGATTGTTCTGGCCACCCTAGTTCCTCTGCTCATCTCTGACTAAACATCAGTTATTTTATTGCCTGGCTAGTTGCAATTATTTTTGTTTGCCCTTAATCTTCAAGCCACAAAGGGCTAGTGCAATTCTGTGTTATTTACTTTTCCAATATTATGTTGTATTTTTTGTGTGTCTCGTGTGTGTGTAATCAGAACTGAGTTAAACTTCTTACACAAATGTACCCACACTTGAGACCTAATATATGTAACCTATTCATGTGCTATACCTACCCAGCTGTGAAGGAGACCATGCTATTAGAAGAGCCCGTTAACTTTTTCGTTTACTTGCTTTAAGTAACCACATGATGAACTTATCCCTCTATTGTCCGTGGCTGTCATATTAAATTTGTTGAAAATATGTTATCCTCTCCCTTATTCTTCAACAAAAATGTTTATAGCCATAGTATTCGTAGTTCCTACAAAGATGCTATAAATTAACAACTACAAAGCACCCAGGTAATATAAAAAAGTTAAGGCGGCTCATGGAATATTTGGGTGCAGATGACTGAGCAGACAGCACCATTAGCACGCTGCAGTCTTCCGTGTGCTCATGCGTTTCTGAGAGGCCTATATTTAGCCAACGTTGTGTTGACCCAGAGTGTGCTTCTTTACAGCTGAAGAAATTTATAAGCCATGGTTAAAATGGCTCTTATGCTCGGACGCTAATAACCAACACAGAGAGGCCCACTATCAGTAAACCCCCGTGACCCGAACCTATCATAAAGACTGCCTGTGGCCAGCAGTATAGGCCATTTTTTCTACATGCTATGATGCATTTGACTGACCATGTTTGGCTAAACTGACTGCCGCAGGTGGGTATCTTGTTTCCATTAAAGTGCTTGTGTTAGGAAATTACCTGAAACCTAAGAAGCTATTTCCTTTACTATTTAGAATATAAATAACAAGTGGGCATTGGTGATTATTACACTGCACTTCTATTCCCCACCTGTCCCTTCAGGCCAGGCCAGGCTAAGCATATCTAGTGTGAGGATTTTCCTCTGTTTCCCGTGCCTATTTTCAGGGCCACAAACCTGTCCTTTCGATAGGTAACTTAGGGGCTCTTCAGTGACCTATGTTTCACTGTGTTTGCACTACAACAGATGCCTGACTCTTTAAAGGTCCCCCTGAGCAAGATATCCTGCCTCTCCAAATACATCACCAGTAGCTGCAGGGACTTCATATCTGTGCTCCTTTCCACTCCCGGGATCCGTGATGGATGCTCCCCATAGTTTTGGATTGTTTGTTTGTTTTGTTTTGTTTAAAGATTTACCCCCTTTGCTTGCTTATGTTTCCAACTTTGCCTCTTCTTCTGCTCCCACACTGTGTCTGCTTGGTATTACAAAGACTTAATACATTATAAGAATGACTTTTCATCTCTCTTTAGCTTTCTTTTTCACATTTCACTTTGGAAGGAATCCATCAATATTGACTCTTGAATCATGAAAACACCCCTCGAATCACTGAGTTATAGAGTCATAGAACGCTAGAGCTAGAAAGGAACTAACTTATATTTCTCCTACATCCATGCTCCCACCAGAGCATGTCCTGGCTCGTTGTAACTGCATAATTTTTTTTCACTTGCAAAGCGTTGTACGTCATAAAAGCATGTCACATCCTTTTAATGCAAAAACCCCAAACATCTATTAAATTGAGCCCGTCCAGTCTCTGATATGGTGGAGCTGTTTTGGCAGCTCCAAATGGTGCAAAAGTCATTTCTAAATATAAACCTTTTTCTACCTGAAATATTAGGGAATGTAAATAAAAGTCCACAGGAGTGAGCCACACCAAAACATATTTCTCATGTACTGAGCAAGGGCCTTTCTGAAGAGAAACACATAAGTTTCCTTATGCATTTGTGTGAGAAGCGCATTAAGCAACCCCATATATTAGCATCTTAGTAAATACTGGTTTGAGTCTTCGTCCTCCTATTTCTTCTGCTTTACTTAGAAGTACAGAATTCCTAGAGATAGGAGATAAAATGAAAGATTCCTTGCAGGTTCTGAAAACAGGAGTGAAGAAATTAAAAGCAGACCGAAGAATGGGGTAACAGAAAAGTTCAATGAAGTGAGAGTGAACAAATTTGATTATTCCTATAGTATTCCCAACTACTCAGGTTTCTCTCTGTGACACCTTCCGGCTCTTTCCATCACTGTGGGGACTGACACCTGGTATGGCCGAAGTGGGAAGGTATTTAAACACTAACTATGCCCTGGTCCATTCTGCCCTCGGTTAGCTGTGTTCTTGTAGCACTTCCATGCTGGTGCTTTTATTTACATTGACTTAGCCCTTTCCTCAGAGGAAAATGACCCGCAGCAGTTTGTGACTTACTGTTGCCATGGCCCTATTTGTCACCACTTACTTAGTTCTGTTAATCTTTCCTCATAAAAACCTCACCCTCTTCCTTTCATCATTTTAGCTCCGTTCTCTGCATTCTGCCCAATTTCTCAACACATTTTGAGATCCAGGCACCTGATCCTACATTTTGGCCTAACCAGAATCAAATACAAAGAATCATTTCTCTGTGTTTTTGCTCTGTGTCAATTGATGTGCCCAATTTCTCAACACATTTTGAGATCCAGGGGTCCAACCCTATATTTTAGCCTAACCAGAATCAAATATAAAGAGTCATCTCTCTGTATTTTTGCTCTGTGTATTTAGTTCAATAAAACATCAGCCCCTTTGGTGTGGCCATATCACATTGAAAATGGATATCTAATTTGTCCTCCTCTGTCAGCTCTGTGTCTCCTCCCAGCTTTAGCTCTCTCCTAGAGCCTCTTGTTCATTGAATTATGTTGCTCAAGATGTATTGGTTTTCACTTTTAAAACAAATCTCATTTTGTTATATTCATCTCATACCACAACAGTGGGCCTCTCTGAGTCCATTTACGTGACATCATCAGCGCTTCAGTGGGTTCCTGCCATCCACCACCACCTGCAGCTTCACTCAGGAATTATTTCCCAGGCTTTCTTGTCTAAGAGATCATTAAAATAATGAAAATAATATTGTCAATTCACATTTCAAGGGGACTTAATAGAATTTGAACTAAAACTTCCTAACAAGAAAAGCGACTCCACAGTACCGTTTTCATACGTGACAAGAGTTTTCATTTATCCCTTCATACACTTAATTACCTGATTTAATTCCAATGGCTTTCTTAGGGTTTCTTTGAGCATTCGATAATATTTACATACTTTCATAGAGAATTCATTCTACCTATGCCTGACTTGATGTTGCTGAAATAAATTCAGGGTCGAAAGTGGTTAAGTGCCATTGTCTTAGTTACCTAGGGCCATCTGGCTTCCTGGAAGGATCATTTACTGAATCATTCCTCTAGAAGCCACACAAGAAATCACACCAACTCCTCTTGCAGGGGACTGATAATGATGCATGTAGAGCTCACTAGGAACGCTTCGGTTCTTCTAGGTTGAATGAGTCGCGGACAATTGCAGAACCTATCTAATTGGATGAGTTTGTGCAGAATCACCTTTGAAGGGGCCTGAGCACAGGGATGTGGAGGACATTGACTTGACCTAATAGTTCCTGGGTTCTAAAGTTTACTGAACAATTAAAGTACTTATTATAATAGATCCTTGTACCTGCGTTTGTATGGAGAATTGTCTGTAGACTATGTGATAGATGGTCCCCAATATTCTACATAAAGATAGAAACTATGCTTAGACAACGAGATGCGTATTTTTTAATCACATTAGTACTACTGTTATATAAATGTTATTGTTAAAGTTGAATCCTCATTCAGTGCATGTTGGCTTCACTGATCTGACATAAATATTTGAATCAAAAGCATTGTCCCTGTGGAAGGAAATGTTGGAAAAAAACAGATTCCAAGGGGCTCTTATTTCGGCATGAGACTTACTGGACATGATCAGGATGCATTATATTGGTTTTCCTAAGTTACAAGGCATCAAAGCTTTGATTTCCACTGAGATGTTGTAGGAAATATATATATATATATATATATATATATATATATATATAGTGTCAATAACACCAATAGCTATAAAGAAAACAGTATGTTACAGATATATTCTTAGCCACTCCCGTTGCAATCTTTCCATAACCTTGAAATACACTTTTTAAGCTACTTTTATGTTAGACAACTATTTCTGAAATAAGAACATTAAATTACCCAAAACCACACAGGTTTTAATTGAATGACAGGGATAATTAAGTAACCTAGCCAGAATTGTCAGATTCTATAATTCTTACAGACACCAAAGCCTTGCCTTGCAGGCATCCTGGCGATGCTGCGTGTTCTCTTCCACAACTTAGAGCTGTAAAATAGCCGTGCTATTATGATCTAGACTCTAGGACAGGGACTTGTTTCTGCTCTGTACTATCTAGGAAGTCAGCTGAGAAGATTCAAGCTTGGGAGGACAGCGAGAACTGAGAGTGCTCCAACTGGTAGGGACTGGTATTAACCACAGACATCCTCACTTGTATGAGACATTTGATGTATGGCATTTGATGCTTTTTGTTGTTGGCAGCATGGGGGGCAGATCTGAGCTGGGAAATTGCTGTGACACTTACTCTCCTCACACTACTTCCCTGATACCTCAATAACTCCAAAGCAGGCAAGTACCTTCTGAATCAGGCAGAAATGGGTTTCCTTTTCTCACCTAGCCCTGGAAACCACACACTATCCCTTTATTTGTACTTATGGGTAAACTGGTCAACCATCAGCTTGTCAAATCCAGGTTTCAAGGGATAAGATATAGAAACACTCTGTTCTAAGGAAAAGTGTCAAGCAGTTTTCAGACAGGTTCAAAAAGCTTCATAGTTCAGCACTGTACAATCCTTATCAGTCCTTATGATGGTTGTTCAGCAGTGCTTGTTTTAATTTTTGGTGTGTGTTTTGAAGAACTCTTTTTTTTTCTGTTGTGTGTTTGGATCACTTCCTGTGGTTTTCAACCATGGTGGCAAGTCATCTGGCAAGCAGAACAATTCCACCTGTCCTGGGTCCCAATATAAACTACAGAAAAAGATGATAACACAGGTCTCTACAGTTTTATCAAGCTCTTGGTAATATGCACATCACCTCAGCATGCCCTTAGGACTGGCTTGTTCTTTTGAAAGGGCCTCTATAAGTGTTCTCAAGTCAGTTTGGTAGACTTACTGGTCCCGATGTTAAAGTTGCTTGGGGCTACAGATGGTCTATCTTTTCTAGGAAATTTCTAGAAGGGGTACCTGACACTTTACAAGATGTCACTTCTTCATTTGCAAAAGGAATCCTGAGAGATTCCCTCCCCATCTCATCAAGAATGGATGACAGGATTCTAAACAAAGTCTACTGAAGCTGTCACGACAGGGGGCATACCAGCTTCAAGTTGTTGGTTGATTATCACTCCACTGTAAATGGTTGGGCTGGTAGCATCCAGGGATTCAATTTGCATATTTATAATTTGATGTGTTCACAGAACTGCCTCTTTAGGGTGCCACTGCAGCAGCTCCACACTAGAGAAAACATCTTCAAAGAGCCTCGTCAGCTCCCTTCAGCGTTTTTCTCGGGTTGAGGACCAGAAGAGGGTGGCAGTCACAGCTCTGGAGGAGCCCTGATAAAATCTATTAAGTCTTCCTGGCATTCCCACAGCCACCAACCAGTCTCCTCCAAAGAAAAGTGGGCACTGCATACACTGAAAATCAAGGAAGAAGGAAACTTCGCTTGCTTCTGCCTGGTTTCTAGTCTTCCTGTTAAGGATTCTACACCATCTGAGGTTGTGTGAAGATGTAAAGCATCCACCCATGGTGTGGAGAGAAGACAGTATGTTAATGTTCTAACTGGGAAGAAGGAAGACATTTGAGGATGAGGAATTTACTGGGAAAGCTTTCTGCAGCTTTAGGGTTAGAAGGCTTATTTTATTTTAAGCAAGGAGTTTGCCATGTACTTCAAAAGAGAGGGGATGGTATGTGCCCTTCTGTATATCATCCATAGGGTAGGAAATCAAAATGTCCTCATAGGCAGCAGTTTCCCTAGCTCTCAGCAGCTTCTTTTTATGTCTGAACAAGGATAAGAGATGATGTCAATGTATTTGAGTGTCTTTTAGTAAATATAAGAAGACCAAACAAAAGAAAACCAAGTTCCATAGATCAATGTAAGGTGATGGCATTCCAGAAATACATAGATAACATTTTCTTCTTCATTTCTTTCTTCTTTAGTTATATTAGACTGAGTCCAGTGTTCTAGGCCTTTTGAAATAAAATTTTTATATAATATAATAATATCTATATAATAGCAGTCAAATGTTTTAAAAGCTTTATTAAAAGTGAGGATAGCTGAAGCACAACCCACATCTACTGAATCAGTGCAAATTAAGAGTTGTTTAATAACTCACACTCAATCTAAAAATGTGTTTTCCCCGTTCATGTGGTGGAAAGTAGAAAGGATCTCACTAAAGATTTCTTATCAACGTGCATACAATTTCCCCTTACCTTGCTCCACAAGACCCAGGCACAGTTAAGATCACCTTTGGGGTGAAATGATATTAAGTTACTGACCTTTATGAAGTGGCTAGTGTCTTCTTTGCTATCTATTAGTCATACGTCAGCAAGCATACTAAAGCCTAGAACCACCTGGAGTGCAGGACACAGTAAGAATATACTTTCTATGGAGTTACATGTGAATGACGCTATACTGTGGTCATCACACTAAGACTGCTTGTTCAAATGACTGTTATGTTTGGCATGGACAGAGAGGCAATAGGGACTGTGGGACTTTCTAATCAAACTGAACTCCCAAAAGGCAAAAGGTGACTATTTGATTTTTCCCTAATTTTTGCAGTGTGGGGTAAAATATGTATAATATCAAAGTCACTACCTTGGCCACTTTGCGCACATACACATGTGTCTGTGTGTGTGCTTGTGATTTCTAATATTTTTCACTTTTTTGATATTTTAACTTTATTTACACCATTTACCTAAGTTTCTTCACATCTTTCTCTATTGCTTCCTCACCTTTCATATATTCTCTTACCTTTATTTAGTAGATTTGTTTCCTGGGAGTCTTTCTCCAGCTTTTATTTTTCCTCTTGAACATACCTCTCTCTGTTTCCTTCTATACCTTGTCCTTCATTTGTTTTATTCAGAACGGAATATTTCAATCATTCATGCAGTGTGTTCAAATATCATGTTCTCAGCCTCCTCTGGGATTTACAGACTTTTGTTGGTGACAGCACTATTTTTGTCTATTACTTTTGACTTTATGATTGGTGGGCAGTGTCCCCATGTCAGGAATCATGATGAGCTGTGTACTTAGGCTTTCTCTAAACTTTTGCCTTTCTTTAGGGAAGTGTGGTTGCTTCTTATTTCTCCATGTACATACTCTTGGTTTTTAGTATCCTGGTTTGTAATGCCAGGCTCCAGAAAGGGAGCAAGAGAGAAAATAAAGGCAGAAATTAAAAATACACAGTGAACTTTTAGAGCTCCTGTAGTTCTTTTTAGCTCAAAAAGGAAGGCACAGGCAATCTACGCTTCTGTGATGAGCAACATCACTCACACAAGTCACAAGTTCCTATGAAAGGATCTTTTCAGCACACTCTGGCTCCACAGTTGTGCATAGTCACCTTCTAGAGTGATTGCACAGCTGGCTGCCACAAGGTCCCTGTTGTACTAACAGCTAAGTTTGATTGACATCAGCCACATTTTATACTCAAACCTTCCTCTGTAAGATACAATTCTTCACAAACACTTCAGGAGTCCTAAAAGTTACATGGAACACACTGCCAATGTGATTGCTACCCAGGCGTGGAAACATTTTCTAGATGCTTCCTAGTGTGGCAATCTCCCAAAAGCTTGAGTATGACATGCCTGAGGACAAACATTGCAAAAATCACGTGAATGAATGTACGTTAGGCTAAAGCTCTTGGAAGGGTTATAAGGAGCCTGAAAATGGAAAGTGGTATCAGGAATTGATATTTGCTAATTACTGTGTTAAATTGTAAAATCTGAAATTTCTTTTAATTCAATGCAAGTATTCTTAAGGTTTGTATTCGTTTGCTGTAACAATTTTCACAGTCACAGAGATGGACCACACTTGGTTAAGTACTTGTCTAGCATGCATAGGCCCTCAGAATGAACATCGAACTGGACACACTGGGTACATTGTCACATGGCTGTAACTCTTGGAGAAAGGAGGATCAGAAGTTTGAGGTCATCTTGGGTTTTACAGTGAGTAAATTCTAAGCCATCCAAGGTTAGATGAGACTTTGTCTTAAAATAAGACACACACACTCACACTCACACACATACACACACACACACACGGAGAGATAGAAAGAGACACACAGAGAGAATCAAAACGAAACAACTTTCATCAAAAGGACTAGGTTTGAAAAGACATTTTATGTTAATTTGTGTATTAATGTCTCATCTTGGAGGCAAAATGCCTTAGATGACTCTGATTTAGTCACTGTGACCCTAAAGTGAGGACAAGAGATGGATGAAGTTCAGTGGGTTGTTGTAGCAACTGAATTAGAAATGTACGCTCGGAGCTTATCACTGATCTCGGTAATCTCAACACGTGTTTCCAATTATTGCTTAAGTAGGGATGAGTATCTAAACTGTATTAAGCTTGATCTGCATGTTTAGCATATTATATAAAACTACCCCTTAGATCAGATGTTTTACTAACCCAAGAGTACCTTATTCTGCAATAGTGTGAACTGTGACATTTTACATCATCAAGAGTTATTAAGTTATTTTGATATCAATGCAGTTATGCACTTAAAACAACTGAAAATTTAGAATTATATGATTTTATTTCTATACTTTTCAAGCACGAGTGTAATATTGTAGAATGACAGCAGGTTGAGTCTATAATAAATACTAAGAATTGTTTATATCATATTTACTATTTCAAGTATATCTATACATTCAATATATATATCAATTTTGTGTGTGAATGTGTGTGGGGGTGTGCTCTGTGAGTGTGGGGTGGATAGAGAGACAGAAAGAGTATGTGTGTGTATGAGAGAGTGAGTGTGTATGTGTGAGAGAGAGACACACACAGAGAGAGAAAGAATGTGTGTGTGTGAGAGAGAGAGAGAATGTGTGTGTGTGAGAGAGAGAGAGAGTGTGTGTGAGAGAGAGAATGTGTGTGTACGAGAGAGTGAGTGAGTGTGTGTGTGAGAGAGAGACAGAGAGAGAGAGAGAGGGAATGTGTATGTATATGTGTGTGAGAGAGAGAATGTGTGTGTATGTGTGTGTGTGAGAGAGAGACAGAGACAGACAGACACACACACACACACACACAGAATGTGTGTGTAGAGAACAGAAATCAACCCCTGGTTCTTTCTTAGTTGCTCTCTGTATTCTTTTCTGAGATGGGGTCTCTCAGTGTGTCTTGAGATTGACAATTCAGCTAGGCTGACTGGCCAGCATGTCTCAAGGAGCTTCTAGTCTTTGCTTCCTTAGTTCCAGGATTAAGATGCACATATCTGTGACCAGTTTATTTGTGGTTTCTAGAATTCTAACTCAAGTCCTCATGCTTACATAGCCAGTACTTTCTTGACTGAACAATTTCCCAAACTAATTTTTAAAAGAAAAGTCTGTTTCCTTTTTTTTTCTAGTATGGGGAATTGAACTCAGACCTTTGCAGTTGTAAGGCAAGCACTTTATCACTGACCTTTAGTCACAATCTTCAAGAAAAAAGAAAGTATTTTAATAATAATATAAAAACTGAGCATCTCTGATGAACTACACTCATCTTTCTTCAAAGCAATAGTTATGCAAAATAGTGCTAGCCTTTCCGATTTTGTGTTGGTATGGTAAAGTGCTGATTGGTCTTTTTGTTGAAAAAGCAGTAAGAATGATGGCGTTGTCACCTTTCACGTCTTCTCACTAGTGTCTAACCATCTTTATTTATGGTGCCTGAATATCCTTTGTTCAATATATTAAATACTAACAAAGGATTCTCATTTTACATGACAATTCTAATGATTGAGCATATGTGTATAATGCCAAACCATATTATCTGTAATGCTAATCTCTAATTTGAGTTTCTTTTGTATGTTGGGATTGGAATGTGCTATTTAGAGATCAAGTAAGAACACACTTGTCATTTCTATGTTTTTACCATTCAGTCATATGCCTGCTAATTTAAATCAGTAGAAAAATTTGAATCCAATTTTCTGTCTTCAATTTCAGGCTTGTAGGACAGATCTCCGTGACCCAGGGAATAATAGCCTAGTTTGGATTCTTAATGTAGTGGGAAAGAGAATATCAAAGACAAAGATTCTTTGCCTAGCAACACTTTAAGACTCTAGTGGTTATGGAGGAGAGAAAAATCACTTTGTTTGGATGATGGATTGCATTCTTCACAAACCTTCCCTTCGCAAGCTTTGGGAAATGAGACTGAGCTTCACTCCTTGGGTTCTCAGTCAATGAGCATTAGAAAAACCAAAAATTTGAGAAGGAAAGTGAAAAGGAAAGAGAGGGAAGGGACTCACTGCCTCAGACATAAGAACAAACAAAGGAAACAACTGAAGACCTGGTTAAACTTGATCAGAGCAATTAATCATGAGTCTATCCTGCTGTCCTCAAGATATTCGGTACAAACTTCTGCTGAATTGTCTTTGCCCTATACCATTTATTCATTTTCTGGATTTTTTTTTTAATTTTCTTCCTCCTCCCTCATGATCATCTTACATTTGTGATCACAATAAAAAATGACATACCTGCCATTTCTTAAGTGAAAAACAAAACAGATTGTAGAGATTGACAAACACATCAGTAAGATTTAACCCTAACTTCAAAGTAGTCTTTGTCTGACTAGGCTGTTGAATACATATTTTCAACGTACTTTAATGTGCCTTGGGGCTGGAGAGATGGTTTAGCAATCAAGGGAGCTTACTACCAGAGGTCTCAAGTTTTGTGCAGCTCACAACATCCTGTAACTATAGTTCCAGGGGTTACAACCCCTTCTGTTCTCCTTAGGTACTTGCATTCACTTGTACATACACAAAAATACACACAAGTATACATAATTAAAATTAAAATAAACTGGGAAAAATGTGCCTCAAAGGGTGCAAGAAACAGGGATCTAGAGAAGAATCCAATGGATTTCTTGTTCTTGCGATCTTCAGGCATAACTGTAGTGAAGTAACAGTATAAACTTAAACATTGGTATGAAAGTACCATAGAATAAAAAAATAGCTCCAAGGATAGAAGTCAAAAAAATAAAATACTGGTGTAGATAATATTTTGATGCAATAAAACAAAGTAAACAATATTATAAGCAAAAAACTATGAAGAATTAAAATGTTAGAGTATTCCTAACAACTGTGAATATTTTGGCATCTCTAGAAGATAACTTGCTATAAATTCAGCAAACAAAGAACAGAGGAAAAACAAAACTATTCCAAGACTGAAATTAGGAAGGTGACGATAAGCGATTGAGAACATTTGTTTGCCCTTGTTATATATATAATTTGCATTCAGATTTGGAATTTTACCTCTTGCTGGAATTAGAAATCTTTTATCTCAAGGTTTAAGAGATCTTGATGACCTTTTTGATATTAAGGATGCTGGCTTTTACGAGAAATATGCAACTTTGCCTGTTTACCCTGTCATCGACTTTATAATCACTAGGACATCTTTAAGACAGGAAGCAAGATGAGATTGGACCAGAGTAGAAGATAGCAGCACGGGAGAAATGGAGACTTTCTGTAATTGAGATGATTTAAACAGCTGAGCTATGTGACAACAGAGTGATCTGTGTAGTATTTAGGTCAGATTTTCCAAAAAGAGCTAAATATCACAAAATACGGATTTCAAACGTTACCACCTGACATAAGGTCAGCAAGTAGATTTAGCAATATTCTGCGAGCACGAAAGGCTTTGAAGGGGGGCACTGTAAGGCTTGAACAGACTAATAAGAGTCGGTATCTAACCCAGAAAGTTCTAGAAATGATTCAACAAACCTTACAGATTTTTTAAAAAAGAGAGTTGAAAGCCATTAGTTGTAAAGTGATAAATGTTATAGGTGCCACTAACTCTCATTGACTCTAGTGAGTTAAAAGCATAGAGAAGACAAACTACTGAAGAAAAAGATAATTTCAGATGAGATTGGGCATGTTCGGGGAGGTGTTCAGGTGGTCATAGACAAACATGAATTCTCCTGGGATGAGGAAATAAGATCTCCTGAGACAATTGGGGGAGTGGGGGTGGGGAGAGGAATGAGGGCAGAAGGGGAGGAGAAGGAGAGCTTAAGGGAACAGGACGCTCAACGTTGAGAAGAGAGAAGGACAGAGAGGGAGAGCAAGGAAAGATATATCTTGATTGAGGGAGTCATTATGGGTCTAGAAAGAAAACTGACACTAGAGAAATTCCCAGGAATCTACAAAAATGGCCCCAGCTAAGACCCTAAGAGAGGTGGAGATATAACCTGAACTGGCCTTTCCCTGTAGTCAGATTGATGACTATCTTAAATGTCATCATAGAGCCTTCATCCAGCAACTGATGGAAGCAGATACAGAGATCCACAGCAGAGCACGGGGCTGAGCTTCTAGAGTCCAGTTGAAGAGATGGAGAAGTGACAATATAAGCAAAGAGATCAAGACCATGATAGGATACCCACTGAAACAACTTACCTGAACTAATGGGAGCTCACCGACTTCAGCTTGACCGTGAGGAAACCAACACAGGAGGAAACTAGACCCTCTGAATGTGGGTGACAGTTGTATGACTGGGTCAGACTGTAGGGCCACTGGCAGTGAGGCCAGGATTTATCCACACTGTTTATACCGCCTTTTTGGAACCGATTCTCTTGGAGGCATACCTTACTCAGCCTAGATATAGTGGGGAGGGCTTTGGTCCTACCTCAAAGCAATGTGCTAGACTTCATTGACTCCCTATGTGAAGCCTTACACTCTTGAAGAGTGGATGGGGTTGAGGTGAATATGGAAGGAGGGGCAGAAGGAGAAGGAGTGGGAACTGGAATTGTATGTAAAATGAGAAAAAGATAGGTCTTAAAAAATAAATTAAATTTAAAAAATAGAAAAAAGTAATTTCTTTCATCTCATGGGAAAAGATTGTCCACACAGAGCCTGTTGACTCTGTACCAAAGACCACCCAACAGAAACCAACTGCTCTCTACAATTCTTCTGTTTAATGCTATAGAACAGACTATGTGACTGGTTGGGAAGATTCCATGCTACTTCCATGTATATATCTCAGGAGGACAGTGACACTGAGTCCTACAGAGCCATCTAGCCCACAATTTTAGCCTTTTAGAAGTAGGCACCCAAACAGTTCTTATTAGCTATGCAAAAGAATGAATATTATATGTAATTATGTGAGATGGATTCAGAGATGAGACATAGTATGATCTCACTATGTTTTAATCAGAAGACACTGAAATTGGAAGAATGTGAGAGCTGTATTACATTTCATGACATCCTCATATTTCTTATACTTCCTGAAAGGTACTTTTGCATCACCTCGTCAAAGGTAATTCTTTTATTCATATTGAAGAGCTGGAAAAGTCAAGCATAATGGTATATGTCTGTAACCCCAGCAATCAGATGACCAGGGCAGTAGGATTGCAAATTTGATGCTAGTCATGAATACATTGTTTCAGACCTTGTCTCAAAATAAATAAACAAATCAATATATAAGAAATAATAATAAAACATAGAACCTTCAGGAAAAAGCATTCATTGTGTCACTTTCTCACTACAATTTGTAAGGATATAAACATGCACAAAGATAACAAGACACAGTTACTTGGAGGTTCCCCAGAAGTCACTTGTAGATGCTTGGTTCTACTAGTAGGTAAGGATCAAGACACCTCAATGAAAATCATTTTCTAAATGAACTGGGTTAGTGTTCTAAGAAAAGAAACAAGGTTTTCACAAAATAGCCATTCCCAAATTTTTGAAAATGATTCAGATTAAACTTAATAGGAAGAATTATTTATCACGTTGTGTCTTCATTTCTTCCATCTTCATGAGCAAAAAAGGAAGAGTTCCAATGAATGGAGAGAATGTTATGAACAAATGCAATGGAATGATCTTTACATGAGAAAACATGACAGTATATAGTGTGGACATTTCTGAGGTCCACAATCACAGGCTGTTATTGGGTCTACATACCTGTTAGAAAAGTTAGAATCAACTTAGAGGCAAGCATAAAAGAGACATTAAAGAAAAGAATCTGCTTTCACAGAGGTCTATGAAGATGAGGTAGAGAACTACATCCTGAATAGAAGGTAGATGCAAAAATAGTTACTAATGAGAAATAACATTCATCTGGGTATGGAGATAATGTTCAGATAATCTGAAGACTGGGGATGGTGGAATAGCTATTGCTTTCTTTCTTCAATTGATTGACAATATTTCAATTAGACATTTCTTTTTATTTTTATTTGAATGCTTATCTTTTTTTAATTTATTGTGTAAAGTCTGTCTGCATATATGCCTGCAGGCCAGAAGAGGGCACCAGATGGTTGTGAGCCACCATGTGGTTGCTGGGAATATAACTTAAGACCTTTGGAAGAGCAGGCAATGCTCTTAACCGCTGAGCCTTCTCTCCAGCCCCTCAATTAGACATTTCTACCTTAATAAAGTACAACGGACATAGATCATTTTGAGGTAAATTGCCCCAACCTCCCTCTCCAAGCTTTTACTGAAGAATTTCATAAATTAGAAATCTTTTGCTTTCTATCTCCTTCTGTCCAGACTACTTTCACTCCAATCTTACCACACTAGAAAGAACATCTACTAACAGAACCCAACCTATAAACTTACCCAGGTATAACTAATGAAACATGACAGACTGGACAAAGGACATTTGCCCAAGAATTTTAGTAGAGATATTACAACAAAACTTTAGTTTTGGTCACTAAAGGAAATTTGAAGCAGCAGAATCATGCAGAGAACCAGGTATTAAAACTCATAAGAAGGCACATTTGAGAGCAAAAACAAAAACAAAAGAGCTAGGATTATCCAAAAGCTATGAAGCTAAAGATAAAATGATGTGATTTCATCATCAGAAAAAATAATCAATGCTGGGGTGTTGGCAGTTGCCAAAACAAAAGGGAGAAGAAGCCAAAGTCCAGTTGAAATTAAGAAGAGATGTAGACAATCGGGATTGGCAACTCATGGAAAATAGCTGTCACAATAATGGCAGATGGACACTAATTATTGCTCCTCTTGCAATCTGCTGTGAAATAATTCTTAATATTACAAACAGAGTATGAAATACAGTAGATAATTTCACATGTGAATCCACCTCTGTGATTCCAGCATTCAAGCAGCTCAAGTAGGAAGATTATGAATTCAAGATAGATAGGTAGGTAGTTGTAGGCCAGTTTGAATACATAAAGAGACCCTGTATCAAAACTAAAGGACTAGGTACATATCTCAGTTTTAGAACTTCCAAATACCATTCGGGAAATCTTTGTTTTCAACACCCACCACTGCAAAAGAAAGAAAGAAAAACAGAAACTCTCAACAAAATCATATTCATATAAAAGAATTTATTCTTTTTGATAAAACTACCTTAAGTAGCAAATATTCAGATTAAAACCTGTATATCAATTAAGACAGTACTCTTTGGCATGTTCTCATCCACAGATTGATGAGGAATGTCATTTACACACCACTAATAAATCTGGTTAGGTTTTTGGTTTGGAAGAATATAAATGCTATCTATGCTCTTAACTAACCCAATACAGTTTTCTCAAAATAACGAGACAATAGAGAAACATGGAAGGAATAATAACAAAGAAGTGAGAAAAGGATGGAAGGATAACAGGAAGAAAAAATATTGGACTGTTTCAATAGATAACACCCTAGTAGGTAGCTAACAATTTCTTCCAAACTTTGAGTTCAAGCTTCTCTCACTTATAATTTTTTGTAAAATCACTGTCAAAACACTGTTAGTCAATTTCAAATACTTTTCATGCAAACATGAGGCATATATTTTCTGGGTAATCAATATTTTTCCAAGTGTAACACACAGTAAATTTATTCAAATAATGAAAAGAAAAGGGTAATGCTTGCATGTGACTTGTATTACTGTAGATAAGAGTCATATCCTACTGATGTTTTCTTTTTAAATAAAGGAATGAATATATATTTGAATATAGTACCCACATCACATCAGGGAAAATGTTTTTATGTTCCTGGATGTATTCATGTAAAAGAGGTAGGCTTATTCCCACATAACGACTCGCTGGGGTAGTTATATCCATTTCAGTGATATAATATAATATGATGTATTTTTATATCGGGTCATAAAACCACAATGCCAGAAGTCACCAACAGTTTTTTTTCAGTTCTGAATGGATAGTATAAGACATTACTAAGAAAGGTATAAAACCTCTTGAATGTATCTAATTATCCCAAGTTGTATGCCCAAGGAAAATATTCTCATGACCCTTTCTGTTGATTAGATTATGCTATAAACTGAATGGGTTGAGACTCTTGCAACATAGATCTGCTTCAGTGAATAATGTAACTACAGATCTCTTTTATTGTTCTATAAATACCATGCCTTCTCCTTGAACTACTATTATGCTCATTATATATTCTATCCTACTGAAATTATTTTCTAGTGTCACTTGTAACATTTCATATATCAATTGCACATTACTAAATTGTACATAAATGAATGGAGAACATACCTCAGGACAAAGAAATATGTTGACAATAGTTAGAATTAGTCTCAAAAGCCCAAATCTTATCTCACCATTAGCCCAGACTCTACCCAGTTAGTTACAATTGAAAAACCACGAGAAATCTAGAATGTTTCTTTCTCTCTTGGCTCAAAGAAAAAGTGGACAAAATGTGTGTGTGTGTGTGTGTGTGTGTGTGTGTGTGTGTGTGTGTGTGTGTGTGTGTGATAGAGAGAGGGGGAGAGGGGGGAGAGAGAAGAGAGACAGAGAGAGAGAGAGAGAGAGAGAGAGAGAGAGAGAGAGAGAAGGAAATAGAGAGAGAGAGGTTGGGGGAAACAGAAAAAGAGGGGAGGGAAAAGAGAGAGCCTGAAGCACTGACTCCGGAAAGTGAGAGTGAACACAAAGTATTTAACTTTGTACATCCTGACCACTATTGCTCCATCCTGGCTGGTTAATGCTTCTCAACTCTTCACCAATAGTGAAAAATTAATAATTCTTTTCTCATAGAAGTTGAGAATATTAAGGGAGATAAAGATAAGAAGTTCCCAAGGGTAATACTCAGCATATAGAAAGCACTACTTTAGGTTAATTTCCCCCAAACAATCATGATTGTTCTTTAGGTCCTGAAGTGATGAAGCCTTCTCTTCCAACCCCTCTTTTTCTTCTATGGTCATACCATGCTGAATTTCCCTGATCTTGTTTGATCTTGGAAGCTAAGCAGAATCAGGTTCAGTTAGTACTTGGATGGGAGACCACCTGGGAATACAGAGTGTGGATGTGACTATCATTACTCCAGAATCTTGGTATCCAAATTGGCCTCATCAGGAGGCGGATGTTCAATTCATAGGAATTGGAACCCTATCTCAAGTGAAACCAAGCATGAGATGGGTTGAATGCATAGGGCCAAAAGGACAAAGAGGAAGGCTGAGGCTGTATGTGGCTAATATTGCAGTGAATTTATGGGTTATGACCTGTTGCAGCAGTGGAATACTCAGATTAACATTCCTAAAGTCCCCCAAACTAATGTTTATGGGAAGAATATTATAAGGTATTATAAAAACGGTTACCAGCCATTCAGGCTATAAAAGAACACAAAACAAGTAACAAACCTTCAGAGATACTAATGGCCCTACCTTTAAAAAGGTTAACTGAGAAACAGAAGACAACTGCAGTCTTTAGGACAACTGGTATAGAAGCAACTAGATGCTCACCATAATAAAGAATCAATCAGCCCTTGCAGTTATCTTGTATTTGTTGTTAAAAAGAAATTTGGAAAATGGAAAATGGTAACAGATCTAAGAGCTGTCAACAAGGTTGTTCAATCTATGGGACCTCTACAATCTGGAATTCCTCTGCCTTCTGTATTACCATTAGGATGGCCTCTTATTAGTTATTGATTTAAAAGATTGTTTCTTCCCTATACCTTTACAAAAAAAGGAGAGAGGAAAAAATTGCCTTCCCAGTGCCTACTTATAATAATTCTCCACCTATTAGGTGATATCAGTGGACCACTGTCCCACAGGGAATACTCAATAGCCCCACCCTGTGCTAATACTTTGTAATTCAGCCATTGGAAATAATACATCAGCAATTTCCTAAGTTTAAAATATACAATCACAAGAATGACATTTTGCTATCTGATTTAAATTCAGATACTTTAGAAAGAATGTTTGAAGAAGTAAAGAAAGTTTTGCCAAAATGGAGATTACAAGTTTCTTCTGAAAAAAGATACAGAGAGAAGATTCTGTCAATTACTTAGGTTATTAAAAGGTCTACAGAAAATTAGAACACAAAGGGCACAAATTAGGAAACACCAATTTCAAACTCTCAATGACTTTCAAATATTAGAAGACAGGATTTCTGTCTTTGCAAAGACACCAAGACAAAAAAGCTAATGAAAATGGTTAAGAAGTTTGGTGCAGTAAAGATTTTGCTCCAAAGCATGCTGGCACATGACTTAGATACTCACTATGATGCTAGCATCTAGAAAAGGCACTGAAGTCTCATGCAAAAGGAATGAAGTTAAGAATATGATAGCTCAGGTCAGATGCTCTGTTCATCAACAGCTTGTGATGTGCTGGACACCTTAATATTTTTACTGTGAGTACCAGAGAATTTCTATAAGGGGAAAGAAGAGAAAATTTGGATAAATGTGATAAATGGCATGAATAGCAATATTTAGTTCCCCTTCTTTTTTGGTCACTATCTTTGAGCAACACATCCAACCATATGGCAAGTCAACTATTCTTGTCTTTGTTGGTTTTACACATATTGATATATGAAGAGTAAAATCACTTGAAATTTTAACTGGTATTCTAGATTAATGTCTCACTGATGCTGCTAATTCCTGCCATTATTTTGCAGAGCTGGAACATAAGAAATGCAGTAGTATCGTTCTTTTATGTTCCCCTGGAAGACTGATGACTAGGCATTTTGGTGGTGAAAGTAAGAGGCTAAACACATTCTGCTTTATTGGCACATGCAAATGTTTGGGAAGTCTTTAAATTTAAAGGAGAGAAAAAGTACTGTATTAATTGTAGTCAAAGGAAAACAAAAACAAACTATTTGGTTTTTTATCTTCCTTGAGAGCAGCTGCTGATGTCTCTCTAATTTTAGCTGCTATTGCTTTGAGCTAAACTTTCCATTTTTATTAAAAAAAAATTCAGCTTTGAGTCTAGAGGATTACAAGAGCCTGTGCTTTTGATTTTTAATAAAAAGCAAGCATTTACCTCTGAACAGTAGCAGCAAGAAAGGAATTAAACCCGAGGCTAGTGAGCTGACCTTTAGAGTGGTTCCTATCCAGAGGGAGATGAGGAATTTAACACACATCCCTTTTCTTCCTTATGTACACACTCTCCAGCTAGCATTATTTTAATATATTTATTTAAATGGAAAATGATTTGATTTTTGATTTTTTTTTTCAAAATCACTCTGGCTAGTTGGATACAGGACCCTCAACATAGTATTCAGGCTTGCATGTCTGAGTTTCATATGGCCTCTGAACTGTGATGGTACTGACTTTAGGTGTGGAATAGGAAATGACATCACATAATCAGCTATAGATCAAGTTCTATTAAATGGAAGATCTGAGGTGATGCTACTGATAATGATCACACTGGCATAGCTGATAAAACATTGTTTGCATCTGGGAATAGGTATTCTCATGTTACAGGGAGTTCTCAGGCTATGATCTATTTACATATATATGTATATATATTATATGTATATGAAGAGAAACAGTAAATTTAGCTTAATTTGCTATGAATTTCTTATAAACTAACTATGTTCTTGTGATATAAAACAAATGCTTTGATTTAAATTAAGGTGGTCTGTGACCCATAAATTCTGTTAATTGCTATTTGCATTAGTTCCCTCCCCAACATAGACTGTACAAATGTACCTTGCCCCAGCAGGAGGATTTCTCTGAAATTTGCCCTTTTCATTTTCCATTCTTTGCTCATACCTCTTATGGATGGTGTCAGGCTGATAGGATTAAGGTTGAGAGTCCATGCTTCTTTTTGAAATCATTCATAATTTTAATTCCTTCTGTCAAATGGATCACTACTCTTACAGTATTTAATTATCCTTATCATCTAAATGCTTTGCCTTCAGAGACAGCATTTAAAGAAGGCTGTAAGAGTATCAGAATATAACATGCTTCATAGAGTTCCGTTTTCATGAATTTTGCCATCATGTGGGTATTGGCATTAATTAGATGTGTACATTAAGCACTAACTGCATTATGTTTAATTACGTTTGCTATTTAACTTTTCTTGTAATTTTGAGTAATTAAGAATGAAGGGTGGTCAGTAAAGGCCAGATTCACAGTTGGCCTGGGAGAAGCACAAAGCTTCCTGGGTGAGGAATAGCAGGGTGGGAACAGACGGTGAGGACTTGGAGAAGGTCAACCTGGAAGAACTTCCGAGATTGTCTAACCCCTTTCTTCTGGCATGGGGACTCAATGAAGACCAGGCTTCTGCATCTGGGACTGGCTATAGAATCTTCAGATGCATAATTTAATTTCTGGATGCCTTGTTCACACAATCTACTTTGAAAACCCCGAATTTCCATTAGTGTGGTAGATGCTATCCAAAGAACTTGAGAAAATTGGCATCCCTTGCCTCTTTTGGGGATAGGGGTGAATGCTTGATTACTAACTTTATAGAAGACAGTTGTATTTGATAGGTTAAATGTAGAAGGCATTGAACTCTTAACAGGAATGGATTCTCAATCTAGTCACCTACATGCAAACTCCTTTTTTTCTGCTACAAATAGAATTAGCATACACAGGTTGCATGTACCACATTCTTTTCTCACCTTTGTACTATACAGAATGTAATGGGCTCTTATCACATCGGTCATATTCTTAAGAGTCACCCAAACATTTTAGGGACAATCTTTTCCCAGATTTCATTGTCCTTTCTTCTATTTGTGTCATTTGTCCTATACTTGCCACCATCTTTTACAAGAACAATTTGTTTTTGCCTTTTAAAATACTACCCATTCTATTTTTATCTCAGCTTTCTTTGCATATATACATTCATTCAGCATTCACTTATTATCACATACTCTTTACCAGGTACTTTTCAAAGCATATAGAAAATCTTCATGAATAATAAATGACTTCTAAAAAAATTCTAAAAGGCATACCAAGACAAAAATACTGTGAGAATATAGGGTTATGTGATATAATCTGAAATTCTACCCAGCAGTAATCACTAATGGTCATTGTTTTCAATTCTGAACCCATTGCATCAGTAGAACCCATAATAGACAGTGGTTATATGAAATTTCACAATGTAACAATTAAATACAAATTTAAGGTTGTGTGTATTTTTTTTTTTTTTTACCTAATAGTGTTTTCTTAACATGTCTCTCCATATAAATGGTCTTTATTCTCAACACTGGAATTTTGTTGAAATTTTATTCTTCATTATCAAGATCCACCCTTGATTGTCTCTAAATGCCCAAGGTGTTGAATCTTCTTTGATCTGAGCACTTGGGCTCTTATATGAATTAACTCATTTTTTCTCTGTCGAATGAAATCAATTTCTTAACAGGTAGTTGGATTTCAAACTTGAGTTATCTATTATGTACTAAAGACAGTATATTTGGTAACACAGTACTGAAGTCAACATTTTCAGATGGAGTGATGGCTCCATGATTCTATTTTCTTCTTTTAAAATGAAGAAAACCGTAGATACCACCTGCTAAAATAATTGAGAGAAAAACAACGAAAGGCTAGATAAATAGATAAATAGTAGATGAAGGTCTCTCTTAGAATAGTGAAGGGAAACATGCCAGATTGGGGGGGGGGTAGTGACTAAAGTAATCCTGCACTAGCTCAGAATAGTGTATAATAAGGGGTTCTTTAAAGGGGAACTCACATATTACAACAAGAAACAGGAATGGAATCCAACATCTAGGTATGGCAAGCAAGATGGGGGGAGAGTGCAGGTGGTTCCACACCTTTTTGCTACCAAAGACAACACCCATCCTGGTCCAGCCTCTCAAAGGACATTGCCTGAAGGAGGTTCCTTATCACCTCCTCCTTTTGTCTAAATAAGAGAGTTCTGAACCCAATACAAAACTATATACAATAAGAACAGATATAAAGTATAAAAATTAGAATTACAACCAGCATAAACAATATTAAGGAAGACCACATATGCTAAATATTTTAACAATTATTTTATCCTAAGGAGCTAAGTCTTGTATTAGAAATAGCTTAGATAAATCATAAGAGGAAAGTAACTACAAATGTCTAGGGTTTAACCCCATCGACGGCCTGAAAAGGGAGATAATATTACTGAGTAGGTAGCAAGTTCAATCAAGCGGCTTTCAAAATGTGCAGTAAATGACAGAGACAACTGACTACCCGGGCAATCACCCAAAGTCTTTTTTTTTTTTTTGGTTTTTTGAGACAGGGTTTCTCTGTGGTTTTGGAGCCTGTCCTGGAACTAGCTCTTGTAGACCAGTCTTGTCTCGAACTCACAGAGATCCGCCTGCCTCTGCCTCCCGAATGCTGGTGTTAAAGGCATGCGCCACCACTTCCCTGCCCTCACCCAAAGTTTTATTTGCAATGTTGAAGTAACCAACTTTGGCTAAGGCCTAGTAACTGACAGACCATTTTCAGAGGTAGAAAAGGTTTTAAAACTGTCTCACCCTGTCTTGGCAAGGTTTGGTAGTTCTTTCTTTCTTTCTTTCTTTCTTTCTTTCTTTCTTTCTTTTTTCTTTCTCTCTTTTTTATCCTGCTTGTCCAGACCAGACACCATACATTTTGTCATTTGTTGGTGCATGGGCAGTTTCTTGCCCAAAGGCCAGTTTTGTCAAGAAGAAAAAAAGTTGCAAGTGGAGTGCCTTTGGTGCTTAACATTATCTCAGGAATAGATCACTGCTGCCAGGAACAGTTGTGTGTCATGTCAACAGAATCTTAAGTTATTTAAATACCATATTCTACAGTTCTTTGAAGTGTTTGAAGATTACCTGTATATTCAGAATATAATCTCTATGTATTTAAAGAACCTAATAAATATGATAAACATGGATGGCTATTGACTTATAATTACTAATATCTATATAGTTTAAAAACTAAGACTTTATATTGGAATTTAAAACTGTCTTTAAACAACTGTGCAGCTAATGAAGACAATGGCCTCAAAATGTAAAGAATGTAAAAGTATCTCAATCAGAGGTAGAAATGTATAATGCAATATGATAAATATTTCCTAAAATTGTATCAATATACAAAATGTCTTAAACAGAGGTAGAAATATGCATGTTATACAATCTGACAAATTTTGTATAGGTGTACAAATATTGTAAACAGAAATAGGAATATATTTAATATAACAAATATAATTTGAATTTGTATCAATATATAAGAATCTATACCAATGTAAATTGTCTATAAATAATAGCTCACAAGTATTTATTCTATTTATTACTCACTATTACCATTATTAATGTGAGTAAGCTCACACTAATCTACCTATTATCCATGTTCCCCATCAGAATAGTACTTAAAACTTATAAAATATTCAGCAAATGTCATAAATAGTATTAATTCAGATTTACATTTGTACTTAGCTAGTTTCTCTGTGTGTGTATCACTGCTTAAAGTACAGATTTCTCAAAGGCAATGCTACTATATTTCATTCTCTGTTGCTAATGGAGAACTATAATGTTGTCACAGACAGAATACTAAACTGACAGGGGGATATGCTTCACAGCACCTTTCCTTTCTGTCATACTCCACTCCCATTTTAAAAACTGATATGTCGATTTTGCCTACTTAAAAAATTGCTGCACGTCCTGTGAAGCAGAATTAATAAAATTAATACAGGACCTTTGGAAAGTTGAATGAGACTGGGCCTCTATAGCACATTTAGGAAACCTTTCATTCCTTAGAGAGGCTTCAGGAAGGAATTTGTGGTTTCTGGTATACTGGAAACTGGGGAGAATCTACGTGGAGGGAAAGACTGAGGTACAAATAGGAGCAATGCCAATGGAGAGGCACATTGAACAAATTTCCTGAGGCTAGATGTCCAAAAGCCTGCTTAGAGAGACTCAAAGTCATTAAGTTTAGCGGGTAGATAGTGATCCTTATAGCATAATATTGGAAAGAACCCTAGAAAATTAGGATGATCAACACAAGAGGCATTCTTATTTGAAAGTGAGGGTCATTCTATTTGAGGATAAATTATATTTTTACCCAGTAGTATTATTTAAACAGCATCATCGCTTGTTAAATAACATCACCCACAGAAATTAATACTTCATTTTGATTTCTGAGTATTGTAGGGGTCATTTTTCCTTTTTCTTAAAAATTGAATTATTCATGGATACTATACATGACAGTTTTAGATGAGTTAAGTTTTATATAAACACTGACAGTTCTAAAAACAGAAATACTAATGGTAAAGCTTAACACTTGGTTCAGCAACCCCAGAGGGCTTCCAAAAGCATTCAGGAGAACTTAGAGAGAAAAAAAATGGCTCCTCAAACCACCTGGTCTATCTTTTCCAGTTAAACACATAAGAATGTCCTGCTGCTGCCTGTTTCTATAGACACCATCTTGAGTTTTGCTTTTCTTTTATTAAGGTGTGAAGGCATAAGTTACAAAAAATTCCACACCCATTTGGATATATGATTAATAAAAGGGTTATTTATTTAAAGAAAAAATTTACAGTCACCATCCTAGACATCAGCCCTCTGCACGACCAGGAAAAGGAGTCTAGTAGCTGGAAGCAGAGTCTCAAGCAAGAAAGAGAGCTGCCACTACTTTAAAACGCAGCAGAGACCATGCCCAAGTGGGCTGGTATCTTAAAGACTATTGGCTGAAGGAATAGAAGGACTTCCAGCATCAAAGGTGGACATATCTTGTTTTAAAGGAGGGGAGATACTATTCAGTGTCTTTTTCTGAATTCACACTTCATTTTCTGTTTATTCTTATTTTAATATTTAAAATAGTATATTATGATTGAACCTGTTTTAGAACCCATTTCCCATCAGCCAATGAACTCTTGGGAACTTCTAGATATTGTTGCCATATTTCTGACATGTGCAAAAAAGTTGAACATTGATAATTTATTCTTATTCATAGTAATGCTATGATGTTAATACAACTGTTTTATAAATTGAGAACTCACAGGGCAATGCAATTATCCATATTCAATAATTCTATGTGGAAGCTAGAGCCTGAGTTTTTAAAAGCATCATATCAACATATAAGATACCTCATCTCTAGTCTTAGGTCAGTTACACACAATCTGCTTGATAATAAGCAGTTGCAATCAAGCCCTGAATGATACATGTCTTTACATGTAAAATAACAGCCCCATTAATTTAAGACTTATGTTTTATGGCATGTGTGAAAAAATTTATGGAAGACTTGCTACATTGTACAAGCTTGTTTTTATCCTTTTCTGATGGCTCTTTGCTTTAGGATTTCTGTGAACCAACCTTGACTTTTGCAAGTCATGTGATATCCTGCCTCAATCTGTGCCCTGGCCACTTGGGCCAAAGGGCTCTTGCCCTCACTTTAAGGAGGGAACACATGGGCAGCACCAGATGATTACCAAGAAGACATAATGGGAGAGGGTTATTGTAGCTGCCACTTCAGTGACCCATGGTGTCAAGGGGCCATCACATCAGTGCAGTGCATCCTGTGGCCATGCAGGGTGCACTGCCGCAAGCTCTCACCATATTTCTAATGTGAGTTACACGTGTAATTATCCAGGCAGCAGGTTGAAATATCTCCACAGACAGCAACGTTTTGTCAGCAGAAGGGCATGCTTTGTTTCATGTGACTCCAGCACAGCTCTGCTGAGTGTTATAAAGTGATGGTGATTAGCTAAAGGACAAGTTACAAAGTCATAGAGAAACCCTGTTTCCAAGACCAGGTCACCATAGGTGAAGGTGGAGAGAGTCACTTGATATTGTCAGAAACAACCTAAAACAAACACAGAGGTATCTGTTGCTCTAGGATTCTCATCAGAATTTGGTTTTCTTCAAAAGAGTTGAAGGTTTGGTTTTGTACTGAGCCCTTAGTCTTGACTGCTGTTAAATAATGTGGAAGTTGATACTTGAGATATAAAGTTTGATTGGGACTAAAGCCATGAGTGGAGTACATCCTTCCTGTAATAAGTGTGTATCTACCGATCAGCACACATACAAAGGCACACCATGCTGCATGCTGCCCTCCTACTATTCTTCCCTTGTTTATGTGTGTCCACAGATCAGTACATACAAAGGCACACCATCCTGCATGCTAGATACATTGTGTGCTTTTTAAAGATAATTGTAATAAAAAAAACTCAGTAATATTTTATTGCTGAAGTATTGGGGATTCCTTCCCATCTGGTTAGTTTCCTGTTACAATTAAACATCTGAGATAATTTATAGCATCCATTTATTTTATTTTGTTTTGTTTCTGAGACAGGGCCTCACTATGCAGTTCTGACTGTCCTGGAGCTCACTATGTTAACAAGGCTGGCCTCAAATTCAGATCCAGTTGCCTCTGTCTCCTGAGTGTGACATTAAAGGAGTGTACCACTCCCACCTGACTAACACTCATTTATTTTAAAAAATTAAGTAAATGAGTTTTTTTTACCTACCTACGTGTGTGTGTGTGTGTGTGTGTGTGTGTGTGTGTGTGTGTGTGTGTATCCTTAGACACAGTTGAATACAACCTGCATGCCTGGTGATCATGGAGTCAGGAAGAGGGTATTAGATCCTCACGACCTGGAGCTAGAACTGTTGTGATCATCCGTATGAATGCTGAGAATGGAACCCCAATACTCTGCAAGAGCCTAAATGCTGTTAACCACTGAGCCACTTCTTCATAACACCCAAGGCAACCCTTAGTAGGGAGATTCGAAGGAATATTACAGTTCTGGTAAGTATGAAGAACCATGGAATGTTATAACTAGACCTCATGTTGAAAAAGTGCTCACCTTTGAACCCAACAGAGACAGAGAGAGAAGATGGAGGGGGGGGAGTGCATGGGTGTGATTGCACTTCCCCTTCAAGGACTTGACAGGTGACCCTAAAGACTGCCCAGTTGGCCTTAACTTTTTAAAGGTTGCACCACCTTCCAGTATTAACCACCCTTAAAACCAATTCTTACCATATAGATATTTGAAGGAATTCATCATCGCACCCCATGGCTTGCCTACAGTAAATTTTGGTTTCCAGAGGAGTTTCCCTGTGCCATGAGCCATATCTTTTTTTGAGAGGAGCATAGGATTTTCTTAAGTAGGAAATATCTGTGAGAATTTGGAATAGGCAAAAAGCACTGAAAATTGAAAAAAAATCAAAGAAGACAAGATTAATAGGTAATTAAATTTAATAGGTAATTAAAATACACAAAAAAAGGAGCTAGTAAATAGTCCAGGATAAACAAAGGGAGAAGAGGAGGAGGGCAGCATTCTACCCATCCATCTCAAGCACCGCAGAGTTGCTGACTCTGGGTTTCCAAACTGAATTTTAGAAAAAAACAAATGGTCAAATTTTATGTCACAGCCTCTATTGAGATCCAAGAAACCTCTGGAGACACTTGCATCTCCAAACCAACAGCTCTAAACAGCATTTTAAAATCCAACTCATTTTTTTTTTACCTGATGTCTGTCCCCAGGCTGTGTTCAAGCACATGCTGTATGATCAATCTGAATTTTACTATTTTTGTTTTTGTTTTGTTTAATTGGAGCTGAAAAGAGGCACACACACACACACACACACACACACACACACACACACGGGGATTAGAGGATGAAGCACAAGGATTTGGCTCTACAGGTCTCTATTATTTTTAAGCTCATTGATATGAATGACAAATGGAACTAAAAGGAATATTATTGATTAATAGAACGTAGTTGTTGCTTTCTACTATTTGGAATAGCTTGCTACTCTGAAATGGAAATTAAATGAAATTTTCTTCATAGAGGCATTCATTATTTTTCAGGTTCTTATTTTTCCTGAATTATTGAAAAAGATTGTTTCACTGATGGCTTTTGAGTCTGAGTAAAAAAAAAAAAATATTCACAGGATGGCCGCTGCTAGCACCGTTGCTGATGCCTTTCTCATTCACACTATTCTCTCTGGGACTGTAAATGCTAGTTAAGGTTTGGCAAAAGTTCATAGCGTTTTGGGCTGTCTGCTTGGTGCATCAGCTTATTTATATTTTATGACAAACCTTTGAAGGATGCACAATTATATATGTACTGGGTTCAAACAAGTTTTGGAATCTCCTCCAGGTCATGAAGCTTGTAGTGGCAGTGCTAGAATTCAAGCTGAGATGAGGCTCTTGTCTGGTTCTGAAGCTTCACACAGATCATTGTTCAAGGAATAAGGATGAAGCCTGAGCAATGAACAAAAACAGGAATAAAACTAGGTATCATCTCTTCTTTAAATTTTAGCAGGTAGGGAGATAAATACATAAAAAAGTTTACTTAATTTTGTTAAATTGGTATTAAAATGTTTGAACACTGATTTTCAAATATTGCATCAGAAATGAGCAAACTCATGTAAACCACAGAGTCCTGGGCCGAGGGAAGAAACCCTGGAGTGAACCAAGGAATCTATAGCTTTAAAGAAATTGAAATTCTCCATTGATTCTGAAGTTCAGCCAACTTCAAGAACTGATGTTAATCCTTTAGAGAACAGTGACAGAGAAAAGGCTTAAGTGCTTTCAAGCAGGGAGAGAAAGAACTGGGGACGGTTTGGCATTATCTAGATGACTTCTGAGCTCAACTGATCTTAGACATTACATATATGAAAAAATAACTGTCAGTTCTTTTAGAATGATGTTCATGAGTTCTATAAATGATGATCTTAAAACTTGCTAATTATAGTGGTTTGTATGCTTTAAGGCATATACAAGTTGACAACATTCATTGACTTCCATGCCTTCCAGGTACTTCTTTCTGATTATCTAGTTAGTATATCCAGGAAAAAAAATGATTTGTCATAATCATTTTAACTACAGTAACTGTTACTATTTTGTTTAAAAGCTATTTGAAGAGTGTCTACACAAAACTTATTTCATTTGTCTGGACTCAAATTTTCCTATGTATATTATAAGAACGTAGGACCAAATGACCTCAACATTGTGAAAACATTAAATTTAAGGTCATTGGGCACTATCCATTAGCTACCCAATTGTCCAGAGGCATTTTTGTTTAATTGAGAAACTCCATAATTCAGTAAATACAGAATCATAACATAAAAGGCCAGTCTTAGAATAGGTGTAGTCTTTCAGGACAGCTTTAAAGCTTGCTTCTGAAAAGTTATATATACAGAAAGCCTAAAGGATCAAAATAGCCCAAAGCATTTCAGAACTGGACAGCTGATGAGTGAGTAAAGGTTGCCTATGCTTCACTGTCAGCTTGCCATTTTTATGAATATCAAAATCATCCATATACGAAACTGGCACATAGGTAAACTCATCTTGACTGAGGCTGAGTCCCTCCAAGGAGCTGGCTTGGGTGTACGAAGTAGTACTAATTTTAGTAGCTAAAATCTTTACTCCTGGTTTTCCTATGACAAATACTTGCATTGCCAGAATTCTATGACTTCTCGTGTCCTTGATTATAATAAAGTTTAAAAACTGCCTTGAAAAGATAAAGATATTTTATATGATTTACAGTCTGACCTTAAGATGCTCTTGACAGGTTGTCTGAAGAGCAAAAGAAATGGCTGCTCTCAGACAGGTTGAGTTCATTCCTTATCAGAGCCATTAAAATATACATTCTTTCATTTCCTATCATTTCTTTAGCTGATAAAGGTAACTGTTTCGAGACTGGGAGTTACAGAGAGGCAAATCTTAAGAGATGAGTATAAATATTCTCTTTGCCAGCACCACCATTTGTGATTTTAGGGCCTAAAAGAGAGGAGAATGTTACAATTAGGAAGGGGTTGGCCAGCAGAAGAAACTCACCAATTCAAAGGCAGCAATGCCTGCCAAAGCAATATCCTAGGAAAATGTATTATAGCTGTACCAGTATATGAACATTTGACTTTTCCAATTACTTTCTGATGCTGTGCCCTCTAATCCAAATTGACATTTGATCACAGTATTATTCTCAAAGCAAAAAGACACTGGCCATGCTAGCAATCACTGGAACATTTTTAAACATTATGAAGTAGTAAGGTACCATACCCTCTTGAGTGTTAATTTGGCTAAGGAGAGAAATATAGCTTATATCTGGATTGAATGTGGAAGATCCTCATGTTAAATACAGTGAGTGCTTACAAATGGAGCTATTTAAATTCATTTAAATTAAACTACATTAACATTAAGCTTTTCCATTTCAAGTGCTAAAAAGCCACACATGGTAAGTGGATTCTATGCTGAACAATGTAGATTATAGTGATCCATACAGGTTATTGGATATTTCCATTATTACAGAAAGTTCTCTCAGATAGAAAGTAGTTTTTATGTCTTTACCAGATCTTTCTTGATAATCTGAAATAGCTTCACCTAACAGTGGCTCAGTGTGTCTCTAAAATGGAAGGAAGTTGTCAAAAAAAATGGGAATTGTGTGGGCATTTTAATGTAACTGCTAATTGATGCTTTATAAATAGAACAAAGTAAAGTGTGTTTAAATATTAATGCAAACCACACTTTCATTTTCAGTGTATCCCTTGGGAACTCTAGCAATCTGGAACATATCCATCTTTCCAATAGTTCTTCCACATAACGAGGCAAAGGAAACAAGGGAAGGAACATCCTTAATTTTGACAAAGAATTATAGGCAACTGCAAATTGTACAGTGTCTGTTACTAATTGTGAACTTCAGAGTGAACGAAGCTTCACAAACAGAAGAATGAATGATTCTGTCTCTCATTAGTATGCTGCTTTTTAAAAACACCCTCACATATATCCTTTAATTTGATGCCGAAAATAACCCTGTAGAGCTGAAGGAGGTGGAGAGTATATTGTTAGCCCCACATTGTTTGCTCCGAGAGGCAGAGAAGCCACTGTTGAGGTCAGAGGGGTAATATCAGTAACAGCAACTCAGCTTCAGAGTGGCAGCTGTCAGTACTTGTATTGCATTTTTAGATAGGCAACAAAAGAAAGAAAATAGGAATCTGAAGAATTGAAAGTCATTCCATATGAATTTATCCATTTTCTGTCTCTCTTAAGAAAACCAATTGGCTTCTATGGGAAAAATAAAATATAATATAGTAAGATAAAACAAAAGTTAAGACATCAGGACTGGACAAAACAAACAGAAGGAAACAAGCTAAGAGAAGGCACAAGTGAAAGAAACCTATTTGCTCGCACATTCAGGAATCCCATAGCAATGCTAAACTGAGGCCATAGTATATATGCAGAGGGTTTGTAGGATAAAAAGAGAGACGGAGAAAAGTTTCATGCCTGGTGGTAGTGGCACATACCTTTAATCCCAGCTCTCAGGAGGCAGAGGCAGGATCTCTGTGAGTTTGAGGCCATCCTGGTCTACAAGAGCTAGTTCCAGGACAGACTCCAAAGCTACAGAGAAATCTTGCTGTCTCAAAAAAAGAAGGAAAGAAAGAAAGAAAGAAAGAAAGAAAGAAAGAAAGAAAGAAAGAAAGAAAGAAAGAAAGAAAGGAAGGAAGGAAGGAAGGAAGGAAGGAAGGAAGGAAAGAAGAAAGGAAGAAAGGAAGAAAAGGAAAAAGTTCATAAATAAAAAATGTAAAACTTAAATTTTTAAAAAAGAAAGGAAGAACCTGGCATGACATTATGGGACAAGGAACCTCCAAATATGCTACTGAATTTATTTTCTGTTGGTCATCTACTGCTGGGCATATGGCCTAAACTTATAAGCAGTTGGTTTCCCAGTGAGACTCACTTGGAGGAAACTAAATTTTCATTGGTGAGTAGTTATCAATTGGTGAGGCAATACACATTTTCATGAGAAAGGAGACGGGTATTGTTTTGCATCTTAGAGCATTTGAATATCATGAAACAAATAATAGCCGAAAAATGGGATCATTCATTATGTCTAGAGGTGTGATTCATACTTCATGTGAATCTTGGAGGAACCCTCAGAATGAATTCATAGGTGAATTTTAATGAGAGAAGGGTTTCTAGGGAACAGTATGAGCAGGCTCCTCTTATTTAAGACAAACATAAATGATATCATTTACTGTGTTCACTGAGTCTCAGTAACAGGCATTTTATGAATATATTAGTTATTCTCATAATGACAGCACTTGAAAGATGTCATGATATATGCTTCACAAATAGAGAAATGGAGGCTCGGAGCAGTTTTCTCTAGATGAAATACCTAATTGGATACCATCACGATTCAAATGTTCAGAGCCAGCTTCTTGCAACTGTGCTCTGAAGAATGTGGCGGTGATGATATTGTAGAGTCAGTTTTACAACCTGGCTTCTTTTCTTTTTTACGATATATCATAAGCTGTTTCCAACTCATTAAAAATTCTCTATAAATGTTGTTTGTATGGTACAAGAACACATTTTATTGATGTATTATAATTTGTTTAACAGGTCTTTTATGGTTGAATATTGTCATCATATTTTCTTTCCTTTTCTTTCTTTTTTTCTTCTCTTTCTTTCTTCCTTTCTTTCTTTGTTTCCTTCTTCCTTTCTTTCTTTTACTATTTGAATAACAGTGATCATTTTTTTCTTTTGTGGATCAGAGCTATCTTCATAAACCCTAAAGGGAAATCCCCTGAGATGTTTCTGTTACTGTCACTGTGCTCAGGAGCAACCATAGCAGGCAGGAGCAGGTACTAACTGCATTCTATTTTAGATTGATCACTCAGAGAATTGCTCCACATACTGAGCTACTCAAGCTTGTTCATTCTGAAGAGCTATGCCTCTAGGTAGCATATTCAGAAGGATTGCATTTTGGTTATAGTAGCAATCTAAGAATAATTGGTTTTTTGTGTGTGTATTTGTGTGTGTGTGGTGTAGTTAAGATAGCAAATCATCTGAAACTATTATTGCAAGCCTAAATCTAGGAGATCTTTGGATTATCTGCCCTTTTCAAGTCGTTTACATTGCCTTGTCCATTTAAGAAAATCCCACCAATTTTTGATTGTTTTGCTCAAAAGCCAAAGTTGGCAGAAACAAATGGGAAGGTTTAGGTTAAGATATGATAAAAAAAAGTTTGCTCACTAAATAAATGACAATTAAAATTATGAAGCTCTACTTGGCCTATATAAATTGTCCATCTTCTTCTGCGCTTGGGGATGATATCCATCTTAAAGGAAAATCCTAGAAACGCTGAGAGCAAAGAATACACACCCTTGGTTTCTGAAAGGTTCACTTCCTACTCCCACTCTGGATTGGTGAGGAGTTACAGTTCAAGCTGCCCTGCAGGGAAGCTCATATACCCTGTAATTTAAAGGGCCGTAGATGCCTCTTGGGAAACCTGGTAAAACATTCTATTTAGAGACATGCCTGCTGATATGACATACATTTTTATAGTTATACCTCTTTATTGCTGGCACATAAAAGCCTGTTTTCACTCAAAATGTGCTTGCTTTCAGAAAATAGCATAAGACGTACGCAGAAAGAGGTGATCTTATTATTGTATGTTAGAACTTCTGTTTTACAATTCTCTTCTCACCGTATCTCTTTCCCCTACAGCTATGGAGTCTGGGCAACACAATCATGTGGATACTTCCTCCCCTAAGTTGGGAATGACTCTGAGCTAACAGATCTAGCTGAGAGCTCTCATTTGCTGTCAACAAACACCGGACTCTCTAAGTCCCAGTGTAGAGAATGCTTCATTCAGTCCTCCATGTCTGTGTCCCCACTAAACATCATGGAGTTTTAATCACAACTTCAGAAGCATTAGGCGTGTGCTCAGAATTCTGTTTACAAGTGTCAGCTATACACACAGGAAGCCTGCCTTGATCTCACAGCCCCTCTGTATCTCAGTTAAAAACTGTCGCCAGTAGAATACTGTAAAATGAACAGTCTCTATTCCTGGAATCTAAATGTTTTAATCTGACGTTTTCATCCATTGCTCATCCTGATAGAGTGGATGAGGAGGATCATTGAGAACCCACCCATTTCAAAATAAAATCCTTTAAAATAGTTTGCATTATTGTTATTGTTGGAGGCGGGAGTGGTGATGGTGGAGGGGTGTGTGTGTCTGTCTGTGTGTGTGCACGCATGTGTCTGCACACATTTGTGAGGTGGGAGTGCATGCCATGGCATCTGGGTAAAGTTTAGAGGGCAGCTTTGTGGGGTTGGTTCTTTCTTCTTCATATGGGTCACAGTAATGGAACTAGGGTCTCTAGGCTGGCACGGAGAGTGTCTTTACCCACTGAACCACCTTGCTGGCCCATTGTTCAAACACTATTGTTGACAAGAGTTGTACCAGCTTTTTTATATCATTTCTTTAGGTCCACTTAAGTATCGGACAGTTATAAGTCTCTCCATACATACCTGATGAATGAAGTAATAAACTTTATTCTAAAAGAATTCAGAAACTTTTATTCTAAAAGAGTTGGTAGCCTCAAATAGAAGCTTAGGAATATGCTGGGCAGAGTAAACTTGAAGAAAAGGTGAATATGCCATAAAAAGTTTCAAAGAAATAAATTCAGTACATGAGACAGGTACAAAATATTATTCAGGGAAACTTAAGACTTCTCTCATGTTAGGAAGGATTCTGTATGTACCTCACATTTCAAACTAAATTCATTTTTTTTTGGAATGGAATTTTCTTCTGTTATTGTCACCAGGTTACATAAATTCATCTTCAATATATGTTTCAAAAATAAGTCTCGGGCTGGAGAGATGGCTCAGCGTTTAAGAGCATTGTCTGCTCTTCCAAAGGTTCTGAGTTCAATTCCCAGCAACCACATGGTGGCTCACAACCATCTGTAATGAGGTCTGGTGCCCTCTTCTGGCGTGCGGGCATACAATACAAGACTATTGTATACATAATAAACAAATATTTTTTTAAAAAAATAAGTCTCATGCAGATATTTAGGAAATATGTATAAAATTGTGATGGTCATAAAGAATATATATAGTGCATGTGAAATTATGACGTGTTAATTTTCTCTTGTACTTGAGTGTTTATAGTTTCGTGTCAATGTGCTCACTCACTCTCTCCCTTTCCTCCCTTTCTCCTTCGTTCCTCTGTCTCTCTTCTTGCTCTTATCTTTATCATGTTTTTGCACTGCAAAGAATCACTTAGCTTAACCTGAAGGAGATGAACTAATACAATGGAAATACCAGTTGAGACATTTGGGTTTTCTTCAGACACTTTCATGACCCCAGGCACATTGGTTCACATTGGCAGTTTCCATGAATGCTTTATTCCAGATTAAATGAAATCAGATAAGTCTTGGGGGATCATGAGATGGGGCCTAGAGGTACGAAAGTAGATCACAGAGGGGTCTATGTGCTTCCCCTCCCCCGCGCGCGTGTGTGTGTATGAAGGGTTCCAATTCTCTTCTTTTGGCCTTACTCTTCTGATTCCTGATCCTCCTAGATGTGAGCAGTTGCTGCTAGCATACCCTCAAATGAAAAAGACCACCGTTCATCCCACCATGTTTGCCCACCATATATACCCACCATGGATCCCCACCATGCATCCCACTAAACAAACCCATCATGTTTCCCCAACATGCATCTACACCATGCATTCACACCATACATGCCTACTGTGCATCTGCACCATGTGTCCCTGCTATGCATCTCCACAATACATCCCCAAAATGCATCCACACCATGCATCCCCCCCATCTTATATCCCCTCGGACCCTAAATAAACTAAACCCTTCTTTAAGTTGTTCCTTTCAACTGTTTGGTCATATTGTCAAAAAGAATAACTGATAAGGCATCATTGTGTATGTTTCCAAGCATCCCAACCTCATATCCCATGTGTATCCATAGAGGGCCCATTAACCAATCACCTTAATTTAGGTTTTCAGTAGTTGCTGTGGCTACCATAATCTGGAGGCTCATGTTTTTTCATACCTGATGATCTCTCCAAAATTCACCCCTAACAGCTGCTAAAGAAACTTTCCCAAAATATCCCTTGTCATTCATCTGCTTAAAGAGTTTTGTTTTTCTTCACTTTAGAGGAATCCTTGCATGTCTTACCGGAATTTGTGTCCTCACTGAGTTCCTTTTCTGTAGCTGCCATCCCTGTTCTCACATTCATTCTCCTTCATTCTGAACTGCAAGAACCCTGGCTCATTTGTTTCCCCATGAGCATCTTACTGTCCCACAACACAGCCCTTGCAGTTTCTTTTGGAAGAGCAGATTCTTCAGGCCTGAATGTCCAGCTGGCTCTCAGCTGTACACTTCCCTTTTCATCTCCAAGCCCGCATCATTATGAGTGCCTTCCTCTGGCTTTCCTGCGTCTTACCCAGTTCTCTATGCTTGTAACAATATTAAAGATTAAATTTTTCACATGTCTGTCTTTCCTTCAGTGAACTCTTAACTCCCTTGGGGTCCAGCTTATTTTATCAATCCCCAGAATGTGGCACAGAGAAGGAAGACATAGCCCAGTGTCTTTGATGAACTGCATAGAACAGTCTCCCAAATAAGCAGATTAAAGTTGAGCTGGCACAGCCAAACATACTTATTATTATATTAACAGTATTGACTTTACTAGGATGAGAGAGTCATTTGTGACCTGTTTATGATTATCGTGGAAAGGTTTTATACCTGCTCACACCTTTGATACTTCTTCACAAGAATTACCCCTGCCAAGTCACTTAATTACCCCCTCCATATCACTTAAGTGATGCCATCCTCTCAGTTCCTCTGGCTATCTCAAGACTTGTAACAGTTCACACTTTCACTTCGTTGTTACATAAGGGATAATAGCAAAGATATCACACACCATTAAATGTGTTATGAGCATCCAGTTGTTAAATCCTCTGTGATCTGGGTCTACCTGTGCCAATAGGCACGCAGTGATTACTTGCTCTCAGGGTTAGCCATCACTGAGCTTTTTATTGACCTATCTATATACTTTACAAGTATTTACTCTAGACTATATTAGAATCAAGAGGATGCCCTCAAAAATCACTGGAGTGTTGCTTGATATCTTTTGATATTTTCAAAACCACTGTAGAATAATTAGTTCACTAGTCTTCAAACTCAGGTAAAGTTAAACAACATTCTTTTCCTAGATGTTTTTCTAAGTGTTGGAACTAAGAAATAATGGACATTGAACAACAACAAAGACACACACACACACACACACACACACACACACACACACACACAGAGAGAGAGAGAGAGAGAGAGAGAGAGAGAGAGAGAGAGATTCATTTGAGATTACTTACATTATACCTACATGCCCATCTTCTTATATATAGTTTCTACCACCTCACAGTTTGCAATTTGAAATAAACAAGATGAGACACATCTTGTTAACTTACTTTAACTAATTTTATAGACCTTAATGGTATAAGGCAATTTCTCCCAAATCTTAATTTCTTCCAAATATCTTCCACAGGAGGCATGACTTCTGTAGTTTGCTTAATTCAAGTGAGAGACAACTTGACATTTCAGTTACTATTTACCTTTATTCAGGATGAAGCTAGGCATTTGACTCAGATTGAGAAGGCCTCTCCAGTTCTGTCATTTCTCCATGTTCATTAACACATATGGATTCCAGAGTTCATGAAACCTAAAAACAAACTCAGAATACATGTCGTTTAGGACATAACAAAGCAAATAAATACAAAGCAAAATAAAATGTGTTTTGCTTTACCATTCTGAATGGTCTGAATTAGTGGAAGAACATATTGATTTTAGGAAGATCTCTGTGAGTTCGAGGTCAGTCTGGTCTACAGAGCAAGTTCCAGGACAAGCTCCAAAGAAAATAAATAAATTTATTAAAAATGATAAAGAGCATGTTGATTTGAAAAGTTGACAAAACTATGACTGCCCTCATGGTCCTTCATGACAGGAGCATTGATAGATTGGAGTTACAGAAATGTAAACATTTACCCTATAGAAAATAGACGTGAGTCTCCATCTATTAATCGATCAATTCAAATATTCTTTATTTCAGAGCTAGCTCCTGGCAATTTTTACATCCATGTCTAAAAGGTTTTGCCAAATGTTTTAAAAATAAAAGGACTAGCTTAAACTGACTATTATGCTTTACTAGGACAAACATGTTAAAATTCCGTAGCTCTTATGACAAAATAAAATACCCCATCATATTTTTAATAGAAAAGCCTTTTTAATATTCTTAGAAGAGGAAGTATTTTCTGCATTTCATGCGCTGCAATAAGCAGTGTTTTTGGGGTTTCAGCAAGTGAGCAGAGTGGGGTAAGCTTTCTGTAAGACAGGCTGTACAGGGAAGAGTTCACAGAAGTGATTGCTATTATAAATAACAACAGAAAAAATTATATTGGGGCATAGAGTGATGAAGATTGAAAGCCAAGAAATAGAAAGGGTAGCAGGTGAAGTAATCATGCACACAAGTGACTGAGAGTCACTGTGTGACTTATGTGCAGTGTTGCCTGGGGCTACCCTAGACATGCTTATTTGGAACGGAAAGTTTTCTGAAAATGATCTGCAAGAAACAATCAGAACACATTTTTAGAATTCCACTGGTAATAGCCGCAGCAAGTGGACCTTTGCTGCTGCAAATTGGGTCATAATTATCAGGACCTTCATTTCAGAACACTTTCTTTCTTCTTGATAGATTGCCACAGTCTTCACACTAAATGAGTATTGATTTAATATTTGGAGACCATAAACAGTACCTGTTACAAAGGTGGTACCTGAGCTGCGGTGTCCACCAACCCTTGAACAATGGATGGGGTTGGATTTATGCCATTTTCACAGTCTTGTAAACAGTGATCAGCTTACTTGCTTTCTTATTTTTCAATTTTAAACCACGTTTTATTCCACTTTAGAGTGCCTTTCTTTTATATAAATATTTGCAACCATTCTGAATTCCCTTAAAACACACATAGATGATTAATACCATGCTATTTAAAGTATTAAATCTGCAAAAATGCTTCATATCATTTTTATCATTTTGCTTGCATTTTATCCATTTTATCAATATAATACGAATCAAATTGTGTCATAATCTCCCCCCCCCTCTCTCTCTGTTATATGTATTGGTGTTTTGCCTACTTGTATGTCTGGGTGAGAGTGTTAGATCCCCTAGAGCTGGAGTCACAGACACTTGCAAGCTACCACGTAGGTGCTGGGAATTGATTTCACATCCTTTAGAAGAACAGTGAGTGTTATTAACTGCTGAGCCATCTCTCCACTACTCTTGACCCCTTCAGGAGAATTCCTTGATGTGCCTCCTATTTCCATATAGATAAAGAGCTTGCTCAAGAAATTGTTTGAGGAGACGTGATTTTAGAAATTAATAAACAATATGCTTTTATTCGAGGATAAAAAGACATTTAAAATGCTACTATTTGTAGTTTCCTAATGTCCTCTCATTTTGCATTAGAGCATAATATATGTCAAGTCTCCATTATTGATTTCACTCTACTTGCTCCTTTCTTTTCCTTCCTTCCTTCCTTCCTTTCTTTCTTTCTTTCTTTCTTTCTTTCTTTCTTTCTTTCTTTCTTTCTTTCTTTTGTAATTTGAGGTATGGAATACTGGGTTAATCTTTCTCAGGTTCAGTATCAGTTATCATTAGCAACATTTCTGGTTGCCAGAGGGTAATATATAAGAGTTAGCCAATAAGAAGCTAGAGCTAATGAGCTAAGCAGTGATTTAATTAATACACTTTCTGTGTGATTATTTTGGGTCTAAACTAGCCAGGAACCTGGGAACCAACAAGCGGCCTCCGCTCAACATACTTTGGGTCTCATTCATTTGGGTGATGTATTTTGTCTTAATATATATTTATATAGAAGTGATCTGGGTTAAAAGTGTTATCAAATCCTTTTGTCCATTGCTAGTTATTAAAAAAAATGTAATCTTCAAGAATGTGAAAAAATATTCTCAACAGGTTAAGTTCCATCATTTTAAGGTGAATTAATACTCTAAATAATTGATTTAATAAACAGGTATTAAAATACATAGTTATTTGCTTTTTTCTTTATTGTATACAGATAGCCTGAAAAGAACTGTAATATTTCCAAAGTACTCATTCTATTTTATATATTAGATTGGCCTTTCTATCTTTTAAACATCACACAAACTTAGGTGATAAACAATGACAAACCAATCCTGGAATTTAATTGACTCATCAAGTGAGTGAGAGAGCAGAGCGTAAATCCTAGCATGCAGTGACGTCCATGTACCTAAATGGTTTCTCATGTCCTCTGTGCTCCAGGTTCAAAGTCCTAGTGAAAAGTACCCAATCTCTCTCTCTCTCTCTCTCTCTCTCTCTCTCTCTCTCTCTCTCTCTCTCTCTCTCTCTCTCTCTTTCTCTTCCTGCGTGGTGACTTGTCAAGGCAGGGGGATGGAGGACCAGTGCCATTGCACAGCCAGCCTGCTTGCTTTCTTCACCTCTCTGCTAAATGGATACGATCAGAATGTGCCTTGAACACAGACACCTAAATAATGGGGCTACGTTTTCTTGTAGAGCTCAGTAATATTTACTGAGACCAACAGCTTCATTTTCTTCAGTTCCTGCTGCCTTAATGGCTAGCTTCAGGGTGGGAGGTGGGAAGGGAGGGAGTGAGGGATTGCTGAGAGAGACTCAGGCGACACAGTTAACAGATGACCTTATTAGAGACACTTTCCCTAGGCCTAAGTGAAACCTTTTCATCTGAGTCGCCAAGAAGTGGGTCATTTTCCTGGTCTGTCATGCTCTGTGCTTTCTTGACTGGTGGCTGCAGATGCAGCAAGCTCTTGGTTTCCCTACTGGTTTGGGTTCCCTGAGGTATACTACATGGAGCAGTCTCTGCTAGTTAGATGGAGCTTTCCATAGACCATTTGTTTCTTCCCTGACCTGTTGGCTACTCCTGACTCTATATGCTTCAAGCTTCAAGCCCATCTATCCACCACTGGGGCAGAGAGTGTGTGTCACTAAATCCCTGCTTTTAGGCTCGACCCAACTCTAGTCTGGCCCAGCAGTCTAGTAGTTTTGAGCCAAAACAAATACATACTCAAAACATTTATGGACACTACATAACCAGATCAAATAGTAGGTGCACTGCTATTATTTATCAGTTGTATAGTTAATGAGGATCAAATTCCTGTGAGTCATTTCTGCATTTATAGCAACTCACTGTCAGCATGGACTCTTCACCCACAAAGTAATAAAAGAATGGCCATGAACCTGTGTGCTTCTGCAGAGCCCTTTGACAGTGTTTTCAGAAAGTATGCCAGGAATGTGTTCGCCGTCAATCCCATTTCCAGCAGGTGGCCTGCTGTCTCCTGTAGGCTCTACCTGTCACAGATTATACATCAGTGACCTTTTTATGTGTCAGAGAAATGCTCCCGACTCTCGGCTGAGGTTTTCAGAGCGAGCCATTGTGCTTCTGTTTCTCTTGGTGCTCAGTTCAAGAGCATATGGGTGGTCACCTCCTGGGGATACTGAGTGGGCAGTATCTCTTGATGCTGAAGACAAAAGATGTCACTGCAGTCTGTTACTAAGTAGAACTTCTCGGATCTATTGCCATGGCACAGTTTCTACTGCTCTCTTGCAAACTAAAATTAAAGGCTTGGCTCCTTTCTTCTCCATGTTCAATACTCTTTTCTGCAAAAGTCTTGAAGTAGCTGCAAGATATCTATATATAAGGGTAGACATTCTTAATGTTGGAAAGCTCCACGAATAGAGACAGCTCCTTGCTGTTACTGGACCTCAGTCCATCTGCTCACTGCCTGAATGCCAATACTCAAGAGAAGAGAATCGGTGGGATGGAAAACAAATTTATTCAAAGGCTAACACCCGGAGAAGAGAAAAGGCAATTTCCCTCTAAAAATGATCATTTGGGGGAAACTTAGGTTCCTGAAAGTGCATTATTAAAGAAGAAGAAAAAGTAGAAGTAGAAGTAGAAGAAGAAGAAGAAGAAGAAGAAGAAGAAGAAGAAGAAGAAGAAGAAGAAGAAGAAGAAGAAGAAGAAGAAGAAGAAGAAAGGAGTTTGGTGAACAGTGTTTAGGAAAGAATATATACCATCAGCATTTTCATCATCCAGGGAATATGCCTCTGCTCCTTTTCTTTTGTAGAACACTACAGTCAACTTTGACATCCTGAAATTTGTTCCTATACGTCTTTATTCACACATGACTTTCTGATAACAGCCTTGCAGCAGTAGAGGTGATGCATGGGGCACAGGAAGAGAAGTGTTGTTCATTCTGATGTGATCTGTGGGTCACCAAATGTTCTGAGATTTGCAGATATGAAGAAGATTATTAAACAGTTGACGTCTTAGTCTTTTGGGTACAGCTAGTCTTTAGAATTTAGAATGTCCTACAGGGGGAGGGGAAGTCAAATGACACTTCACAAAAATGTCACATTGCCTTGAACTCCTGGCATAGGAAACTGTAACTCAATCACAAACAAACTGCTCTCTTTCAATGGGTTGTAGTAGTTTTAAAAATTGTAAAGGCTTAATTAAGCCTGACTGGAAGGTTACTTTCATCCCAACATTGAAGAAAATAGAAGATAAAATGAAATTGCCTTGAAATTAGTCCTTAAAAATGCATATAGCATACTTTCAATTGATAGATAAGAAAGTAATTTTACGGAGTTATTTTTCTCCTAATTCCACAAATTGACAACTGCACTTTTACAGACTGCAATGACTGCACTAACCATATACATTTTCTCCTGACAGACTATGTCAGAGGTCCTTTGTGCTCTCTACCTTTGTAATCCACTCTCCAGCAAACTGTAGCTATAGGGGACAGTCATCTAACTCCTGTTCTTTCATTTTTTAACACCTAACATTCACACATATTCAGTCATGTTGGAACCAGAAATATAAGTCTTCTTGTTTTAAGCCTTTGGTTTATTTGCTAAAACTGGGCATGATTTTGGGCAGACAACCAAAGCGGGAAGCAGAAGGAGGGTCCCTCCCTTCTGCCCAGTGGCTCTGCAGGGATTTCTGTTGGAACCAGAAAAGAAGAATCGGGCAGAAGGTTTCTGTAGCTTCCAAGAGAGATAGCAAGTCAATAGTTGTATTATACTTGAGGGGTCTGTGTCTGCAGCAAAAGCACAACGGATAGCTAGATGGATTTATAGATAGATACCTGGGTAGGTGATAAAGAGAAATGAACATTTGGTGGGGTATTGTTGAAGAAGCATGCCGTTTGGAATTATTTGCTGCCAGACATGACAAACATAAGGAAGATAAAGTAGAGTGGGCCAAGAAAGAATAAAATGATTATGAGCATGGAATTTTAGATGGGAGTGGGTGCTGGTAAGAGCAGTATCACTGAGGAAAAATGATGAATTTGAAATTAGGAAGCATGAGCAAAGCAGAAACCCTGCCCTTCTCACCCCTCTCAAAACACAAAAGATACCATGCCCTGAAAGAGTTAAATTTCCTGTTATTTTATCCTTCTGTGCAAAGAAACATCATTTCACAAAGAAGACTCTGACCCTTGTCCATTTGTAGAGTGTATCCTCACATTATACTATATTGTAGTTCTTTTTACCAATTTTAGTTAATATATCTATTTAAAATGTCATATCAACTCTTTGCTCCTCTATGAGAAAACTGTCACTTTGTCCCCAAGACATAAGATAAAAGCTTTATATATCAAATGCAATTCATTGCTTAAAATCTTTATGAAGGGTTTCTTTGCTAGACACAAATTATTTCTTACCACTGATACCTGCTAAGGGTTGTGATTTCATTTATTACGTACACAAATTCCAATGGCCATTCTAATATCTTCAGGTATAGAAGCTGAACAGCATCATGAAGAGTTTCATTACTTTTGTTAGATGATTTATGATTCTCTTTGACTTCCTCCTTATCATCACAGTTTGATTGCCTTCTGTAGTCTTACACTTTTACAGTTTTCTTTCTCCTCTGCATCTTTCATCCGTTATATTTCTTGTTTCTCTCTTTTTTTATGTTTTCCTTTTTTATTTATTTTTCCATTCAAAAATTTACACTTCCTTCCCTCCTCCCATTCCTCTCCGACTCCCCCACTCACTCTCCTCCCTCCCCCTCCCTCCTTAAGAGAGGCCAGGGAACCCTGCCCTGTGGGAAGTCCAAGCCCCCCCCCCCCACCACCACCACACACACACATTCAGGCCTAGGAAGCTTTGGATCCAAATAGACTAGGGTCCCAAAAAGCCAGTACATGCAGTAGAAACAAGTCCCAATGCCTTTACCAATGGCTTCTCAGTCAGCCCCCATTTTCAGCCACATTCAGAGAGTCTGGTTTGATCGCATGTTCATTCAGTCCCTGTCCAGCTGGATTTGGTGAGCTCCCATTAGAACAGGCACACTGTCTCAGTGAGTGGACCAACCCCTCAAGGTCCTGATTTCCTTGCTCATCTTCTCCCTCCTTATGTTCTTCATCTGGACTTTGGGGGCTCAGTCCATTGCTCTGATAAGGGACTTTGTCTCTATCTCCATCCATCGCCAGACGAAGACTGTATGGTGATATTCGAGATAATCATCAGTGTGACTATGGGACAAGGCCAGTTCAGGCACCCTCTACTCTGCTGCCCAAGAACCTAGCTGGGGGACATCCCCGTGGACACCTGGGATCCCCTCTGGAGCCAAATGTCTTGCCAACCCTAAAATGGCTCCCTTAATGTAGATATCTTCTTCCCTGCTCCCATATCGGCCCTTCCTCCATCTCCACCCTCCCATTCCCCCAAGCTCTCTCCAGTCTTTCCCTTTTCCCTTCCCTATTCCCCTCTCCCTTTCCCCCAACCCCACCTGCACCCCCACCCCCATGCTCCCAACTTTTGCCCAGCAATCTTGTTTGCTTCCGATTTCCAAGAGGATCTATATGTTTTTCTTTGGGTTCACCTTGTTATTTGGCTTCTCTAGGCTTGTGAACTATAGGCTTAATGTCCTTTGTTTATGGCTAGAGTCTCTCATTACCTGTATTCAATTTAAGTGTAATTTTTTGTCTCCCCACTAAATTCACAAGAAATCTGTTTACAAACTTTGTTTTGCTAGTAAACTTTGCAGAAAATGGGAAGAGAAAAAGCTGGATGATGTTCAGAAAGCCAGCGATTTTCTTTCTGTACACTCTGCTCCCAGAAAGAGAAACAAAAATAAAACCAGATAGCTCCATGAAGACATTGAGGATGTGAGCTCCTCAGTTTGCGTCGTCCCCAGATTGGTCTAAGGTTTGTCACTTGTGTCAGGGGTGGTGGTAGATTTTATTGTTGCTATTATGGTGGTGGTTTTACAGTGAACCAAGGAGTTGTTGCAGGATTTACAGGATGACAGATTCCAGTGATCTTTCTGGAAGAACAAATACGTCTTTAAGTTTGAATTCACCAAAACGTTGTGTCTAAAGAATTGCCTACTGGGATGCAACCTCCGTAGATTCTTATAGCTTTTTAAAAAAAAATCTTATTTTGCGGTTATGCTCAACACCTGAAGAACTCCCTAGACAGTTCATGCTTCAGTCAAAACCAAACACTGTATGCCTACTCATCTCAGATTTGCATGTGTGTGGAATGAGTGGGGTTTGCAGGATATTTGTATGCAAATGAGAGTCTTCCAGGATACTTAAAATTTATGAAATATATAACTTTTTCATGTCTGCTACATGGTAGAAGAAATTTTTCTTTTCATTTAAAATTCTGTAGCCTCTTAGAACGTTAGCTGACATAGCAATAGTGTGACCTGCTTGTTTCTATCCCTTTAAATTGACCTGGTTCTTTAAGGTGTGCTTTGGACACAGTGATCACATGTATCAGACATATTGTGTTCAGTGACCTGACCCGTTGGGTTTCTCCTGCATACACCATCATAGGTCCTGAGAGCTCAGTAGGAAAGCAAGCTTTGTGCTAAACTGCACATTGAAATGGAATCCATGTTTATTGAGCAAGTATGCATGTAGGTGTCCTGAAGTGCTTCTCAAATGACACAAATAATATTGTGGTGCAGAAGAGCTTGGGACTGAAACTTTGGGAGTGCAATACATTTATTTCCATGTTGTATCACATGTGTACCAAAGTACATTAAAAACAATACTTCATTTTAGGGCTTTAGAAGGTCATTCCTTAATATTCTTTTTAGTCTTGGAATAATTAGGAAATGCCACGCAGTAGATTGGTCTGTCCTTTGATACAGAGTAGTGGTGATATTTTTTATGACTGATAGAGATAGATGAATTTCAGAATTGTGACTAATAGACATGCTAACACTTTCTGTGTGTTTGTTCTCTCCCAGATTCTTCCATTACTAGTGTCTAAATTTTGAGACTGAACCCATTTTTGAAGGTTAATAGAATGGCTGTGCTTACCTAGAATTGTAGGTTGATGTTTTTCAAGTTGAGAATAAATACACAGAACATCTTTATTCCCTCAACTGTGGAAATATCTACCTGAAAATGTCATCTGTTGTTAAAATAACCATCTCAGAGTCAGCCAACTAGGGTATTACTCTACTGGAAGTTCTTCCGGGTAGGGAAGGGAAGGCAAATAAAGGACACTCCCCTCTACTTCATTTCTACGCAGTAATAAGCCCCCTTAGTGTTAGACGAATGTATAACTCTCTGAGAGGGACAGATAGCTAACGTTGATTTTTTTCAACTTTTCTTTTTCTGTCAACTATAAAGACTTGATTTCATGGCATATGTTTTGCACAATACATGTTTGGAGGTCAGTGGACTACTTGCACTTGTGATAGTCAGGCCTGTCTTCCTACTGTGTGGATTCCAGGGATCTAATGTTGATGTGGTATAATGCTCTTGTATCCTGTAAAGATCTGGCACTTGTATTGGTTTAATTAAAGACTGATTGGCCAGTAAATAGCCAGACAGGAAGTATAGGCAGGGCGACCAAACTAGGAGAGTTCTGGGAAGAAGAAAGGCCAAGTCACAGTCCTCAGACAGATGCAGAAGAAGCAAGAGTAGAATGCCTCACTGAGTAAGGTACCAAGCCACATGGTTAGACACAGATAAGAATTAAGAGTTAATTTAAGTTGTAAGAGCTAGTTAATAGTAAGTCTGAGCTAATAGGCCAACCATTTTATAATTAATATAAGCCTTTGTAGGTTTTTGGGGAACTGTAGAGCTATGGGACAGGGCAGGACAGATACTTTCCTCACATAAATCAAGTCATCAGGATTTGTGGCAAGGATCTTTACCTGCTGGGTGGTTTCATTGGCCCTCACTATTCTAGCATTCTATCAACTGCTTTTCTTTGCATAAAGGTCATCCTTATAGCCCTAAGAGCAGGAAACAAAGCTGGTTCTATTACTTTATTATTTTCTGTTCTTTTGCCAAAGACTTTGCATGGGGCCTTGTGAGAAGATTACAAGAAGAATTAAGCAAATGCAATAACCCCTGATATGGTCTGTAATCAATGTAAATGCTACAAGTTGCACTAGCTACAAATTGAAGTTTTACAGCTCAAGAAACCCTCTCTCCCTGTTCCCTAATCATTACAGGATCAAAAGTCAAGCACAGGTTACCTATGTTATTTGATATTAATGGGGAATGTCTGCCCCTATAATATCTCACATCAGATATTAACCACAGGAACATATAAATTAACCTTTGATTCATAACATTTCTTAATATTTAAATTTAAATGGCAATCTAAGCTTGTTACATTGTGTGTTACTTTTAATACCTTGAAGCACAATAGGAAACACTGATTACTATAATGCTGAAATCTGTATGAATAGCATTTAAAACGACTGCCGCTATGGTAACCAAGTGAAAAAAAATCCTTATTCTTTATTATCAGAGTCTGTTAAAGGATTTCTCCTTCCCACAGATTGATTTTCACATGCTTTTTATTCGTTTCCTAAAAACAACTTTTCAGAAATAGAAGTGATTATTTCTTGGCGTCCATTTTCTCAATCCAAGGATATTCAAATGCTTTAGTAAACTGTAGTAAGACGCAACAATCAACATTTGGAATAATTATAGTAAAAATGAAGATCCAAAATTACACAGACTGAAGTTATTCCCTGAACAAGTGATTTTGTGAAATTCAACCATTAGTAGTTGGCAGTCTTTATAGGAATGGCTTATATGAATTGTGTAGTTTGATAACAGCCAGGGCTCAAAATCTAGAGGCTGTGTCTCAACTCTCGACTCACGGTCTGGATACTCACACTTGGACTGATGTCCTTGCAAGAGGTATAGAACCAAAAGATGACCATAGCTTTTCATTCTGTCATGTATTCAATCATTCAGTAATTCATTCAGTTCCTTACTCATGAAGTTACTAACCTTTATATTCTGAGTGTATTTAGTTGTAGTAATATGAGCGGCGGCGGGGCCGCAGCCCCTGCCCGGCTAGCTTTTGCCCCCAAATAATTACACAGACACTAGCCTAAGTCCATCCTGGGTCGGAGCTTCATCACGTGCAACTGCCTGGGGAGCTGGGCGTGGTGTCTCTCTCTGAAACGTCTGCTCCTGAGAGGAGAGCTGCGGAGTCTGACCTCACTTCCTCTTCCTCCCGGCTTTCTGTTCTGTTTACTCCACCCACCTAAGGGTGGGCCTATCCAATGGGCCTAGCAGTTTCTTTATTGCTTAGCCAATGAAATCAACAGATTGATATATGACACTCCCACATCATTTAGTTCAAACCTTATGTGTGTCTCCTGGTGTGCATATGTGTGTATTTATAATAACATATGCACATAATTAAAGGCATTATGGAACATTACCTTCCATACTCTTAAAATCTCATTTTTCACTTTCAGCATTTTGTTTTAATTATTTTTCAGATTATCTCAGTATATCCCACTGTAATATTTCTACAGTCATAAATTTACAGACTTCAGAAATGTTATCTATTGATTGGCGAACATAATGGATTACAATTCATATGGTCACCTATGTTCCTCAGCTCAAATAGTATAACTTTTTAAAATTTTCTTGCTAGTCAATTCTGCATTAAATACTTGTAGACAAATTTAAAGGTATATTTTTATTATAATTTTGTTATCTGTGTGTTTGCATGTGTGTGTGTGTGTGTGTGAGAGAGAGAGACAGAGAGAGAGAGAGAGAGAGAGAGAGAGAGAGAGAGAGAGAGAGAGAGAGCAGACTAGATAGAGTGTGTGTGCTGGGGTAAGAGCGTGACAATTACAGGATATTTGACAATCAGTTTCCTCCTTCTTTCACAAATTCTGGAGATAGAACCCAGGCCATCAGGGTTGACGCACATCTCTCTAAGCTATGTTGCTCGACTGACTCCATTTTATTGTTTGTGTTCTCTGAACCATAAATGTTATTTTTAAACTATATCTTCTAAAGCAAAACCCTTAAAGTTTTTTTTGTCTCTCTAACACATTTTTCACCTTAAAGAGTCATTTAATGGAAAGAAAAAGAAAATAAGATTATTATCCTTGTATATCCCATCATAGTTTGTAAAGGGTTCAGATTGGAACATTATCTTCAGGAGTACTGACAAATTCCACTATAAATAAAAATGAAGGAGCACTCATATATAAATACTAGCTACATTCTTAAACAAGTTCCCTGACATGGTTACAATCTGAAGACAGTGCACAGTTCTTTGAAAGAAGAAATGCATTGACACTAGACTCAGTAACAGTAGACAACCAAAGGAGGTGTTGTAGCTTCACACAAAATAAGACCAAGCAGAAGAAATCCATAGTCTGTGAAGAAAATAATGATGAGCTTATGAAAATGCTAACAGTGTAAATGGGGACCACAGGGCTGATATTCATTCATGACACAAACGGGGAAATAAAGACCTGATGTTTCCTTTGTTAGGACGGCCATAAGAGACTGCAAGAAGTCAACCTCTGGTAGGACTATACTTAGAAAGGCTGGCATGGTAGCCATGGCTTGTGGCATATTGGTGTGACTCTGTCCTGTCCTTAGGTTCTCTATGTTTGGGGTCATAGAAAGGCTATGCTATTTATCCTGGCCAATGAAAGCGTGGAGCAAGATCATCTGTGAATTCACTGTATCATGTTCAGCACTATACTAGGGATCCAAACTGAAAATGTTAAGATTTAGGAACAAAATCTCACATTTGTAAAAGTTTCTACAAATTCTAAATTCCAATGGTCCTTTGTGTTGTATACCATTCTTCCCCTCACCCCCACCAACCGCCCTAGTAGGCATCACAACTGGCAGAGAAATGAACCATGAAGAGGTGAAAATGGCTTGGTTAGTCAAATTGAATCAAGACTTCTATAGATGTTGTGGATTCATTTTCTCCCACATTGAAACACAGTAGGACCTTACAAAAGGGTTACTACATGACAATTATCACAGCAAAACTTTAGGCATACCTCCATAAAACCTCCTTAGCAGGGTAGCAAAACACTTGTGACCTTTACAATAAGAAATGCATTCTACTGACCAATAACATGCTCAGGGCAAGGACCCAAGGTGGAGAGACTTGTCGTAAGGATAAAGATAGATTTTATTGGTGGAAGATGCAAAGTAAATAGGACCTCTTTCATAAGGATGGGTTCCAGTCATTGAGAGATAAGGGTCAGGATTAGAGCCTAAGCGATGCTCAGGGTATTAGGTATTTCAGGTGGAATCTGGCTCCTAAAAGAATACCAGGGAATCATCAGGTCATTTGACTGTTTCCCTATAGTACATCAGATGATCAATCACCATTCATTTCCCTCTTTTGAAAAAAGAATGGGCCCAGATGGCCGGCAATCCTGGTTTCTCCAATGCTTACTCTGAGTTGTGCTTCTTACACCTTTGCCCTGTTGATATATTTGAACTACTTGAAAAAAAAATTGGTACATTTACTCAAGAGTTGATGCTTAAATAGGAGCAGGTCTGAGATGAGGGATCTGACTTATTTTTTCCTTGTGGGGATTGTTTTGCTTGCTTTCTGAGATAGGGCATATTCATGCACCCTCTCGCCCTTACCTGTGTTAGTGATTTATTAATACTGTGTAAACACAGGATTTGGCCTTTAGTCACTGTTCGAGGAGTTATGGTTAACATCATCTTCTTTTCATTTTCATAGGCTGTTGGTGCATAGTGAACTCCAGGATTAAAGATGAATTGACTTGATGCACTGACTATTAATATCTTGGGGAGATTAGTAGCTTTTGTCAGTGTGATATTATTGCCTACTTGTATTTAATTATAAAGTGTACATTCCATCTAAACTGAAGAAGTGAAATAAGTAAAGTAAGTAGGGGAGATTATCAAAGATAAATTTTAAATTAACTCTCTGCTCCACGGGTCAGAAGAGAAAAATACCTTCTCTTGTATATCTATTGTGAGTGGTGTCACTTTACAAGTTCCAGCAATGGCAGTTTTAAAACGCTGACAAACTATGGGTCTCTCCAGGAATATATTTCTCCATTTAAGGAAATAAATGGCTAGAGTCCTCATTACTGGATTCACTTTGAAAATGACTGCTGAGAGGCGAACTTGAACCTTTTAGACTTGTAGGAATGAGGAAGGGAATAAGAAGAGTGATAATGAGCTGGGTTCAGAGTAGCTGCCTGGCAGATGTTGTGTAACAATTTATGCTCTACCAGGAGCTCTCCTGTGTGAGTCAAGGACTACTTTTTCCAGAGAAGCTGGATTCCTGCACCTTCTGAGAGAGATCTGTAAATCACTGTGATAAAACCACCATTGAGTAGTTTGTCAATTGTGTCCCAGACCTCAGAGTCTGCCCAAAAGCCTGGTGGATGTAGGAGGTCACAGGCTTGCATTAGAAACTCTGAAGGCTTCAAGGTAATCAGAAAGAAACTTCTTATAAGTGAGCCTTTGATTAGCTACCTAACTTCTGGGTCTAAGGAAGGTTGTTTCTCAACCTTATTCCAGTGATAGCAAAATGAATGAAGACAACTCAAAATTAAGAGATGCCCTCTATGATGGCTTTACACCATAAAAATTTAAACAATTGAATGTGCTCTAGATGAGTGTGTGTATGTGTGCATATATATATATATATAGAGAGAGAGACTATATATACATATGTATACACACACATACATATATATATATATATATATATATGGAGAGAGAGAGAGAGAGAGAGAGAGAGAGAGAGAGAGAGAGAGAGAGAGAGAGAGAGAGGGAGTTTTTCCAATGAAGATTTGAAACCCAAGGATCCTAAGTTTCAAGATAAGTTTGTAAATAGCATATCTGGAATCTAGGCTAGTTCTCTTGATCAAATCAATGTAGTCTGTTTGCATGGCCAAACCATATGGCAGGATACTCAGAAACCTCATTTTGTTGTCAGAAATATAAAGTGCTCACTGCTTTCTTTTCAATTCTATTTTTAATTGTCTTCCTCCTATATACCAACAGCAATTAGCACAGATTTGTAATTTAGATTGTTTGTTCATAAGCCTAAGTACATATGATTAGAATAAGAAACTAAATATGACCACATTTAGCACTGAAAATGACCCAAAGAAACAAACATGAGTCTTAGAACAGTCAGTCTCCTTCCCTGTCAATACTGAGTCTAACAGCTTCTTGTTGAACAGGAGACCTACATGAAGTAGGAGAATAGTTCAGAATCAGGATATGAGACGCCATCAGTGAAATCTCAGAATGTGTGTGATCCCAAGAGCAAGATGACTTTCAGTGGAAGAAATGGCTATGCCTAAACACTGCTGATTAGACCAGAGCAATAGCACAAGGTGGGATCCACTGCATCACAGAAAGTTTGGGAGCACAAAGAGCAGGCAGAAGGGTATTCTAAGTCTAGTTTATTTTGCATGATCCTGGAGAAGATTGGAATATCCAATTTGTAGTGTCTACCTACTCTTTATTATAGTATACTAAAAATTAATACCTCACCCATATTACTGCAGACAGAGGCAGGCAGGATACAGGATACATACAATGTCTGTCATGAGCTAAAATGCCTTTACAGTTCTTTCAGATGAAAGTCACTGAGGTTGTTTGAATAGTTTTTGATTAAAAGAGGATGTTGTACTGCCAATATAGAAGTGACACTGTAGACACTAAGATCAACTGATACAGAAAACTACATTAGATGACAATCAATCATTTGTTAATCAGTAAAAGTAATAGATACCATTGTATCCCTCCTTAGAACTATAAAAGGATAGGGTGACAGAATATGGAAAAAAAGAAGATGAGAGAGAGAAAGCGGAAGAGAGACAGAGACAGAGACAGAGAGAGAGGAGAGAGAAACAGGAGAGAGAGAGAAGTCATAGAGAAACAGGAGCAGACAGATAAAGAGACTGAGATGAAGATATTCATATAGGTATCCCATAAATGTTAGTGGATAGATTGAAAAATAAAATCTATCTGAAGCTAAACATAGAATCAGATGTTTGATTAAATAAAATGGGATTTAGGCAAGAAGAACTGTGCCATCCATATCCCAGCATGCTATAAATAGCTGGAAATAGACAAGGAGTAGTAGTTTTCAACTATTTGACAAGGAAAGCTCTAAGCCTCACTTTGGAGCTATTTATTCATATCAAATGGAGATATCAGGTTTGATTTTTCACCCCTTTTAAGATTGGTGGGTTCATTTTAATGTTGCCCCTTCTCTTGCTACTATTAGACACTACCATGGTTTCTCTCCTAGAATCCTATAAGGAAGATAAATAATAAGTCTTGTGGCACTGGGTATCCTGTTTCTATCTCTTAGTATACAAGGTATTTTAAAGTAAGTTGTTTCAAGCCAGTCTTTTAAACCCCTGGGACTTTAAGCTGCGAAAGCACAGATTTGGTTTTACTACATGTAGAATGGTTTAATGTTCATAGAAAATTGCATTTCATTTCATTTATTCTCAAGTGACTTAGCTCACTGTTTGTTTTTTTTTTTCTTCTTAGTCTTGACATGTTCAGACTCTCGGACACGTAATGGAAGGCTGCAGCTATTGTTCAAGGTTCGCTTGTGAACTATATTCTACTAGGAGGCTTGAGAGCAAAAGGAATTTCTCATTGCCAGGAAGATGATTCTTGCCATGTTGAGCACCCAAATGATCAAAGCAGCTTGGGGAAAAAATTAGCAGTTTCTTGAAAGAGAAGTTGACAAACTGAAACTCATAGTGGATTTTTATCATGGGAAATCCTCTGGCGCTGGGCAGTTGAAATCAGCATTGTAGAGAGACATTCTCAGTTGGCTTCATAGAGTTGCAAGTAAGATGCAGAAATGTAATTGATCCCCCCTCCCTGTCAAGTCCCCAGAGAAGAATCAGCCATATGAGAATGACCCCATGTGATACATCAAACAATGCATATCCACCTACTCTTTGTCATAGGCATGGTTGGAGGATGGTCAGCATCTACCAGGACAGCTTACCATTTCTTCCAAAACTATTCTGAATTGTCCACTATGAATGATGCCTCCTTCCTTCTGTCCTTCCGTTGAGAAATTTTTGTAGAGAGGAAAGCAGAAGAGGTGAAAGAGAGGAAAGGTTCCAATGAGAACATGTACGCACTCCAACAAGGCTTCCTTTGACCCCCCCCCCCACACACACACACATTACCCTTCTACCCTTAGACAAAGGCAGTGAGTGCAGAAACCACCAGGACCTCAGACTCTATTTCTGCCCCTTGAAATAAATGTATTTGCTCCTTTTACATAGCCATGTTTTCTTTATGTCTCTTTTCTAGGAAGACATGATTGTTTTTGCTCTCTTTCAAGGTCAAAATCATTAGAATGGGAGAGGAAATATCACACTTCTTGCGTCTAAGCTGGCAGATCTGGCGTTACATAAAGTCGGAGCTTTTTGAAGTTCGCAGCGCCAGAGAAGGTGCCCATCAATGTTTGTGGCTGAGAGCAAACTAAGAGCTCTGAAAGAGCAGACAGAGAAATCTGCATTGTGAGAGAAGAGGCTGGAGCATAAAATGATCTGACTGGAGATGGGACATGGTGATAAGCTGCTAGCGAGAAGGCTACAGGCAGATAAATAGCCGGTGATTTCAATTCCTAGCCGTTTCATCTGATAGGGAAGGCACGCTCTAAAATGTATTCCTTATGCAATGTTCATTTTTATTTCAGGTTTATTTTTTATAGTGGATCTTGCTTTCAGTGTGCTTAATATTTTACGTCTTTACCTTTTTGTCTCTGGAATGCGTGAAATCCATCAATGTATGGAGCCAGCTAGAGAACACAAACAAAGGAGAAAACAGTTTACAACTGACTGGCCTTCCCCCACCCATAGAGTTACTGTAAGAAGATCTGCTTATTATTATGCCCCAGACTCACTTTGAGAGAGAGATTTGTGTACATCTTCTTATATTCTAGGGTCAGAATGTTAGAGCCTTAAACAAGAAGGTCATAGAAGAGAGAGGCATACTAAGAAACACTGACATCACCCCCTAGTGTGAACCATCCCAATCACCCTGTTATTTTGCTGTGGTGGTTTGAATAGGAAGGGCTGACACAGACTCAAGTGTGTGAATGTTTAGCCCATATGAAGTGGCACTATTAGGGGGTGTGGCCTTGTTGAAGTAGGTGTGGCCATGGTGGAGGACGTGCGTCACTGTGGGGACCTGCTTTGTGGTCTCATATACTCAAGTATGGCGTGTGGGACACACAGTCTCCTTCTGCTGCCCGCTGATCAAGATGTAGCTCTCTCAGCTCCTTCTTCAGCACCATGTTTGTATGTCACCGTGTCCTTTCATGAGGATAACGGACTAAACCACTGAAACTGTAAACCAGCCCCAATTAAATGTTTTCCTTTATAAGAGTTGCCATGTTCATAGTGTCTGCTCACAACAACAGTAAGCCTAGCTAAGACACCTGCAAACAGGAATCTTCAACTCTCTGAGGGTGGCGAACACTTTCCCTTCAAATACTGTCATAAACATATCATAAGCAGTTGTCTTTTAAAGAAAACACATAAATAAAATATTGAAAGCTTATCCAGTGCTTGAAGTGACTCTAACAAATGAAACAAGTGACCGACTAGAGACTTCGCAGATGAGCACAGGTCCATTCCGATGAGGGAGCCATGATGGTAGCAACTTTTTAATAAACATGTTTTTCGTTCTTTGCTTGTTTTTTTTTTAACATCAGTGGTAATAAATATGGTACAGAGTTAGAAACTGTGGAATCAGGGAAGCCTGTGGCTTTGGTGTTTCACATTAAGTTCTTGTGCTAATCCAGCCTAGCTGGACATTAAACTTGATATCATATTTTTAATTCAGATTTCTGTGTTTTTTTGTGGGTAAGATGATTTATGTAGCTTTTGTTCTACATATGTTTAAAAATCACTAGTCTTAACAGAAAAATGTGTTACCAATTCCTCTGCTAATCAAGGTAAATGAGCCATAGTCTGATAGATGGAAACAGAGACAAAAAATATGAAAGAAAAAAGGGAGAGAGGAGCTGGGGAGGGGGGATGATGAGTTAGAAGATGGAAAGTGATTAAAACCCCAGAAGCCTCATCTGAGGACATGAGCCTGAAAGGGAACAGCATAGCTCTGAGTCTGAATTACTGTGAGCACTGGGCCTTTCCGTCATTTTTAATGGAATGTTATTAAAGACAAATCTGGAGTAGCCAACCCTTCAGTGCTTTCTCTTAATTTATTTATTTCTGCAGAAGGGAACCCTGTTAACCCCAGCAGATAATATATTCGACAGCTTGTATCCATGGCAAGGTTGTTTCCTAAAAATTTTATGGGATAAATTTAGTTCAACATTTGCACATATTTACACATGAGGTCTCCATTTCAAGGTCTTTGGCTTAAGTAAGAAAGTCATTCCCAAGAGAGGATGTCTGCCGGGGCTGCAGAGCGCATTCTCCATGCACGGTGTAAAGCTCCTGTTTCCTAGGACGTGGAAAGGACATTGCCTGGAATGCAGGTCTTCTCCTCTTGGAGTTTCAGTTAGGCCAGGACTGCTGAGAACCACAGGGAGCTTTCTGCAGCTAAGCCCTCTGGGTCAAACTGCAGACCCATGCTGGCTCCTCCACAGGCTTTGCCCTTTTTTGTTTAAACCCTAGAGAAGAAACCTGTTTTCCTTTTCTTTTTAAGAGCACTCTGTCTTTCTAACCCTTCCCCCTAATGGAGCTACTCTGGGATGACACAGAACCTCCTTTTTCCTCTCAGTTCCTATATATAGACTCACACAAATGCAAGGCTTTTTCCTCTTCCAGGGGTATGCAGCTACTGCTTGTGTTTGATGGGGTGCATGAAAGAAAGAGAGGGGTAATAATAATAGCTAGGTGTCATTGTCTGTTGCTATCTAAATACTTACTGTGCACTTGACCTGATGCTAGATCCAGGTAATGTCTGGGGCAGAGGTAAAGCCACTATTTTATATGCTAGTATAGAAAATTATAAAAGTTATCACGCTGTTTTTATATAAATTCAAAGTAGAAAATATACACAGTATAAGGGTAAAAGGATAGGGTTGTTTTGCAATGTATATCCTGTGCTTTAAACACTTCACACATTCCCCAGGAAGTTGTATGCCAGCAGAGTCATGAAGAAGAGAGACTGAGTCATGCAAATGTCTGAGGATCAAGGATTCCAGGGAGAAGACACAGCAACTACAGAGCCCCATTCCAGCACTCCCTGTGGGTTGTCAGAGGACTGACATTGAACTTCAGGGAAAGACTCTGCAAGAAAATCCTAAGAGTGGGTTTAAGAAAGATCACATGATTCTAAGTGGTCATGAAGGCGTTGAAGAAAGTTCCCCAAACTACTTAGTCAGTTTAAGGCTGACACAATACCAAAACTCAGGGCTGAAGGAGATCAGTCTTAACATAGCTGTCTTTATACCTTCTGAAATTATAAGTAACTGGATTACTGTGCTGCCCAGTAAGAGAAATATTTCACAACAGCAGAAGGGTTACTCATTGACATTGTTTATTATACTTTTGTAATTGCATTATACTTTACATTTCTTCAAACAGAATTGATAATCTGATGACTAGATGTTGACGTAATGCCCATTTATTAAGGCAAGCATTTTTAATTTCATGTAGAATCGATCGCTACGGAGGGATGTTCAGATGTAGAAAAAGCCCCTTGAGTTCTTTTCATTGGGGTCTCTGGAGAGAGAAATGATGTGCTGATAAGCTGCTTGCTTCACACACATCAAGGTCACAGAAAATTAACTACAGAGGCTTGCTTACCTACCTGCCCACCTACCTTTCTTCCATCACTCCTCCCTTCCCTTTTCTCTTCAGTACCAAGCTGCTAACTCCTCATGCAGCAGTCAAGAACAGAACACAAGAAAACAGGGACTTTATTGGTGGGAAAAGTTTGAATGCCTCAGAAACAGTCCTCATTTTCTACAATGTGATAACTTTGAAGAAGATAGTGTTTAATTTTAAATTATTAAATTAAAAACATATCGACAGCTTTATAAGGCCATTTGACCTCACCCCAGATGTACATATCACATTACAGAAAATTTTCTTAAGAGAGCAAAGTAATATCAAAGTTCACTAATAGATGTTGGAAATCAGCCCTGTTGTTCAAAAGCACCTTCAAAAATGATTACAGAAAACTGTGAATTAAAGAACTCAGCTAGAAGATTATACCAGAAGATGAAGCAGCAACAGAGAAGCAGTCTGTGGCATTAAACTGCTAATTTTCAGAATAGTGGAGCCTCCAGTTTTCCAGTCCTCTCCCATCTTCGATTTTGGAAAGCTTGTCTGATGAAAATGTTTTCACGTACTTATCCCATCTTCTGACCTTCTCTTTCCCCGTGAGAAACAAAAACAAAGAAAAGGGAAAAAGAAGTCTATCTCCCCTAAGTTGAGAGCAACCCAATGAACAAAATATAACAGTCAAGAAAATAAAACACAAAAGAGAACAGAAGAAGCTGCCAGTTTCCAGAACATTTCATTCAACCTTTATCTTTTGAACAAACAATGATTTTTTTAAAGTTTTAAGCAAAGCATTTGTTATATTTTTGTTCCAAATATCTCTTTAAATGTTACTCATCAGACTAGAAAAGATCACCGCTGTCCCTGACTGGAAAATTCCTACCCATTATGCACTCTTAAGAAAAGTATAAGCACAAAGAACAGACTTGATTTTAAAAGTAAACTATAAGCACTGTTAATTAATTGTTTTCTTCTTTTCTTCAAAAGCTTCTCTTTTATCCAAGGCCAAGGTCGGCCTCAGTCAGGGAAAGTGAGGCACTCACATTTCTTCCCTTTCCCCATCCCTATCATTATTAACCAACAACTGATCATTGTTACTCAACAACTAAATTCTTCTGTGATTTTCCTTCCTTCTTTCTTTCTCCCTTCCCACCTTCTTTTATATTCTTAGTTTTAATTCAAGAGAAGAGGGTGAAGATGGGGGCAGAAAGAGGAAAAACCACCTGATATCATTGGTATCACCATAAGAGATTGTACGTTTTTAATTATATTTTGATAGGCTAATAGATGCATAATAGATGGTAGACGACAGCAAGACAGATAAACAGAAAACAAATAACATCCAATGCTGTCTTGTTTACAGTATATAAATGTTATAGTTTATAATATAATTTTACTGAGGTTGTTATACAAACATCTTAAGAGAAAAAAGAAGTGTTGTAGTGACAACCAGATATAGATTTGATGACTTTTAGGGAAGAGCTTGTTAATGATGATGATAATTGAATTTATTTTTATATTTTTTTCTTTGTAGAAAAAGTCTCATAAAATATAGCAAGTTATATAGCCATGTTACTGGTCTTGACATTCTGATACTCTTGTTTGTTTCCTGACTGGGATTACACACTTGAGCCATTATACAGGACTGGCTTTATTATTTTTTTTCATACCTCAAACTAAAGACTATTTTGAGAATCTAACTCCCCAAGCTAGACTGTGTAGCTTCCTAATCTTGTAAGCAGGGTTTGGGGTAACTGGCTTTGACCTGTATATCTAACCCCTCCTGCTGCATCTCCTCTTCACTTCCCAGCAGCATCAAATCGCATTGTCACTGTGTCAGTTAAGCTGCCCAGCATGAGCCCTGCCTATTTTCTGAACATGGAAATTGATGAAAATTATCTTCACTTTTGACATATAGTGAAAAGGTTTGTGAAAAGCATGTTCATTTTCTTATAGAAAGTAAACAAAGGAGCAACAGCGTATACATAAATGCTTAGCCAGTGTCCCTTCTACAATAGCTGCAAAACTTCATGATGCTGATATGGGTGGAGTGTGGAACTTGATAATGGGGAGAAGGATGCCTCCATTTCAGATAGGCACTCCTCCAGCTATATGCATAACTGTCATATATTGATTAACTCTACATGATTTTATAGGCAATGTTGAGAAATAATAGTCCCCCACAATTCCAGTTAACTGTGGGAAGGGTGATGTTCATGAGGACAGATCATTGTGACTCTCTAACCAAATCCACCTGCTGATAAGAAACATTTCATGGATTTATAATATTTTATATTTAAAAATTTTAAATACTTTTATATGTGTATGTAGGAAAGTTTAGGGTAATTTGCACATGAGTGCAGTACCCTCAGAGAATAGAAGAGGACTTCAGATTTCCTAGAGCTGGAGTTGTGAATCATCCAACATGGGTACTAGGAACAATACTGGGAACAATCTCTGGAAGTGCAGGAAGTTCTGAATCTTCTCTCCAGTCCTACAGTAAGTGGCATTGGATCTAATAGACTATCTCTTAAACAAGAAAAGTGAGGATCTTGTAATTACATGCATATCAGAAGAAAAATTCATATCGTTTTATTGATTGTATAGCAGTTAATATTTCACAAAATATTGTTGTGTTCACTTTTATTTACACAAGATTCTTCTTTTTTTGGTTTTTCGAGACAGGGTTTCTCTGTAGCTTTGGTGCCTGTCCCGGAACTAGCTCTTGTAGACCAGGCTGGCCTCAAACTCACAGAGATCCACCTGCCTCTGCCTCCCGAGTGCTGGGATTAAAGATGGGTGCCACCACTGCCCGGCTCTACAAGATTCTTATAAGAAAGGATTGTCATGGTTTCTTTCACCTAGATGGCTCTTTACTGGTCATTCCGTACAAAGATTATGTCTTGTCTCACAAATTTTCTTAATAAACATGTTGTAAGGAGGTCACTTATTTGTCTGTGGCTGCTCAGCCCCGAAATAATCACACAAAAAACTATACTATTTATAACCCTGCTTGGCCTATTAGCTCTAGCTTCTTATTGGCTGACATTTATATTTTAATTTAACCCATTTTAGTGTATAGCCATGTGACTGAGGCTTACTGCATAAAGTTTCAGCAGCATCTGTCTCTGGCAGGCTACATGGTTTCCCCCTGAATCCCAGCATTCAGTTTAGTTTTCCATGCCTATCTCTGTTCTACTCTAGCAGACCAAGTCAGTTTCTTTATTAACCAATGGTATTCACAGAGGGGAATCCCACATCATAAAGATTTCTCTTGAAAGGCAAGATGAGACAGCCCACATGAAACTTGAAAAGTAGAGTGTAAGAGTGTCAAAACAGACAGAACTCACCTCTACCTGCCTCTGTGTCATGTAGTTTCTAGGCGTCTTTAATGTCCTGCAAACTTCTTCAAATTTCTCCTCTACAAAGTGCATTGGATTTGGTTTCCTATATTTACCTTCAATCAGAAATCCCATGGATTACAAGCCTATATGCCTTTTAAGGTTCTAAGTACTAGTTTTTCTTTTATAGTTGTTGTAACTGTTCCAACCCCTTCTCTTCCTTTCTTTTTTCCCATTCTTCTCTCTTCCACCCTTCCTCTATACTCCCTATATTTTGTTCATTAGATGTAGGGTTTATAGGGAACAAAGAAAAAAAGAAAGAAAAAATAAGAGAAAGGAAGGAAGGAAGGAGGGAAGGAGGGAGGGAGGGAGGGAGGGAGGGAAGGAGGGAGAGAGGGAGGAAGGGAGGCAGGCAGGCAAGGCAAGGCAAGGGATGACACTTTCTTCAGAGGTTTTGGGTTTTCCATGGTTTTCAGGAGACCTCATGTTCCTCATTCTCAGATTATTACTTAAATCCATGATAATGGATCATGGTCACCTCCACAGTAAAGAGAACAAATGAAGAACCGTACAAAAGGGAAACAACACTACCAACAAGACAGAATCACCAGTGACCTCCAAATGCTATCAGTTATCCTCTTCTGTCAGTGAACCACATTTTCAAACTATGTTTACTTCCAAGTCCATACAATTTATTTAGAAGGCTCAAATATCTGTATCACCAGTGACATAGCACTCTCAAACCTTTCTGGCCAGCACCATGTAAATTGACATTAACAATGGGTTTCTTTTCAGCCAATTGAATCCTGACACACTGCCAAGTGCCTTTAGGAAAGGAGAACAATGTGGTGTATATTAAGTGAAAGTTATGATCACAAAGTCCTTGACAATGCTCCTCATTCTCACTTGAATATGGAAGAAAGGTCATAGAACCAGGGTTAATGAACCAGGGTCCAGTTGACATCAAGTCCATTTCTGGGTCATTTGTTACTAAAATGCATCATTTCTCAGAACCCAACATTTTTCTAAGGTGGTAATATCAAACCTGTCCTGTAGACATGATTGTCATGGAGGGAGAAACTGAGATTTAAGTGAAATAAATTCTAGTTAAAATAGTATTACATATGCATCCTCATCTTTATAATTTCTATTAATTTGTTCTTTGTTATGCAACTGATTCTCATCAGAAAATTTTATAAGGATCATCAGGGTTTGATGGCACCAGTGTTTCTTTATTTAGAAATGAAGAAATTCATGTAATTCAGGCTATGTACTAGGTTCAAACTCACATTTATGAGTACTTATTTCCTAACCAGGATTGGTTTTAAGTAGTGGTAAATGTTTGGAATGAATTCTTCATATTCATTGCCACAGTTGACATTGGAAAATGGCTAAGTGCAGCTAATCTATCATAGTACATGCTGGAATCATTTACACCGGAGTCCAATAACCATTTAGGAAAAATGCTTACCACTTTAAATTAAATGTTCATGTACCATATAAAAACAGATTTCCAAAATTCAGTAGATAATATAGACTCTGCAGTCAGCAATCTACACATAACATTATTATTGAACATAATTTTATTTCTACAATAATTACAAGCAATAAAATACAATAACCAAGAATATCATTTCTTGAGGCAAGCACATAATTCTTTATAAAAATATGAAAAATTTATGACACATTCCAAGATCTGAGCCTTGCAAAAGCAATCATGGAAGTGAATCTTAAGCTGCAAACAGGCAATTACAAAGTCCATGATCTTCTACAACTGGCTTTATTCAGAGAATACAGTTACACTGAAGACACAGTATGATCTAAGGGAAGAAGTAGACTGGGCTGCCTTCAACTGTGAAAGCACTAGGTGGAAATCAGGCTGTTTAGTGAGAAGGAGATCAGCCCATTTTAATGCAGTTTTCTGATTCTAATTTCCCCTCTGGAAGGGACATATTCTATGATGGGTAAGAACTAGCAAGTGACTAACAAAGGACTAGAATTTGACATGTATTATTGGAGGGTGAGGCAGAATTTTCTTTCACTTTGTGGTGTATTGTTTCTTTCTTTCTCTATTTCTCCTTCCCAGGAACATTCAATATAATTGAAAACTATAGGTTATAAAATTGGTGAATTCTTTCTTCATCCCAGTGACTCATGTCCATAGGGTATTTAGGTAGCTCATAAAAGCTACAAGATCGCTAAGGAAAACTCCACTTCTGCCAATGCAAAAACTGGTAGAAACATTGATTGCCGTCAGGTAGTGCTGGTACAAACCTTTAATACCAGCACTTGGGAGGAAACAGAGGCAGGCAGATCTCAGTGAGTTCAAGACCACCTTGTTCTACAAGGCAAGTTCTAGGTCAGCCAAGACCATCCTAGAGAAATCCTGTCTCGGAACCCCACCCCCCAAAAAAGTGAAATGAAAGGAAAAAGTTTGATTGAAAATATAGAATGCATTTTACAGCTATCAATGCCCAAGTTGATCAGGGTCTTCCCTGACTGCTAAATAAACAAAAACAAACAAACAAAAAACTGCACACCTTCCCTGAGGCTCTAACTTAACTTAGTACCCACTCTAACTTAATGTAATTATATTTATCAAGTATCTATTAAACAAAACTACATCTGTTGAGTAGAGTATCCCACTAGGAGGCTTGATCTTGGGTACTGAGGATTTAAGACACCATCATGCCATGGCATGCATATAGAGGTCAGGGAACAACTTGTGGTGGTCAGTTTTCTCCTCCCAGAATGTGGGATCTCAGGATCGTTCTAAAGTCTTCAGGATTAGAGGCAAGCACCTTTACTTGCTGAGCAATCTTGCCAGCTCTGGGAATTGAGGATTTTTGTTGTGCTTTTTCATAAATAGTAGCCACTTTGGAGTTATTTTTGGTGGAGAAAATATGAAATGATTTAAATTTCATCTAGTTTAATTTTTGTTTTCTGAACGTTGTCTGATTGCTAGCAAAATATATTCTGTTGGTGTGGGGTTTTATTTCTTCACATATTTTTGGAATAGAATCTCACTGTATAATCCAGGCTGACCTTGAACTTGCAATCCTACTAACCTACCCTCTGGAGTGCTAGAGTTTACCTTGCTTCATAGGTTAACTTTTAAGTTGATTCAACTCAAATATTCATAACCATATCACTGAAAGAGCAAAATTTTACTGGATATTTGTGCACTGAAGAGAGGCTCTTTATTTTTTCAATCTATGACCACAGTGATATCATAATAGAAAGAACTGGTAGCTAATTCAAACAGATAAAGTTAAATCTGCATCTTAGAGGTGAAAACAGTCATAAGTGTGCCCAGGTCTCTCCAGAGAGCCTTCTCTTCCCCCTTATTTGGTTTCTCAGTTTCCTCTATTCTTCTGGTTTATTTTCCCCAACAGAATCTATGTTCCTGTTTGGTTATTTTGTAGATGAGTACAATATCATGAATTGAGGATAATAACTTCAGGTGGAGAATAAGTGTTAAAAAAATCATCTAATAGTTTCATTTAAATGTCCTTAGTAGAGAGCAGGGAAGAGGAAACATAGACAATGTGTAATCTAGAAGCTGAATTATTTTCAAATGGAATAATTTGCAGAGTTCCAGAGACTGACAATAGCTTTCAAATCACACAAAAAGAAAAGCTTATTTCAGCTTTTGAGTGTTCTGTGACTTTTTTTTCCCCCAAAGATAGAATTGCTCTCATAATCAGCTCACGGAAGGGTCGTCCTGCTGGGACTAAATTATAAACAAGAGAAACCTACAGCACTCTCCAGGGATTCTTACCTGTGGTGATAGTGTGTTCCCTCTTTAATATACTCAACTTTTATTATAGGATTATTGCTCTATGACCCTTTACCTAAATGTGCACTTTTATCAGCATAGTATTTCATATAGATAAATAACATTAAACAGGATTACAGTGATTATTAAGCATTGCAGTTACATGATGTACATTACAAACATTTAATAGGAGAATGTCCAAAATGTAGGACCTTGTCATACATATAACAGCAAACGTAATTTTTATCATATGTTGAGAATATGGCAGTCTGAGTTCATCGTAACTTTCTGAACACCTGGTATATTTTCTAGAATCAGGGGCAGCCTGGATGTCAAGTGACCATTATGTCTCTGAAATATTTATGTGAGTAAACAAGATGTGACTATACTCTCTTGTGATATAAAGAAACAAGAACAAGCAAGTAATGCATAGTGTTAAAAAAATAAACACTAATCAAATTACAGGACAAAAGCCATCCTGGGGAATTCTTGTGCCTAGAGTAATGCCAAATACCTGAGTCAGGATAAAGTTCCTAACTAGCAATATTAATTTGTACTCTCTTATGCAACTCCTTACTAGAACATGATCCTACTTTTAAATTTAATCTTTCTTCTTTCTTTCCTTCCTTCTTTCTTTCCTTCCTTCCTTGCTTCCTTCCTTCCTTCTTTCCTTCCTTTCTTCCTTCCTTCCTCCCTCCCCACTCTCTCTTTTTGTTTTTTTGGGGGGAAGGTGTTTGAGAAAGGGTTGGCTGTCCTGGAACTTGTTCTATAGACCAGGCTTGCCTCAAACTCTCAGATATACACCTGTCTCTGCCCCCTAGCCCCCAAATGCTAGAATTAAATACATGTACCACCACCACACAGTTCAGATGAACGCTTGAAGCAATATTTAAAGTCTATATATTGATAAATACTACATAAAATTTCTTTATTCAAGACATCTTTTTGAAGGTTTTTTTAGGCATGCTCAACCCTAACATAACAAAGCAGCTTTATGCATTTGTCTTTCCACTTTATAGACCACACTCTCAATATAAATATCTGTAGAACAAATACTTTAAAAGAAATACTTGCTTAAGGATATTCAAACCACCCTAATGTTGCATTCTTCTTCAAGATTGTCTTCTACAGCCTTATGCATGTTATCAAAAGTTTTTTAAAAAGTGAAAGGTTTTATAATGTCACCTAGTGTATCCTTCACTGGTTTGTTTTATCAGTAAGTACAGAATAATTCTATCATTTGTTAGCGCTTCCATCAGATTGCCCATTATGAAAGTAAAAGTAATTTGTGAATGAAGCCCTAAATTGGAAAGACAAAGGAGAGGGAAAAACAGAGAATGGAAGACAGGAATGCTGACGGTCTCATTGTTTCCAATGATAATCACTCAATTCACTCAGCCATTCCTTATCATCAAAAACAGATTTCTTTCTTATTTTTTTTTCAATTCCACCTCCAAAAGTTTAGAAAGATTGCTGTGCTGCTCTGCCATGATGGTTTTTCTGCATTAGTTCATGAAGCCTAAAAAATTGGATTCTTTAAATACTGGAAAACCCAGTGCAAGTTTAGCTTTTATTTTCATATGTAATTGCCATGCTTAATAATTAGTTCAATAAGATTATATACACAGTCCCAACAAACACACACATGGAATTTTTCTTTAAGAATGACCAAAGAGGTTCAAATATATATTGACTTCAGATATCATTTTTAAGAAGGGAGGAAAATAGAAATTCCTTTGTCTCTTTGTTGCTAAGACAGCAAACATTTTACATAATCGAAAAGGAGAGTCTACCTCCTGAAAATAGTTTGTTGATTTTCTCTACTTGATATAATTCTTTTGAATTATGAAAGTTTACCTTTTCATGACTATGTCAGTGTATTGTGAATTAACTGAGTTTTACACACTTAATTTGGAAATATAAGAAGACTACAGGATGCAAGACAAATTCCTTCCCCATTTATTTTATTTTTTAACTACACTAAATCAAAACAAATAGTAAACTATAGTTTCAAGAATTAAAAACAATCATATAAAACTTGTTTTATAATCACATGTAATCACATATTTAGGGAAGATTCTCACACAGACAAGTTCACAGTATTTTTATGCTCTAAATAGTGCTCCAAATGTTCAGAAACAAAGGCCTACTCAGGGGATATATAGTTTTACATACTCATTTTGAGTTAAAAATTGATGGAGGAGTTGCTTTCATTGGTTAAATAAAGAAACTGCCTTGGCTCTGATAGGGCAAAAAGTTAGGTAGGCAGAGTAAACAGAACAAAATGCTGGGAGAAAGAAACTGAGTCAGTGGGTCGCCATGATTCTCCCACTCCAGACAGACGCAGGTTAAGATGTTCCCTGGTAAGCCACCTCGTGGGCTACACATATTATTAGAAATGGGTTAGATCAATATGTAAGAGCTAGCCAATAAGAGGCTGGAACTAATGGTCTAGGCAGTGTTTAAAAGAATACAGTTTCCATGTAATTATTTCGGGTATAAAGCTAGCCGTGCGGGCAGCCGGGTGCCGGGGACGCAGCCCGCTGCTCCGCTTGTATCTCAACAAAAAATTAAATAAAAGGACATGTGAAAACTACCATAAACAGTCATGTAGTTTAAAGTGTCTTTCAATATTATGGAATCTAAACATATAAGTACATTTTTTATCAAGATATTGTAACTACCATGTAACCAGTAGACACGGTAGACATCATGTAACAGACTTGAATTGTTCTGAACAGCTACCCATTTAGTTGTTACCAAAGAACTAATTACTAAGGAACAAGGATTGACTAAGAGCATTAAGATTAATCAAGATCACTTTTCTATCAATGAGAGCTATCTTGTTCAACAATAGACTATCTAATAATATTATTGACTTTGTTTTGTTCCTACCTTTTTTTCTTTCTCCAAACACTAAACGATTCCTCTCAACTTGAAAACTTTGAACCATAGGTAAGTCTCAGCCCACAGATTTTTCACTGAACGGAATGTCTATGCACACAGAATGGGTTTATTTCCTTTTCTTATGGACATGGATATTTCCTCAGTGAGAAATACATGTAGGAGGGAGGCTGCTTGTTTGTTCCAGCTACCCAGAACCAAAATAACCACACAGAAACTATATTATTCAAAACACTGCTTTACCCATTAACTTTAACTTCTTATTGGCTAACTTTTACATATTATTTTAACCCATTTCTAGTAATCTGTGTATTGCCAGATGGCTGTGGCTTGCTGGCAAGATTCCAACTGGTGTCTGTTTCTGGCAGGGCTACATGGCTTTTCCTAATTCCACCTTTCTTTTTTTTCAGCACTCAGTTTAGTTTTCCCTGCCTACAACTGCTCTACCCTATTATGGGCTCAAGACAGTTTCTTTATTTATCAATGGTAATCACAGTATACAGAGGGAAATCCCACATCACATACATAACTCAGTGACTATATTTGCAAACGCAGAGAAAGCAAAGAGATTTCTGTATCTACTGTTTTTACACTCTCCCATCCATCTCCTCTCCCATTGGACTTGCTATTCTAAAATCAAATCTCCATTTCATCACTAGTTTTATCTTTTACTTTCATAATTGCATAGGAGCCTGTGTTCTTCTGCATTCAAGTCAGATATAATGTATAAACATCCCATATTACTTTCCTAATCTCTACCCTTAGCTTCTAGCTGTCCTACTCTAGAAGCCCTTAAATGAGAGTAATAGAAAGTCCGGGAGAATAAATTTACATGTCATTGGATTAGCCTTCCATAGCACAGTGATGAAATTTCAGTTTCCCATTTAGACTCTCAGCAACTTGCCACATTATCCCTTGGTGATCTACATGTATATGCTCTGCTTACAAACTAGACTCTAATGGAGACGGCACTCATTTGTATCTTTTTGCCGTGGAGTACAGTGTTCTTCATGATGTCTAGCTCTAAAGGGCTACTAAGATATAGCAGCTTCTTTGTCAGTTTAAACCTGAGGAAATATAATGTTTGGAAGTAACTAATATGGGAATCTAAATTATTTAGGGTTCTAGCTGTTTATCTTTTATTAATTAGGATGGGGTTTTTTTTGGCAATTTTGTAGTGCACTTAACGCATTTTGATTATTCTCCCATTGTCTCTTATCATCCTCTGTGACTGTCAGTATCAGCGTGAATAAATGCAATGCAGATATTAAAGAATATTTACCACTTTAATGATAAAACTTACAGAACCGAAGTTCCCGCGTAGCACAGGAGGTAGGAAGGAAAAGGGCGGAGCCCTTTTATCCCCATTTATCAGTATGCATTTGGCCGAGGCAAACCCCGCCCCCTAAAGGGGCTGTCTTAACCCTACATGTCAGTGCCCCTTGCCAGGTCCCTTCCTGTGTTCATGACTTGTGCTGTTCTGGTAGCCCACTGAAGCAGCACTGTCTGTGTTGCCATGTATGTGGAACTATAGTCTTTAGAAACCCCACTTCAAGTGAGGCTCTTATGGAACAATGAGAAAGGTGCACAGCTAATTTATACATTAGAGATTTATTGTACGTTGAAAATGTGTTATGAGAATAATAGCATGTTACTTTATATTTGTACGTCAAGATTAAACTGTGCACTATAACAGAAATGCTGAATTCTTTGTCTTATTGTCTTAAGTTTCACATTAATTCTTTTCTTGGCCATCATGGGATCATGTCAGCCTCATTATCTAATACGGACAATTGTTCCCTACATTTCTACCTGTTTAAGAATGCTAATAAACACCCAAAGAATGTTAGCTATAAAAAGAGAGTGTAATATGTGTGATCCAATCCTGTAGTTTCATGTTTGAAGTAATTAAAGCCTAGGAAAGTGAGCATGCTGTTTTAAGGTCTTCGAGTCTGTGACTAATGCAGGCTGAACTGCATTTATAAAATCATCCTGATTTTAAATTTTTGTATCTCTACTGCTCATTATATATAAGATTCAAGGGTGATGTCTGGCTGCATGCGGAAGGGCTAGCTTGCCATTAACATCATGTGCAAAGTGACATTCTGTGTTTGCAGCTTGACCAGGATGAACAGGGAGCCCTCATAAAAGTCACTGCTGAAAGATTCCATGAACCCTCCAACATGCATTGAAGATTAAAGCCCCCACAGCAAGTCACATTTGGGTCGGGTCAGGCAATTACAGTGCCCTGGTACTTCCCAGAATACATTATCTTGGACCTAATTGCACCAACTTAACCGATATTAACTCCAATTGTTCAGGAACCCATCCATTGCATAATGTAAAGTGTACTTGTTCAATGTCTGAGCAGGTCCCTTAGCTTAAAATGTGAACGAATTGAACCTGAGTATTTTGCTATAGTAATTAATAGTAGCTAATTAATAGCACTGCTTCTCTCTCGTGAGTGTTTCTGCTTTAAATTATTCATTATATGATCACCTTGTTGATATGGTTGCTACACAATAAACCCCACATTAGTTTATAAGGAATTAAACACATGAAACTGTGCCAGCATGCACAGGAGAAGCATTATGCGTATTCACTATAGTACACTGGGCAGTATACAGGGCACCAAAGACACAGCTGTGAAAATATTTCTAAGTCCTTCAAAAGAAGAATATGGACTGTAAATGTGAACAATGTGATATGTGCTGCAAATTGAATTTAATGTTTAAAAAGAGCCTGGTGTCAGCAAAATACAAAAAAAATGGACTTTCGGCTCTTCCATATCTTATTGATTACCACACAGTTTGTACATAGAAGCACTGAAATCTAATTCATGTGTTAAAAATAACACTTATTTCTCTATCACTTCATCATGAAGTCATCATTCAGAAACACATTAGAATGCCTGTACTTTGTATGATGCAAGGAAGAACAGAGGTTAAGATGTCTCAAAAAAACAAGGTGGAGAGAAACTGAGGGATACACTCAATGTGGACCTCTGGGCTCCATGCACTTATGAACATATGCGTGTGAATGCACACACATTCATACACACACACATACACATGGAATATACACATGTGGAGCATATACACACATGTGCATAAGCATACATACTCAAAACCACAAACATAGAACCACTAAACTTTGTGTTGAGTTTGCCTAAACTTTAAATTATGATAAGAAAAAGGATATTTGATTGGCCCAATAGGAAACACATTCATAGATGTCATGCCCACTCTGCTTCTCAAAAGGTTCTCCCAATATCAATAAGAAAGTAGGTGACTGTCGTTTACCTACCACCACGTACACACATGCATATCAAATGGTCACTCCTGGTGGCAAAGAAGTAGTGTGTGGAAAGCATTGGAAGATGATTTAGTTAGAGGTAGCCGAATACTATGGGATGTGCAGCACAATTTACATCACTTAGGGCTTTTGTTTATTGAAAATTATATAACAGTAAAATTGAAATTATTGGGGTTGGCTGGAAAGGTACTTCAGTGGTTAAGAGCACTTGTTGCTCTTCCAGAGGTTTAGAGTTCAATTCTGAGCTCATGGATCTGCACACACATACACACACACACACACACACACACACACACACACACACACACACAGAAACCACACTGATTAAATAATGATAATGATGATGATAATAACAAATCTTTTTTTATAAAACACAAACAGAATTTTTTGCCTAATGAGTAGTGTGTTGGCAGAATGGCGACTCCCATGCTAGTACCATCCCAGAAATCCCTAGTAGGACAGAAGACAGCTCACATAGTTTCTTCTTCCACTGGTAAGTGAAAGATTCCCTAAGGAGAAAGAGAATGTGATTCTTCCTGGCTTAAGGTGAACCACAGCAAAGCACACCTGAAAGCATTGTACAAATACACTTGGGTACAGTAACACAAAATCCCTTGCAATATTAATAGTGTTGCCTCAAAATGCATCACCTCCAAATACAGTAAAGGGTCCAAAGTGTGTGGTGCCCATATGTAAAAACCATTGCTATTTCTTTGGCATTCATTGCTGTCTTAGCCAAGGGTAGTGTTATACCAAGGAGCTGTTTTTCCACAAGAATAGGTTGTTATCAAAGCCCACATTAATTTTATTGTAGTCTCCTTTAGGGTGTGGAGCTACTAAGAGCCAAGTAAAAGGCACAAGCAACAAGTGAGAACAAAGTACTTAACAGGCACCTGTTGCACCCAAAGGGAGCACTTGTTGACTATCATGGTAAGCATTATGTTGGTGACTATCATGGTAAGCATTATGTTGGTGACTATCATGGTAAGCATTATGTTGGTGACTATCATGGTAAGCATTATGTTGGTGACTATCATGGTAAGAATTATGTTGGTGACTATCATGGTAAGAATTATGTTGGTGACTATCATGGTAAGCATTATGTTGGTGACTATCATGGTAAGCATTATGTTGGTGACTATCATGGTAAGCATTATGTTGGTGACTATCATGGTAAGCATTATGTTGGTGACTATCATGGTAAGAATTATGTTGGTGACTATCGTGGTAAGAATTATGTTGGTGACTTATCATGGTAAGCATTATGTTGGTGACTATCATGGTAAGCATTATGTTGGTGACTATCATGGTAAGCATTATGTTGGTGACTTATCATGGTAAGCATTATGTTGGTGACTTATCATGGTAAGCATTATGTTGGTGACTATCATGGTAAGCATTATGTTGGTGACTATCATGGTAAGCATTATGTTGGTGACTTATCATGGTAAGCATTATGTTGCAGCCCCCTTGTTCCCCGATAAGCTTCCTGTTTACTGTCTATCACCTCCTCCTCACAAAACATACAGATACAATTATATATGCTTATCTGTATTCCTTCTTTTCAGGTATCCTCTTCCCTCCCCGTGTGCTTTGTGTCTGTTCATGACCTTGACCCTATTTTGCATACTGTGTCAGTCTTAGGGCTGTCTTAGAGGACTTACAAGGTAATATGCTAAAATTTAGCCAGTGGCAGACATAAAAGCAGCTGATCAATAATTTATTTGCAATATCTCAATCTTCCATCCCTGGGTCTCAAAGAAACAATAGTCAAAGTTCTCTATTGAACTCCCTTTGCTGTGCCCTCATGCCTGATGGCTGCCTGGAAATAGAACACTCTGTTCTTTTGTCTTTTGGTTTCAGCTCAGGTGATGTTTTCTCTGAGAAATTCTCTTCCTTGGCCTCTCTGCCCTCTCTCAAAGTTCTTAGCTCAGAAAAAGCAGGATAAATTCCCACCTCATCATCATTAACTGTCAACTGAAAATTTACAGCCAGGATAGGATAGGAACCCATGCCTTGTCACCAAAGCCTGAGCTATCTGATTACTCATTAGCTCAGCATACATAAGTCCTGTATTCCATCAGTTATAGGAGTCTGGTAATTAAGTAGTAATTTTCTGCAGATTCCTAGGGTAGGTGGAGAAATGTGTGTCCGGTGGCTAGAGAGAAAAAGCCTTGTTGAAGGTAACTATAAAGTTTGAAGCAATTGTGGCCCTGGGGACAAAATGGTCAACAAACTCTGAAGGAGATAAAACAAAGTAGTTTGTCTATGTTAAAAAGCATAATGATAAAAACAAACAAACCAAACCCAACTCTGCTCTCTATTCTTACTGGTGCTTATTTAAGGAAAATAGCTTTTAAAATTTTAGCCTTCAAAGACAAAAAAAAAAGAGCAATAAATATATTTTTGCAATCCTGTCTTACATTTTGAAATAGTGTATAATTTATGTTACAGGCCCAGTTTAGGTCAAAAAGGTTAGGGGAAGAAAATAGCCAGCCTCATAAATTGAGTAAAGACCGAAATGGGGTCTTGGTATTTTGACATAAAAAAAACATTTCGGGAAACGTCTTGTCAGCCTCAGAGAGTGGTCAGGAAGAGAAGGCATTGAGGCTCGTGCTTCTTCTCATCTGTGGGTTTCAGCACAGGCGTCATGCATGTGTGTGAGGTGGGGCACCGGGGAGAAATTGCCCTTCGCAAGACTTCAGTCTCCCTGGAACATGTACTTTGATTTCTATGGCCTGAGCAGCAGGGCATGTGAAGCCAAATGATGTTCTGGCAGAGTACTGGCTATCTGGTTTCTTGTGATGAAGAAACAGATGGTAGGCTGTGAGCTTCCTACATGTCGCTTTGAAAAGTTACTACATCATCAAAAGGACAGATGTAAACCTATTATGGCATAAAGCACCAAATGCGGTCCCATATTGAGCTCTGATAGTGACAAATCATCTCTTTCCCAGAAACTATATCCACTTCAAACAAGTGCCAAATTTCTAATTTAAAAACTCCAACCTTGACCTTGCTGGAAAAGAACCTTTCTCAGAAGAGTGGTTGACCGTTTTGGAGTTCTGCAGCATGTATTTTTTTCGTGTTGTGAAAGAGTAAGAAAGGTGTTTGGAGTCTGGGGAAGAAAGGTGGGGAAGTGCTCAGTTAACAAAAGTATTTGCTGTGCTAGCACGGGGACGTGAGTTCAGTTCGCAGAAAGAATGGTGGAGGCAGGGGCTTATAATTTCTGTAATGTAAAGACAGACACATACAGATCCCTGGGGCTCACTAGCTAGCCAGTCAGATTAGTTGATGAGCTCCATCTAGTGAGGGACACACTGTCCAAAAATGAAACAAACAAGCAAAAACAAACAAGCATAAAAGATGGAAAGTTCCTGTGCAATAACATCCAAGACTGTCTCTACGCGTGTGTGCACACACACACACACACACACACACACACACACACATATACGTGCACATGTGCTGCAAACAAATGTTTGGTCTCAGTCCTTCCTAACCCTGGAGCAGAGCTAAAGTCTTTGGAATCTCCTGGAAAATGTGTGTTTGGCTTGTCATGAGTCATTTGGATAACACCAAAGATTATGTCAAGAAGATACCTTGAGACTTAACTCCCTAACAACTTCTGGAAGTAACTGCTGACCAGAGGACCCTCTGATGAAACAGTTGGGAAATTTTAGCCTTGTAGACTTGCTGTGGGACAATAGTCTTCTACCCTGTAAAAATTTGTCACTTGTATTGCTTTAATAAAAGGCTAATTGACCAGTATCCAGGCGACAGTATAGGTGTGGTGACACAGAAACAGGAGAATTCTGGGGAGAGGAAAGGTTCAGTCTGCAGTCAAAATCCAGAAGCAGAGGAGGCAAGATGAGAATGCGTCACCGATGAAAGGTACCAAGCCATGTGGCTACCACAGGCAAGAATTATGGCTTAGTATAAGTTCTAAGAGTTAATAAGAAGCCTGAGCTATGTGGCCAACCAGTTTATAATTAATTTAAGCCTTTGTGTGTTTCTTTGGGACTGAACAACTATGGAACCATGTGGGATGGTAGCCACTGTCTACATAGACTAACTTCAGGGAAAATGCTAGTTGCTGGTATGCATCTCGAACTCCTAGATTTGAGGAGTCTCTGGTTGAGGTTGGCAAGCACACTGAGCACAATGTGACACCTAGAGAGGGAAAGAGAGCTCTGTTAACACAGAAAGGGAATGGGATTTTGTACCTGCTGTGGATTGGTTGCCCTGTGCATCTGGAGACACTGATTGTCAGGGTCTTGTCACCTAGAAAGGTGTCAGAACTTAGTGTATGTCTTCCCTGTGCCTTATCTTCTGCACCTCCCTTCTCTGGTTGCTTCTCTGTTAAACCCTATTTGGGAGCGTTTTGGTCACTAAGAGTAGGGAATCTTCCTGAGTTGTGTGAGCCATTATAGCACACTGTCATATCTGAGTGGAGATTCCAAGACTTAGAATTGGCATGTAGGTGGAGCCTGTCTTGTATGATTAAGTTATTATCTTGTAGCCTCTAAAAGAACTCCTGGGAGACAGTAACTAATTAAGCTAAATTATAAGACATGGAAGGCATGCAGTTGGAGAATTTCTGAACAATAAATAAATAAATACATAAAACAAAATAATGAGCAAATAAATATGCACACCAAGCATTAACTGTATTACATCAATGTAGAGGATATAGAATGTGTCATCAAACAATTAAAAGCTGATGCTTAGTAAGATGTGCACAGCTTTATAAATCTATTTTTTTTAAAAAAGGAAGCTGCTCTCAATACAACTATCTTCAACTGAAAATCAATACACAAAGAAGAAACAAAGAATCTACAACATACCGACTGACCATTGAGAATTATTGCCAAACTCCTAAAAATATTGCAAAGGAATTCTAAATAGAACCATAGAAAGTGAATGGATTGAAAATAAAGCTTGACTAGTAAGCCTAGAATTTGTTCATTTTTACCATGCTCTTTTTATTCTAATCCTCAATTCTTTCCCTCTCTGGTATTCTTGGCATCCACAGCACAGGGTAAATGTTTATCAATCTCCCTCAGCTCTGGTGAGTGTCCCACAGTGCCTGATATAGCTTGCTGAATTATGTGGTTTCTTTCCTAATTTTGTTGGAAAATCAAATTCAGACAATTTCCTAACTTAGAATGAAAGAATACTCAGATTAAGTATGTAAAGCAATAGGGGACAGATAATTGTTTCACAGATTCAAGCACTTAGTATGAAAGGACCAGACTACAGAAGGGATTGGAGTTCTGATCCCTAAAACCTCTGTACATGCTGGGTGACTGAGGAAGCCTTCCTGTAATTCCAGTCTCTAAATGGGAGACAGGAATCCCTGGAAGAAGCTGGCTAGAGACTAACTGCACCAATGAGCTCTCAGTTTGATTAAGTAACCATGTCTTAAAATAAAAGTAAAGTAGATCTCTGTGTATGCTTGGGGCCTCAGCAGACCGAGCAGGTTGTATATATGTATGTAGGAATTTATACGTATAGAACTCTATGTATATGAGTGTAACAAAAGTAATGAAAAAAGAGGCCATGAATTTGTAAAGGAATAGGGAGGAGTATATGGGAGGGTTTGAAGGAGGGAATGGAAAAGGGAAATGATTTATGATATAATTTCAAAAAATGAAACAAGTAAAGACAAAGTAAAACAGAATAGTAATGGAGGACATCAAACATCCTGACATCAAACTTATGCCTCACACACATGGACACAGTTCTGCACAAACATTTGTATTCCCATACATGTAAATATGAATATACATACATTTTTTTAAAAGGAGATAAATATGTAATCAGAGCAGACTGTGGAGGAAATCGTCTTATCTACCTATTCTAGAAAAGGGAAGTTTTAGGATTCTCACATCGACAGAAGAGACTAGAGAGTGAAGAAGGTATGTTTTAGCCCGCTGGGCTTATACACTTATTAAGTGTCCTGCTGAATTAGCAGACAATCTGGAATTAAAGGCTGATGCTTCCCTTCAGCTTTTAATGGCACAGGTAGGGGGTAACAACCAAATGCATGCTGCTATTCAAACTTGCTTTGTTGCCAGCAAGCCTGGCACAGCACACACGCACCTTCATGGAGATCATCTCAACTTGGCCATGCTTTTATTCTCTTGTCCCGAGAAGAGGTTGAGGTTCCGTCTTTTCTCTTTAAGTAAAGAAACTAAAGGTGTTTCCATAATTTTTAGAGCCGGGTGGTGGTGATGCACACCTTTGATCCCAGCACTCAGGAGGCAGAGGTAGGCGGATCTCGGTGAGTTTGAGGCCAGCCTAGTTTACAGAACAAGTGCTTGAACAGGCACCAAAGCTACACAGAGAAACCCTGTCTCCAAAACCAAACCAAACCAAATAATAAAAAAAAAAGACAAAAAAGTAATTTTAGCAAAAATCTATGACCAAAATCACACCACTATATTATCCTTGAAGTCAAAAAATACAAAAAGGTATATTTTTCTGCACAGCTTAACAGCAGTGGGTGCACACCTTGTTTCGCTTTAGTCTTGCAAATGGAGGTCATACTTCAGATATGTACTTTAAAGAGTAAAATTGTTATTCTAACAAAACACAATAAAAGAATAGAAGTTGGCATAATCTTGATACATTCTTCATATTAGAACCTTTGAAAATGATGTTTAAACATCTGACTGTATTTTTGTTGCTGTTTCTAACAAATATAGTGCCCACAAGAATGTTCATCTTAGTTTATGGTAGCTTAATCAGTGCCTAAAATTCTGAATGCACATACTTCATTATGGCCTCATTCCTATTTCCATACTAAATACATTTTATGTTGTCTTTGTCCTTTATGATTTAAACAAATGTCCCTGTGGTAACATGTATCTATTTCCACTGTTTCCCCGTTGATCATTACAGAGCATGCAGGATTCCCAGTTAGGATCGGAATAGTGACAGAGCCAACCTTAAAATTTCTTCTTTTAAAAACCTCTCTGCCTTAAGAGCTGACACTAAAAGATCGTTGAGCCTTAGTACCTGGCACACACAAAACCAGTTTCTGTGGATCCATCTGAAGCCTTCAACCCCTGCCCCTGCCTCAAGAAGGGCAGAGAAATTAAAGGATGTGAAGTTGCAAGTTATATACTTTCTGTGACTTTGATGATCTCAGCTTCTCTTTCAGATATCCCTTTCTTCCCTCTTGGATTTCCGAAACAGATGATAACCTGTTGACCTCTTTCTCTGGTTTCTAGCAAAATGTGCTAAATGATTTATGATCTGAAATGCATTGCATTATTTTCTGTGCAATAGGAGACTTCCAGATGCCAGAGTCTAAACAAGTTTCCTAGGAACATTTTGTATTGTATAGACCAAAAGGTGCTTGCCATCTCTTTAGTACCCACACCAGAAACCAGAGAGAATGGAAAGTCACATGCCTTCAGTTTCAAAATGCAGAGTCCTACATGCAGGTCTGAACATCTTGTAAAACGAAAGAGGGCAAAACAACCCATCAATATAGAAATATGCATTTATGAGGGGACCTAAGACTGCACCGTGCATTCAGGGGATATATTCATTATCATTTGTAACATATTGTCTTTAAAACCTACAGCTTCTAGAAGACTAGATGGGCTCTTAGAAGGCTGAATTCTAGGATATGTAGTTTAACTAAATCTAATTTCTCAGTATCTAAATCATGCATCTGATTCTGTACTACCACAGAAATAGCTGTACAGGCATAGAAGGTGGAAACTATTGATTCAGTTTGTAAAAGAATGGGAGAGAATCTGGATTCCCTTTGCTTTAAAACAATAGCTCTTGCTAGTAAAAGGAGTACTTTTTTTCTGACATTATGTGAGAGAAATAATAAACAAAATCATAAAGGGAGGACACATTAGAGAAAAAGTTCAGTATTTATTGCATTCTTAATTTATTTTTGCCACTGTAGATCAACTACATAAAGTTTTTAATACTTTTCTGCTATCTTCCTTTAAGGAAAAATATTTATGAACACACATGTATAATATCCAATGTACACAGGTTTAGTGTAACAGGGGGAAAACCTCACTGCTTCTTTTCATGGTTAGTCCAAATAGTTATTACTGAAAACCTGCTCCTCAGATGGGGGAAAAGTGATTTTCAAGATGGAATCTGTGACTTTGTCCAGTGATGACTACAAATTTTCTGGAGAATGTCATCTTCAGAAATATCGCACACCAAACACTACTCCAATATCCCAATAAATAATTGTTCTTAAGTAGAAATTGGTACAAGGTACTAATGAGCTTAAGCAAAGCAAACTTGGACAGCCATGGCGTCCAAAGCTATGAGAAATAGTAAGATAAATTATATAGATGCCATGAGGAAAGGGACATTAAATGATAACTTTTCACACAGAGAAATGACGTGCTTATAATTCAGTGTGATGCTAAGATACAAAAATGGTTATGTGCAGCGACCTCATAGACAGACGATGCTATTACCAAACAGGGAAGTTGGAGACTATAGCTAATTATACAGGAAGCTGAGACACTATCTGGCATTCCCTTTCTAGGTCTGAGTGCCACAGAAACACACTGATAACTGGAAACGAAAGGTGAAACTCACCACACAAATGATTAAACACATTAGGACACAAGCAGCATGGTTGGGAAGGATGGAATACCCTTAGTTCCCCCAATGCTAACTAGGCAAGGAATATGCATGATCACTCTCTGCAAGTGCCATGTCACACAGCTGTAAACACTGAGGAGGCAAACGAATAATTTACAGCGCTGAGATATCAGGGGAGTATGTGAACGTAATAGGATAGAATTGCACTTGGCAGAATATAATTTGGAAGGTTTGAAACAGGTTTCATAGAAGTTAATCGTGCACAAACTGTTTTACATGTTCAGAATGTTCACCACCTGTCGATAGGTGGGGTGGACTCCCTGCTTCCCCCAAAACTCCCACATGACATGATGTTTGGACTTGCGGTCTTAGGACCAGGTTCTCTATCTCTCTGATAGGCTCTAATTCTGATAAGCCTCACATATGTTTATAGCATTCAAGCCAGAAAGGCAGGCACCCAGAGTTAAAAACCCAAGACTTAAATTGCTATTTAGTTAAAATATTCTAGTTCACCCAACCATTCAGCCTCTCATGCGATGACATCTTCTGGGGATAGTCACATACAATGCCTGTGATGTGCAAAGACATGCAGTGGTCTCACAGAGAGTCCCTAGATCATGCAACTTCTATATTTGTTATTTTTTAATTTCTCTTTAGTTTATTTACATCTATGATATATTGGGTTGTGGGGCTAGAGAGATGACTCAGAGGTTAAGAACACCGCCTGCTCTTCCAAAGGTCTTGAGTTCAATTCCCAGCAAACCCATGGTGACTCACAACCATCTTTAATGAGATCTTGTGCCCTCTTGAGAAAGAGACCTGATCAGTCGTCCTCATCAACTTAGACTATGAAACCCAATATGGACAAATTCAACAGAACCCCCATATAAGGGCTGTCCATGCATGTTTCAGAATTACCAGAGCATAAATTTCATTTTTCATATTAGCCTATACCTGGTAAACTACTAGTATAGAACTTCATGTACATCATTTGAAATTATGTAGTCATATGTTTCATATGTTTAAATCCATCTAAGTGTTACTGTACAGGAGGAAATAGTGTGAAAGGTTAAAGGGTCCTCCCCACCACTAAGTGATCTCAACAGATATCAAATGAGAGCAAATGTATGTTTTTAAGCCCTGTTGGTGCGCTATACAAGATAAAGAAGAATCCTTATTTGAAAATCTTTGAAGGAGGGGTATTTATTAGTATTTCACACAGAGCAAGGTTCAGCTAAGCCTCATTTTGCTGAGTAGAAATTGTGAGAGCTGACACAGTACACAAGGCAATAAACAAATATAAAATACATATTGAATCTTGGCAATGCAAATTTTAGCTCAAGTTTTCTATCTAAAAAAATTGTTAGTGGAAAAATGAGAAAGGAATAGAAAACACAAACAAACAAAAACCCCATGAAACAAAACTAACAGTGCATTTTCAGGGGTTTAAAAAACTACTTTGAAATTTTGGGAAAAGAACAAGAAAGAACACAAGAAGTTATGATGCTTAAGCAGTTTACAATAATTATGGTATCTAGAAGCTAAAATGCAGAAACTTGGAACTTCCCTTTTTATTAAGGGTATTTTTTATTAAAAGAACTCTCCAAGTTTCCTGTATACTCAACAAAGGGGGCATGTGCTATCCCAAGTAAATCCACTGCATTATTACATACAGAGTCATAGCTACACACGTGTGTGTACTTTCTGGATTAACCAGGTGCATGCACATCTTTATTATTAATACTTCTGCTTCTGAAAGACAAGGAAGAAACCTGTCTCAAGCTATGGTGTTTAAAATAGCAAAGCACACTTATGATTGAAAGGAACTACAGCCTGGGTGAAATGTCAGGCTGTGGTCTGTGGACTATCAGGCTGGGGTTAGCTGAGCTCAGGGGTTGAGCAGTAGAGTGCTTGTCTAGATGATGGAGGTCCTAAGTCCCAGGTTCAACTCTAGGTCCATCATCGCTACCACCACATACCAGTAAAGACCAGCGGGACTGAAAAACTAACCAGTCTAAATTCTCCATCGTTTAGAAACAAAACAAAGCCGTTCAATACTGTTCGCTATTGGCAGAATAACATTGGAACCCAGAAACCATATTTCCTGTGGTATTTTAAACTGGTAATTCTGGTCCACTGTCTTATAAATAAAATTGTTTTAGTCAATTGATTGAGGCAGGTATACATTAGGGAACATAATGTTGGATTTTAAATTTTTGTATAGATAGTTGTATTTAAGATAGCTGCCAATTCATTGTAGAGAAAGATTGTTAAGATCCATAGAGGGTAGTCTCCCAGCCAGGCAGTACACCTCTAAAGAAAACTGGTTCTCCCTCTTTTAGTAGGTAAGAAATGCCAATAATTTTTTATGCTCACCCACCTTCATGATGACATTTTGTCTGCCGTGAACCTAGGGAGGTTTTGTGCATGGTGTAATTTGTGTAACTGCCCTGTAAAACCAAACCAACAACCAGTTTCCATGTAAACATCTACCATCTATGGATCTTACAATCTTTCTTTAAAGAAGGATCCTTAAAAGAAATCCCATACTAGCTCAGAATTGAGTATAATAGAGGATTATTTATTTAGGGATAGACTCACAGATCACAATCCTCTGCTGGAATGGGGAACAGCATCTGAATTTCGCAGGCAGAAAAGAGGCCTGACATGCTTTGAATAGGCATATATAGTGTAAGAGGCCATACCCAATTCGCTGGGTAACTTAAAGGCCTCTGGCGATTAGAATTCCTGCAGCACCTCTCCCTTTTGTTTAGATAAGAAAGTTCTAAGCCTAACACAAAGTTATATACAATAAAAACAAATATCAGGTGTAAAAATTAGAATTACAACCAGCATAAAAAATATCAAGCAAGAAACATGTAATAAATATTTCAATAATTATCCTATCTTAATGAGTTTAACTCTTTTATAATAAATAACTTGGCCAAGTCATGAGAGGAAAGTAACTACAACTATCTAGTCTTCAAATCCAACAAAGACCCAAGGAGAGAAATAATATTATTTGAGTAAGAAGGAAGTGCAATCAAGCAACTTCCAAAATGTAAAACAAATGACAGAGACAACTGGCTACCTGGGCAATCACTCAGTCTCATTTGCAATGTTGGAGCAACCAACTTTCGCTAAGGCCTAGAGTAACTGAAGACCATTTTCAGAGGCAGAAAATTTTTCAAAACCATCTTACCCTGTCTTGGAAAGATTTGACATTTTTTTTCTTATATCCTGATTGTCCTGCCTGGACATTGTGCATTTTGTTAGTGGTCAATGTATAGACAATTCCTTGCCCAAAGGCCAGTTTTGCCAAGGAGAAAACAAGCTCCAAGTGGAGTGTCTTCAGTGCTCAACATTCTCTGGTGAATAGATCAGTGCTGCCAGGAGCAATTGTGTCTCACTTCAACAGAACCCTAAGTTATTTAAATGCCATATTCTACAGCTCTTTGAAGTGGTTGAAGATTATATATCTATGCAGAATATAATTTTTATGTATCTAAAGAACATGATTAGTCTAACTATAATTATGATGAACATGGATGACTATTGACTATGACTTTTAATACCTATATAACTTAAAGACTAAGACTTCATGTTAGAATATTAAACAATCTAAACAACTGTGAAGCAAATGAGGACAATGATCTCAAAATGTATAAGTATCTTTATCAGAGGTAGAAATGTATATCGCAATATGATAAATATATCCTAAAATTGTATCATTATACATAATGTCTTAAGCAGGGGTAGAAACATGCATTCATACAATATGACAAAATAACTTTGCCTAGATATTCAAATATTGTACACGAAAATAAGAACATATTCAATATAATTTAAGTTTGTATCAATATACAAGGATCTATACCAAGGCAAATTGCTTATAAATAATAGCCCCCATGTATTTACTCTTTTACTCACTATTATTATTAGTGTGAGTAAGCTCATGCTAATCTATTATCCCATCTAAAGTCCTCTCTTTTTTTTCAAAGAGATACCTGATCCTACATAATTTTCCCACTCTCTCTTTTCAACATTTCTTCAGCAGTGATCTTTGAGCTTTGAAAGAGAATGATGCAGACATCCCATTTAGGATAGAAATTCTTCAGTCTGCTTTGTTTTATAGACAAGATGAGAGTTTCTGTGTTAAGTGACATCTACTGCAAAAAAGAAGATTCTCTGATGAGTGTTCACTGATGCATTCCTCTATGGTATAATGATAAGTTATTAGGAATTCGTTTAATATTATGTCCATGTAGCAGAGTATCATTAGTAGGTTTTCACGTAGAGCTTATGGTCCGTCTAATCACAGTTCTTGGCCCTATTAGCAAGGCTAGATATGGCTTTCAACTTGTAAGTACTATTTACATTTAAATAAGAAGGTGACTGGTTATTCCCATGACATCCCTGCCACTACTATGCCAATGGGTTTGTCTTGTCAGGTTGTCCATTGCTGTAGCTCATAAAGTTCACACTTCTGTAAGACTGGGGATTCCTTTTCTCTTCTGGTAATGAGCATAGAATCTACTAGCACTCTTATAGCTATGCAGTAAGAATGAAGCTTCTAGGTCAGTGCCAGCTTTCCCCAGGTCCTATGGTCCAAGCATATAAAGTTATTAGCAAGAGGATCTTTCTGTCAAGTGCCAGCAGGTAATCAAAACTCCTGGTCATAATGTGTAATGTTTGGAAATCTGTGGGAACCCTCTGGCCAACAACTCTGAAAGATTTGATCCATTCTTGTCACTGGACTTTTATTTATAATCTGGTGTTCAATACAAGCATTGCCATTCACTCTAGGGTAATTCCATTTGTACTTTGGAAGGGGATTTATATAATAGCATGCTTGCACAGTGGCAGATTTTCACATGAATTTTTAAGAATGTCAGTAACATTGGTTATACCTCTCCATATATATATATGTATGTATATATATATGTATATATATGTGTGTGTATGTGTATATATATATATATTGTGATAGTAATACATAATTACAAAGCACAGATTCAAACATTTGCAATCTTCTAGAGTTCTTCAAAAATTTAACCTAAAATATACCATGCTTAAAAGTCGCTATTTAGAATTTTCCAGATTATAGTTCTGAAGCATACGAGTCCATTACTAATAGTTTGAAACATTCTGCGGGTGGTACCTGTGGGGATGGGTATGCTCCTTGGTGCCTGCTCTAGTGGAAGCCAGATACTGTATTTAGGTATCAGTATTCCTCTATCACTGTACAACTTCTTTTTGTAGACAAGGTCTCTCATTGACCCTAGAGGTTACTGGTTTAAAGAGGCTGGGTGACCCTGACATCTTTTTTTTTTCTTGTTCACATCCCTTGCACTGAGATGAAGGTACAGATTGCCTGGCTTTTTCATGAGGACTGAGGATTTGAACTCAGGTCCTCATGGTTGTATAGCAAACATTGCATCCCCATCTTCCCAGATGACCATTAATATGTTTAACTGGATATGTTTATCCAAGTTAAAAATAAATGCCAAGTGGAAGAAGTTTCTATATTTAAATAAGTTATTGGTGGTGCTGAGATAATTAGAGATAGCTTAAAAGCTAGTAAAAATTCAAATAAGACTGCTACAGATGGTGAAAACATAATTGTAACGAGGGCTGGGAAACAATTTGGGAGAAGATAGAGTCCTCCTTAGATGGGTTCATTAATTTTGTAGAAAGGCAGCCATATTACTTTTAGTTTCGAAGGCCACAGAATCCCTCGTTGTTTATCCCTTTGTAAGAATGAGGCATGATATGGCAAAGGTCAGGAAAACAAGCTGGAATCAGAGAATCAGTCAAAAGCATGTAGGGTGACAACTTAGAGTCAATGAGGATCATCTTCAGTTACTCCCACTCCACCTGATAATCATTGGGTTATTAACTTCAGTATGTTAATTGATATTCCTCATACTTAATGAGGCACTGCAAAATTCTGATTCATTAAGGAAAGTCAACGTTTATTTCTATGTTTACGGAGGAGGCAATGAAAATCAATAGAAGAGGTAAAAGAAATATGATACAAACAATACCAAAGGTTGACATAAAGATTTACTGACTTAATATATAGAGAGTAGCTACAACATACCAGAGATTTCATGACTAATGAGACTATGAAAAATAGAATACGAGAAACTAAAATGTTGCCTGGTGGACTTTTTTTTTTTTTCTTTATTTATTTATTTATTTATTTATTAAAGATTTCTGTCTCTTCCCCGCCACCGCCTCCCATTTCCCTCCCCCTCCCCCAATTAAGTCTCCCCCCAGCCCGAAAAGCAATCAGGGTTCCCTGGCCTGTGGGAAGTCCAAGGAACCCCCACCTCCATCCAGGTCTAGTAAGGTGAGCATCCAAACTGCCTAGGCTCCCACAAAGCCAGTGCGTGCAGTAGGATCAGAAACCCATTGCCATTGTTCTTGAGTTGTCAGTAGTCCTCATTGTCCGCTATGTTCAGAGAGTCCGGTTAATGGATGAAGAAAGTATGGAATTTATACATATTAGAGTACTACTCAGCAATAAAAAACAAGGACTTCATGAATTTTGCATACAAATGGATGGAAATAGAAAACACTATCCTGAGTGAGGTAAGCCAGACCCAAAAAGAGGAACATGGGATGTACTCACTCATATTTGGTTTCTAGCCATAAACCAAGGACATTGAGCTTATAATTAGTGATCCTAGAGAAGCTAAATAAGGAGAACCCAAAGAAAAACATATAGGCATCCTCCTGAATATTAACCTTCAGCAAGCGATGAAAGGAGACAGAGACAGAGACCCAAATTGGAGCACAGGACTGAAATCTCAAGGTCCAAATCAGGAGCAGAAAGAGAGAGAGCACGAGCATGGAACTCAGGACCGCGAGGGGTACACCCACACATTGAGACAATGGGGATGTTCTATTGGGAACTCACCAAGGCCAGCTGGCCTGGGTCTGGAAAAGCCTGGACTTTTAAGTTTAAATGTAAGGAACTAGAGAAAAAAACATGGCTAGTGATACACGCATACATGTATTAATTTCAGTTTTGCATTTAGTGGATAATATTGGAAACAAATCCACCATTTTTATATAAAAACAACAATATCATTGTTTCATATGCTTAAAATTTTGTTATATAAAAATGTCACACTTCTATCATCCTTTACTTCTTACAAGCAGAGCCCTTGTGCATTTACTGAAAAGTGGAAAAGACAAAAGAAAACAAAAGCAAATAAATAAATAATAGGAGTGAGTAAACACAGACGATGTAAAAACTGTGATGTGTCGTGTTTTAGAGCCGCCCATTCAGTCTTTGCTCTCTCAGGGCTCTCAGGGAGAAGGTACTCATGCACAGACCAGCATGCTCCATTTGTAAGAATGCACTAATTCCATTATTCTCTGACAGCTCCCTGCTGTGCCAATGCTTAGCTCTCAGCCAAAAAAGGAGAGGAGAGCAATGCACTAGAGACTTGAACTTGAGAGTAACAGATAGCTTCTAAATTCCCATCCTCAATTTAGTTTGCTCCCCACACAATCCGAACTATACCTTCTTTGAAGAACACCAACCTTTGTAGAGAGGAGAGTATGCACCAAACCTTCTTCTGGAAATGATCCCCAGTAGTATCCCCAACAAGAATTTGGAAGCCAACAGGCCAAAGTACCAAGGGCCCCTTGTCATCAATAGGCAAGGCTTGCTACTCCCAAGAGCAACACCTGGAAGGCTATCATAAGATTTTACTCCTACTGCTATGGAAGAGGCGTGTGACTCTTGTGGAATGGCTCAGTGATCATCAGACTCAGACCTTCTACTTTCCTCCATTATCTCTCATCTTCCTGAATGCTGAGAAAGTCATGGGAGGAAACAGATGGAATCATTCCCCTTTGCAAAAAGACGAGGTGATGAGGATGTACAGAAAAAAAGGAAAAAAAATGTTTGAGACAAGGAGAAACTGGAAAACCATATGAAACATCAAGAGTGGATTGGGCATTCTGAGAAGCACTCCAGAATTACATTCGAGGCTTTCTTATTACTCTTTGTGATTTGCAATATAGATTTACATGTAAGTCATATCATGTAGTATATAAATCATGCCACCATTGCACTATTGTTATTCCCTGCAATCAATTCTTCTACTTCACTCAAAGTGCAAGTCACACTATTAAAAATTAAAGATGAAAAACACCTGTGAGGTCAGCATGTCCCTCCCTTGGGCAGAGCAAAGAAACCCAGTGAATTCTTCAGTATTTTGTCAAAGCCCTATTCTGTCTTTCCAGGGAGGTGTGCACAAAGGTCTGCCCCAATATTCTTGCCTGGCTGGTTGGCTTTGCACAGAGGCAGGTTTTAAATGCACCAGGGGAAAGCAGCTTTTACTAAATGTTTTATAACGTGTCAGAATACCTTTATCGAACATTTAATCCAAAACCTGGCTTTGAACCAGGGAGGCATACAATTCAGTAATTAATTTTTTTTACCTTCTTTTGCTAATCGCTGATAAAAAGCTTAATTCTATTAACAACTCGACTTGACAAATTGCACCGCTCAACGGAAGCGTTTAGAAATTAATTACGCATTTTATTGCATTAGATCGGATAAACAGGGAAAGACCAGCAAGAAAAAAATAAAGGGGTGGGGGGAGAAAAATGGTCAAATATAAACAGCCATTGGTGTCTGACTATTTTCATTATGACTCAATATGTCACCTAAAACGTAAATCAAGTAAACACACCACACTTTCAGATAATACACCTTCCACATCAGGTGCAGTTTTGCTTCAGGGCTTTGTTAATAATACTTTTTTTTCCTTTCCTGGAAGAATACATTTTCTCCCTAAAGCCCAAGCTGATTTGGATTCCTAGAAGGTTTTTTGTCTAATTGTCACAGAGGTTCAGCCCTTCTCTTTCTCTCATTCTCCAGAGTCTTCTAGTTTTAGGAATCCTAGTGCATAGCCCTTAGGGATTTAACTAAGGGAAGAAAATTGCAGCAGTGGGTGGAATATTATGTCATCAAATTATTAAAAAATGAGGGAAAAAGAGATTAAATTGGATTCCACTTCACTTTTCTAGTTAAAGGTTCAACTGGTCAGAAGACCATATGTAAATATTATGATACTCACTGCCTATAAATACACACATTTCAAAATGGCTATTGAAGATGCCCGGCACCATCCAAGTGTCTAGCTCCTGGACCTTTTCTTCTATGCCTGTCTGTTCTGAAGACTTTTGTTCTGTGGCAAAGTCATCTTAAATTCAGGCTCAAAGAATCATGCACTCTTTGCCTTTTCATCCTTACAGTCAATATCACTTTTCTTAAGCTATTTGTTAAAGTATGATGACATTTTTTTAGTTAATAGTATGCTCTACTGTTCATTGCTTTGCCACTTCGGTAGTTTCTACATGAGCACATGGCATGCTATTGAAACAAATATCAAGAAGACAAGAGTTCTCTTGTCCAAAAATCCAGATTACAGACAATTATGAGATGGCATATACATGAGAGGAAGCAAACCTCATGTCTCATGTAGTACTGTAGATAGAAAAACATGCAAAGAGCAAAAAATACAAGAGACACATGATTTCTTGATATCCAAAAATCACCATCCCTCCCTCTGAGGAAGCATAAAACTAACTTTCCTTCCAGAAGCTATTTCAGAAATATTCTAAAATATCAATGTTCTTGGTAATATCATGAGTGTCTGAAGGGACAAGACTGTACAATATATCACAAGCTACTCAAAGACCTGGGAACTTTTGAATTTTCCATAAAAGGAAAGAAAAAAGAAAGAAACAAATAAACAAACAAACAACCTTGAAAGAGGACCAACCACTAAATAAATTATAGTTATAGGTTTGGTTAAAGCCACAGGTGGAAGCTCGCCCTTTCTACTTTTGAAAGAAAATGTTAAAGGAGTGAGTTGGTTCTGGTTACTCAGGGGAGGCAACAGCGCCTGCAGTACCCTAACAGCCACCGCAACCTTGCAGGTCAGAGGTGCCTTACCCTCTTTTTCTCATCTTCTATCCATCTTCCTTCTCCTCCTCCTTCTCTTGCTTTTCCTCCTTCTACTTCCTTTCTCCCTTCTTCCTTCTACAGTATTTTCTCCCTCTTATTTTGGTTGCATTTTATCTCAGAGTTAATAGTTGTTCCCCCAAACCAAGTAAGGAGCAATGAACTCAATACAGGTCCATGTTATACAAATGAATACGTGAATTATGATCTAACATCTGTCTTATGACTAGATTGTAGATTTTAAAATAGATGTAGAAGTTTGTCTGTTTCATTGCCACAAAGAACTATTTCTCTCCTCTACACTGAATTATACAAGTAATTCAGTATACATTCTGATGCATCATGGTCCCATAATTCATGGATATAAGGGTATATAAAAATAATTACTATGGAAGTTATCACATACAAGTTTCTCCATGAGGAGTGTGCAATGGTGTTGCCAGGCTTTGTGAAGTGAAGGGCTATTGGAAAACTGCAAGAAAAGGAAGCAATGTAAAGAAGCACAGGTATTTAGACAGCACACAGTGATCTGAAAATGCAAGCGCACTTCATTGAAGAGTGTTCCAGGCTGGGGGTGATCTCGCTGGATACTTGAGAAAGAACTAGTTCTCTGACACAGCCTCTTAAATCATGCTCAGCACTCCATGGTTTTCCTGACATTGTCTTCTCCAGCTATGCTTCACTGTGTTCCAGGTTTCCTTCTTTTTCCTCCTTTTTGTAAATGTGCTAATATAACTGAAGTAGAGCCACTGCCAGCTTCCATTGGAAAACAGCAAATGAGAAGTCTGTAAACATGCAAAAGGAAGTTAGGTTGGCTCTCTTGCAAACTTGTTTCCCCTATGTGGACAAGTGAGAGAGAATTATTAAATTTCATTATTCTTAATTAACTAGTTCTACTCTTGACTGCAGAAGCAGTTTTCCTTTAGGTTGCTAAGAGCTGTCATCTGCAAAAAGATTTGAAAGACAAATAAAAGATAAATAACAGTAATAAAATCATCCACTATGCACCACATATATGCAATGTTCTAGAAAAATGTCTTTCGCCAGAGAATATAGCTGATGTTAGTAACCAGCACAGGACTCTTTATTTGGGGATGGGTCTCACTAATATAAAAATACCACCTATACATTGCAGTATTTCCGTGGTTAAAAGCTGACTACAGCAAATCACAGTGTGGCTGGTCACCACTTGCAGGTGGTGAAGGGTGTTTTCTTTGTACATTTATTCAATTTATAAAAATTATCAATTTCTTAGACCCCTTCCCTTTAAATATATATATATATATATATATATATATATATATATATATATATATATATTCCCTTGAATTCCTAGTTCTGCCCTTATGCAGGATGAGTCAGAAGAACCTTGGGCATAAGCCATGCCTATAGCTCTGGGAACTTTTAGAGGCTGCAACAAGGTTGTGACTGCTAGTTTGCCCTGAGGTCGTATTTATCAAAGGCTTACAGAAAGGAAAGACTGGTTCAATATTTGAAGTCTTTTTTTTTTTTAAAGATAGTCAGTGTATAGACAAAACAGGCTTCTCTCTTTGTTGTACCTATGTATTACACATCCTCTGGCCTGCCCCTCATTTTTTTGACAATTGTCTTAAACCAGTCTCTTTGGCAATTGCTGCAAAGCAGGAAAAATATCCCCTAACCTTAAGATTACGGTTACATTTGTAGGGACAACTGAAAAGACACCGCGATAATGTAGAGTCCAATGTCTATTTAGTCCCCACCTTTGACAGTTAACTTTTTCTCATTACTCTCATTTATGATGCTTAATTGTCTTCTCTAAAAGCCTGCAGGTTACTCATAAGAAATGTTTAGTTGCTTGGCATAAGAAGAAAACACAAGATTATACAAATCTTTAAATATGTTCAAGACAAGTGACCCTCCCCACCTTTGTAATTTGAGAGGCAAAATGAGAGAAGTTGGCAATGAAAATTTTTATCTATTTTAAAGGCTGGATAAGCATTTATGCAGTAGGTCACTGACCACCTAAAGCATGACCCATAGGTCTGGAATGACATGATGGTTCAGAAGGTCTCTTACTGTCCACATAATTGGTTTTATAACATTTCTTCTCAGCATGTGCTTATCTAGAATATCTGAATAATGCCCAGTGGTGCAACTTCCCTGCCCCTCGGTCTGTACCATTGGTGTAGTCCTCACATTTGCCTCTTTGTGCTCATGGACTGGGTATGCATTTGTGGGCATGCAACACAGGACTGGCTGTGTATACAGGGTCCCTAAAACCCCCATGTGTTTAAGAACAATGAATGTTAATGTTACTCCTAGCCAGCAGCAAGAAGAGTAGAGACGTTCCTAACAAGAACTGACACAAGGAGAAATACTGGCTTTTTGTCTCTCTCGTACACTAAACAATTCATGAGGTTTGGGGTTGAGTGAGGCATTTACTAAACATTGACTGCTGGGGCTGCCTACAACTGGTGATTTGTCACTATTGGTCAAATGTAGGAGAAGCAGAATGAGTTTCCAAGCTTTGAGGATTTAAGGCTTAACCAACAGCACACTCTTTATCATCCATTTAAATGAAGAGGTATCATAGGTGCAAACGATTCAAAATTTTGGTACATGTAAGAAATCAAGGTTCCCACAGGGCAGGGAACCCTGATTGTTCTTTGGGCTGATGAGGGAGGGGGACTTGATTGGGGTAGGGGGAGGGAAATGGGAGGCGGTGGCGGGGAAGAGACAGAAATCTTTAATAAATAAATAAAAAGAAAGAAAGAAAAGAAATCAAGGTTCCCATAGGATGAAATTAAGATCATTGCAAATGTTGAAATCTTTAATTAGGATGCTAAGATTGTTCTAAGTGCTATTCAGCCTGAAGTCCAAATGGCTTGCCAGAACCCCTGTCACAAAATGTGTCAATTACCCATTGCTGCTTTGACAGTTTGCTCTGCCACCTTTGGTGCTCTGAAAGAGCTCCCTATTCAGTGCTGAGTAAAAAAAGCAACAGCCCAGCGGATCTGATCCTGTGTATTTTGAGTGCTGTTCTGAAGCATAAGGCAATGGAAATTTGATCCCACTCTAATGTATAGAGGCAAGATATTTGCAAGGTGATTAAGATTAAACAGAATTGTCCGAATAGAACCATTGTCCCCAAATAGAATTCTGGTGGCTTTTTTGAGAACTAGACCAGAAGTAATATATGCATACACAAGCCTGTCCCCTGTCTCTTGCCTTGTAATAGTGTTGTGTATGACCTCAACTCTGTCACAGTAAAAATGTTTCAGCCAAAGTTCAGATTCTCAGTCTTGGACCACAAGAATCACAAGTCACAAATAACTGTTATCCATGTTATTTATCCTCAGTTATTTTCATATAGTAATGGAAAGTAGACTAATTCATCAGAGAAGATATACTAACTTTGGTTTGCCTATACCAGCTTTCTTGATCTTTCCTTTGCTAAAATATTGGTGTGTTAGTTATACCTGCTACATTTTTGGTGTTAATAAACTCACAGGGAAGATACTCAAATATTAGCTAGGTGTCTTTGGCCTCAGGACCAAATTTTGTTAGAGATATTGCTTGGTATTGACAAGAGCTCTCCCTCTTTGAATTAACCATGGCCACCTCAAAATATCAGCACAAATCTTTGTAGATTAATTTGCAATTCTGATGCCAGAGTTTATGAAATTTGGATGAGGATTTCATCAGAGAGAAATCATAAGTTAAATTGTTGTTCAAGTCAGATGTTTCTCTTTTAAATTAAAAATAATTTATTCCAATCATTTATTGTTTTAGCTAATCTTCTGTAAACGGGGACATGTTTTGTAAAATGAAAAACTGCTATTTGATGTTTCATGTTTTAATAAATAGTCAATATGCCTGGGCAAAAAAGAAACTGACCACATGGTAACATAAGGACAAATGTATAGTTAAATTTCAATCATTTTAGTGAATTTCCAGTCAAGGAATTAATGAGCCAACAAATCATTTTCCAAACATTGTATCCCACCAAATTTGTCTTTTTTCTTGTTTTGTTTTTCCATGTAGCACCAGATTATTCCTCTTTCTTCTCCTTTATTTCTTTGCATTTTCTTCCTTTGTTTTCAGAAAAAGTAAGAAGTAGTTGCTTTCTTATTGGCATTTAATTTATACTTCTTTGATACACAAATTATTGTATCTTAGGTAGTTTGTATAGAGATATGGAATAAAAGATACTATATATCAGGGCACATAGTACTAACCTCTCAAAGGGGAAGTAAAAACAGATGCATAGTCAGTGTTAGAGTTCTTCCTGTTAGTGTGAACAGAAAGGCCCAGAAACTGTTTGCTATCCTAGATTTGACATGGTATCTCAGGTAGCCAGGAGATGACCTGAAACAAAGTTCACAGCATGGTTTTGTTGTCTAGCACTGTTACTTACCTCACTGAATATGATCTGATAGCATCTAACTAGCATTCTGCAACAACAAAAGGCATGACATTTATAAGGCCATCTAGGTGTTTTCTGCACACTACCATTAAACTGCCAAGTGTCCCTGGGCAAGTCAGGTATTTCTCTGAAACACAAGTCCCTTGTTTATAAGCTGGCATTCACAACAATGGTGCATCTTAGGATCAGGAAGGAATTTAATCACATATATACATACACACATATATACATATATGTATATATCTCATTAAACTATTAAATTATATATATTATTGTATATAATTTAATAAAAATATTTTATAAATAATCTTTATAGTAGTAAAGATCTTTGAAAATATGATGATACTGGTAATGTCTATGAAATTAGTAATATGCCCATTCTGTATAGTCCTATCTGTTTATGACTCTCATTAATATAATCCGAAGAAATCAATCACTGAGTGCCTTACTGGATAAAATCTCCTAGATATATATTGCCCAGAAGCCTGAACATTAAGGTACCTATTAGTTTCAAAAAGGCTATAGATTTCCAGGATTAGGTGGAAAGTGTGTTTTCTCATGTGGATACCAAGGTAAAAAAATGCCAGATCCATGGGCACAAATAAATAATTGATCCTAAAACAATGGGGTATTACCCATTTTTTTAAACTTTAAGACAGTATGAGTATTGTACTGGTTGAAGAACAAACAAGACCACAAAGACATGTGGGTGTTCTTGCATTAGTTGCTCAGGGAAAATCTGGAGGCCAAAAGTGGTTGGCAAGTAGAAGAGGCCAGCTTGTCAGTGTGTATACTTCAACTATGTTTCCTTTGCCCAACTTTCTGGTAAGTCAAGATGATCTTTAAAAAAATTGGAGTGTATGGACTAAGAGGCTTTTCTGCCCCATGATTCTTCTCTAAATACTATACTTCTTGAAATGGTCCCTTTTCATTTTCTAAAAATTGGCACCCCACCCATCCTTCAAGGCTAGTTACCTAACATCCTATTTTCTTTCTGAGACCACTCAGATAGAATGGCTTTGGTAGGTTTCTCCTGGAGGAAGGCATCCCATGTGAGATGATTCCATGTGTATAAACCATTCCATTTCATATATGAACTTCCGAGGGAAGGGCATCCATGCCTTCATCTTTGTTTCTGGATAATGTATTACAAGACCAAGTACAGAATTTGGAAACTGCTACCACCCAAATGATCAAAAACTGACTTCAATACAAATCCTCAAAGTGACTGTCATCTCTTCTTCTCCTATAGCTTTTCTGCTGACCTGTGCAATAGGCCACTAACAGTGTAGAAGGTTCCATCCTAACCCAAGAGAGGGAGTCTGTCATTCTCCAGTTTCTTACATGGGTAAATGATCCACACAAAGACTCTTAGAAATAAAAGGGCTTTTGTTTTTGTTTTATAAAAAAACTGTCATTTGGGTTTAACTATATTATTTAGCAATAAATCAAAGAGTCAAAAACCTAAAGATTGATTTTGATTAGTAAAAACTGAATAAGTGACATACTCATTTCCAAGACTTGTTATTTCTCATTTTTTAAAACCCACAGGAACTTTTTCTTCCAAGGATGCATATAAGCTTATCATAATAACCAAACAATTCAAATTCTAATCAGTTCTAATATATTATCTACTTTGCTTGCACGATTTTCTAAAAATATCTCTAGGCATTTTAATGACCCTTCACTGTCACATTTGTGAGATTTCCACTGTTGTATTAGTAACACGTTTCTTGATATATTAACAGTCTCGATATTTCCTTAGCCTATTTATTAAGGTCTTAGGTGAGAAAATGGATGTTATGTAACAGTTGCTTAATTGTTATATAGTTTATTGTTAGATAGAATAAGAAACTGTGTAGAAAAGAGACATTGAAAAAGCCCTGGACAGTCTGAACACACATACATACACACCCTGACTGACAGAATGTGATTTAAGTTTCTTGTTAGTGTGAACAAACCAAAAGCAGCAAGCTCAACACAAAGTGAGAAACATTAATAGAAGCAATTTAAATATAAGACAGTGGTCACTTCCAGACAGAGAATTGTCTCAACACTCACATATTCTCATCAACATCAGAGTTTCATGATCTCACTTTTATGTCCCACTGAAAATGGGACAAAAGCCCTGCATAAATTATTAACACCATGCTGTTCTCCGTAACTCTACCACTTTATTTTCTAATCATATGTTCATCTTTTGAGCATTCACTAATGGGCAGATGTCCATGACCATGAAAGATGAGACTCATCATCCTCATCTCTTCCTCCTACATATTTTCTCCTCTGCAATCACTTCTACCAGGATATTTGCAAATTATGAGAAAATATTTCTGTCCTGTGGTTGTTTTGAGTGTTTAGAGCTGCCTTCCTATTCATCACTGGCCCAAATGTTCAAGGACTGCCCTTCTCATGCCCGCCCAGCCATATGCATCATTTTAGATATGGCGTGGGGGGAACACATTTCCTCCTCTGTTGCCCCGAGGTGCTTGTGAAGCTCAGAGAATGACGTGCAGTTGGGTTGTTTATCACGGAGCTGAGAAATGAAAGGATGGCATCGCTACAGGACCAGATGGCACTGCACGCTTGGCATAATTTTCTCAGACAAACTAGGACTAAGGCTGTGAATACTGGCATTTGCCTGCTATAGTCATTCACATTAAAACATAACAATGAAAATAAGATTGTTCTGCTTGGAAGGTATAGAGGTTTTAAATTACATGCATTTAGATGTTGTAGCTTCCTGTTAGGTACAGGCAAAGCTATTGTGCTCTTTGTATTTTAAATCAAACAACATTTTATAGATGCAGACTCTATTTTTAATATCTCTTTATGTCCCTGTGCCTTCCCATAAGTGTTCTGAGTGATATGTCAGACAATTGCATTTAAGCATGTATAGACTATTTGAGAAAAGCAGAAAGAAAAATGATGCTAGAAAGAACAAGAATGTGATTTAAGTCTGGGAACTAACAAAAATGTCAAAGAGAGCTATAATGTGCTGAAGGAACACTGGCCTGCATTTATTTAGAAAACATGAGTTGAGACTCTGCTATTTATTAACTGTTCAGTTGCAGGCCAGTCATGTCTACTTAATGTATGGCTTTTCTAACAGGCAAATGAACCAACAGTTTGGAGTAGATTACTGCTGACATTTCTTTCTAATTCTAATATTCTTTGATTTGCTTTTTCCATGAGAACCTGTGAATGCAGGCACCTACGTTTGGCCTACTTTCCTGTTACCCCCACCCTATTTAAAGACTCATGGGGTGAAGGGAGAAAGAATATAATGAAAAGGCCAAAGAACTCACTATGTATATCATATTTGAAGTATATTCTATTTTCATCCTTTTCTCCAGTCTCTTTTCTTAAAATCAATACTCACAGTTTTGATTTCCTTAGAGAAAGTGGGACGACAAATGGGAAAATGGCTATAGTCTCTTGAGTGTGCTTGAATTAGCTAATCAGCTTTTTTTTTTCATTCATTCAACCAATTCTGTTCTATTCGGCGGTTAGACTACAGAGATACAGTGATAGATAGGATATGTTCCCTTCTCTACAGGAGTTGATAGTTAATGGGACACATAGAACTTACACCTATAAGAAAAGTGATATGGTAGTGTTGGGGAATATTTATTTAACTGTTCCAAAATATATTTCACCTTTTGACAATGTAAAGATGTGTTGCTGTTTTACCTTGGCTGCCTAAGCCACCTGACTGGTTTACTAAAAAGCTGAACAATTGATAACAAGGAAGGAGGTATAGGCTGGACTTCATGGCAGGGAGAGTAAGTAGGCTCTGGAGGGAAGAAAGAAGAGGTGCCATGGGCAAGCCAATTGGACCAGAAGGAAGCAGCAAAGCAGGACGCACAGAATGAAAGAAAGGCAAAAAGTCCTGAAGCAAAATGTAGATAAATAGAAACAGGTTAAATTAAGTGAAAAGAATTTTTGGGGACAAGTGTAAGCTAAGGTAAAGCATTTATAATTAATAATATGTCTCCTTGAGTTTATTTGGGAGTTGGTTGATAGCCCCCCAAAAATCCAATTATATGGTAGCAATCAAAGATAGAAGAAAGATCCATTTCATTAAGAGGATATAGATAAATGACACAAAAGGGTGCACTGGATTTGGTTTGGAAAGAATAATAATTTTATCAACGATGTAAAGAAAAAGCACTTTTTACAAATGGATTGGTACACTCTAGGACTCAAGATCTTGAGGCGGTCTAATGCACTGGGACACATGTGAGAACTTTGCTATGGTGTGCATATAGGACATAGTAGAAAAGGGAAGAAATTAGGTGAGAGGGAAATAGGGTCACCGTTTTGAGAGCCTTTGTGTTCTTGTGGCAAAAGCCTGTGGGGTAACAAGGAGATGAGTAAAGTGATTCGATCATTTGTTTTGTTTCATATATATGAAGATACCTGCACAGCTATAACCACAGTAACATAGACTGCTCCTCATAACACAAATATTTTATTTTTCCAGTTCCGGAGAATAAATGATTAGGATAATGGCATAGCTAGGGTTGATTTCTTCTGAGGCATCCTTCCCTGACTAATAGATGTGATATAAATATAAAAAGTACATTATCAGGAAGGGGCTGGAGGCCCAGAACATTCAAAATAACTCAGGAAAAGCATGCTAAGAGTCTCAAGCAAAACAGCGGAGAGCCTTAAAGCCTTAACTAAAGCTAGATATAGATCCATAAGATGAGACAGTCAGCAAAATTCAGCTAGCACATTTAATATCTCTGGCAGTAAGGGGTCACTGTCTATTCATTTATCCAAAATTATTAATTAAATACTTGGTGCCTGTCAGCAGAAAATGAGAATGAGCCCTTCTTTTTTTGGAGTTTATTTTCTAGTAGAGAAAAAATAGAAAAACAAACGTGTGACTGATGAAAGTCGGTGATGGCACTGTGTGGGTTGGTGGCTTCCAGGGCTCCATCAGCACCATTGGTGATCAGTTATGAGTGTGTGTAATTGCACAGTTCTCACTAAGGCAAGGGGGAGAGTGATAAGGATCCATGCTCCACTCCTGAATTGTATAATTGTAGGTCTTCCAGCAAAATCTGTTGGATTACATCCATGTTGTAAAATCAAAATGGGACTAGTGGAATATTAGAAATGGTGTTTCTATTTATTAGCCATGGTGAAATAACAACATATGACAAAGATGCGAAGGGAAAGCCAAGTGGAATGATTGCTGCCTTTCTTGGATCGGTTTTCCTTTGATTGAAAATAAATTTTTTTTCTCACATAATATACGCCAATTAGAGTTTTCCCACCACTTACTCTTTCCATTTTTTCCTCATCTCCTCTTTCATCTAGATCCACTCCTATTGTCTCTCATTAGAAATAAACAGAATTTTAAGGGATAATAAGAAAACAAAACATAATAAGATATTACAAAGAACCAACACATTGTAATTGGACAAAACAAACAGAAGGAAAAAACCCAAGAGGAGACACTGGAAATAGAGACTCACTTGTTCAGATACACAGGAAACCCATAAAACCACTAAACTAGAAGCTATAATATATGCTCTGAGGACCTCTCAATGCCAAGCTGCTCGTATGCACTGGAGCTGGGTGCCTGCATCCTCTCACTCAACGCCTTTCTATCCCTGCCCCTCTTTGTGGCATGAGAATGTCTTCCAGAGGCTTTGGCTCTCGGGTTCCCTGTTCTATTGAACTGTTGCTAGGCCTAGTGAGAGAAAGGCATTGTGAGTGGGTAGAAGACTTGAGGAGAGAAGCAGCTAGAGCAGGCCTTCCTCCTTTCTTTAGAAGTCAAAGTGTCTTCAGCAGCTGCTGTGGGTCTCCTGTGGCCCACAGGCCGGCAGAGCCTTCAGCTTTTGCCTAGGGATTCAAGGAGTGGCCTTTCCTCTGTGTCTCATACTAGAAAGAAGGAGCCGCTTTCTTCTGGTAGCACTATTTCCATTATCTTGTAGTATTACTTGGTTGATTTCATGGCTTCCCCTACTTTCTATTTACCCTGTTCCTACATTAATTTCATTTTATCTTGATGTCTCATGGAGAATTCTGTTTTCTTAACCTTGACAAACTCAGTAAAATCACGATCTTACTTCACTGTATGAGACATGATTCTTTTATTCTTTTTTTTTTTTGATTCACGTTGGAAGAAAATTCAATAAGCATTCAGAAGAATTTTTCTATGATACAGGATGGAATGAAACTACTAGAAATAGTCCCTAGAAACAAACCATAAGATATTTTCTTTTACCACGTTAAAATTCAACTTAGATAAGTTGAACGTGTTTGGGCTACAAAGAGCAGTAGACAAGAAAAGCATATTTATCACAAGAAAGAAAGTAGAACCAAATGACTTGAAACAAACACGAGAAAGAGAAAAACACATTTGGAAAAAAAAAAACATGTTAGAAAATGGTGGGGGAAAATAATCAGAAAGAAAGAAGAAATAATGGGAAAGCAGGAGCTCTGGAATGGAGCTCAGCCTTTTGTGCGAGAAGGGACAAAGCTGCCACAAAACATGGCCACGAGGAAGCTGCCCCACTTCTTCAGGGCCACTGTGCCTGCCTACAGCGTCCAGAAAGCCTTTTAATTTCAGTTCATGCCCAGCCTTTTTCTTCCTCCACCATCAACTTGCTAATGCTTTTCTAATAATTACCATTTTTTGAAACTATTTTGGCTGTTAAAAATGTTTCTTTTTAATAAGCTGATTAAAAGAGCCCGCTTATTAGCATAAGCCTTCTGCTGTTCAGCCTCTTCCTAATTAAAAGCACTCATCTGTGGAGACCTGGATTTTCCCTTCGGTCTGTGATAGGTTTTTGGATATTTTTTTCTTTGACAATTTTTTTTCCCTTTTACTCGTGTTTCTTTTGGTAGCTGGCTGCTCCTATATTCCACAGAAAGATAAACAACTGAGCAAAATTGCACATGGGGGAATATACGATCTGTGCATTTGAGTGAGGAGTGGAAGACTTAGCCTGGTGGTTATGTTGAGTCTAAAGAGAAAGCTCTACTTTTATAATAGTTATATAACGTTCCCAAGATTACAAGGTACCAAAAGTGGTATGTGATGTGGAAAAGCAAGGAATCCCATACTCCTATTCTTTACTTAGTGGGCTCTATCAGAAGTATTAGAAACATCGCTTCTCTGATAGCATATATTAGGAAGCTTCTCTACGAGCCCTAGAAGAGAGAGAGGATGCACAGGGATTGCCATTGGTTGATTGTAGATGCATCCACAGCTCGACAAATCTCCTAATTAATATGGATAGTAGTTAGGATTGGAATAGTAATTAGATCCATAATAGTGTTGATTGTAACATTATTTACATTAATACTTACAAGTTTTTGATATAAAGAAAGGTATACCCTAAGGGATCTTCAGTATAAAATAAATGAAGACTGAATGAAACTTGAAAGAAAATGAAGGGGGGAAAAGGAAAAGAAATATGGCTAAGGACTTAACTCCATGGTGGAGTGGCTTCTGAACATGAGCAAAGCCCTGGATACAAATCTTAGTACTGCAGAGGAAGGACGATAGGAGAAAGAAAGAGGGAAGGAGAGGGGAGAGGAAAAGAAGAGAGGAGGGGAGAGAAGGAGGACTGGAAGGAAGAAAAGGCAATGAGAGGGGAGGGGAGGAACTCAGAAGAACTGAGTGATCCTCCATTAGTAAAGGTTTTGGTGTGTGGGGGGGGGGAGAGAGAAAAAGAGAGAAAGAGAGAGAGGGAGGGAGGGAAGGAGGGAGGGAGAGAGCTGGAGATTATAATTTTAACCTCAAGAACACATATTAGAAAAACAAAAAAGACAGGCAGGTATTGCCTTTTTTAATCTCAGAGATAGAGCAATAGAGACAGGTCAGTCTCTGGGTCTCACTAGCCAGCTTAGCTACTAGGCAGGTCCCAAGCCTGTGAGAGACTTGTTTGAACACAAACCCAAAAAGGTGGCCAGCTCCAAGGAAGAGCACTAGAGTGGTTCCCTGATTTGCACATGTGCATACATACACTTGCATATGTACTCCTCCATGCAGGTGCACATGCCGGGGAGAGAAAGCTGTTTATGTCTGCAGATTGTTTAAGGACAGTACGTTTTTTAAAAAATGACATAAGGTTTCTCATTCAATTGGCATCACATAATAATACTTAACAGTATTTGCTTTATGGGCCCCCATGAGAATCTGACGAAACCATTGCCTTCTCACTTCTGAAAAATAAATATTTGCCTAAAACCATATTTTAATTACAATAACTTGAGTTTCACAGATGCCTTGAATCTCAAATACTTATGGGCATGAGACTAAGAATACTCAGTGTAGCATCAGTGATTGACTGGGCCTAACTGACTCTGCTGTCATTGTTTTTCCTATTTGGATTCATTATAAGCTCGTGTTCAAAAAGTGAACTTCTGATACCGATTTTTAGTCTCTTGTGAGATTGTTTCAATTGGAGCTAGTAAGGATATTTTGGTTTGTTTACCTGGCATGTATTTCTACATTATCAATAATATTAACTTACCAGACCCCTGTTAGAATATTTCTCAGGTAGATTGCACCCTTGGAGTTTTTAACACTGCCCTAACTGGTAAGGTTTTATTTTTTCTCTACAAAACATCAGGGTCCAGTGAATAGTTTTCTCACTGAGATCTGTCATTTTATGCAAGTCCTAAAAGAATTCATCTTCTGTTTTATTTTCATCATAAAGTAGTCTATATGGAAAATACCATTTTTAGCCAATCAAGCCCTCACATTATCTAGGTTGCAAGGAAGAGTTGAAAGGATTGTTACTTCTCTAAAACTTTTTGACCTCTTCTCAGAAACATAGTTCCTTACAATAACTACCAACTACATAACTGAAAATAATGTTCATGGATGAAAATTTTTAGGAGCATAGAGAATTCTTATTGTATGATGCTAAATGGCTCATGTACAATTTAGTGTGTGCACATTATGATTAAGGAAATGGAAAAAATAGAAAGAAGCAGTTACGACTAGAGTATATCCCACAGAAGAGCACCCGTGAGAGTCTATGAGTTACAAACTTCTTCATACAAGGACGCATGGAATATGGTCTCACTTGATGAAGAGAGCACAAATGTGATTCTCTGTGCTCACATAAAAGTAACACAGAAGAAACTATATTTATGCTGCATTGATATAAAGGTTCAAGCAAGTGCTGTTACATATGAGAGATGTGGTTGAGTAGTAAACAAAGTGTATCAGGTTATCAAATGATACAGTGCAATAAGGCACATCCAATAGAGCAACCATGTCCCTAGTATAGGCCAACCAAAGTTTGCATCAGGTGTATTTCCTTTTAAGTAAGATAAAATCTACATTAAAGCAAAATAAAATTTGGAGTAAAAAAGTTATTGTATTAGTCAGGCATAGTGATTTATACCTCTAATCCCAGCACTCAGGAGCTAGAAGTAGGCAGATTTCGGTGAGTTTGAGGCTAATTTGGTCAACAAAGCTAAGTTGTAGACTAGCTAGAATTTTATAGTATAACCTCATGTCAATTAGAATAATTTTAGAATAATTGTATGTGTTTGTGGTGATTTGAATGATAAACGTACCCATAGGCACAACTATTTGAATGCTTAGTCACCAAAATATGGAAATGTTTGGGGAAAATTAGGTATAGCCTTGTTGGAGGAAGTGGGTCACTGGGGTGGACTTCGAGGTTTCAAAAGCCCATGCCAGGCCCAGAATCCTATTCTGCATCTCTTTCCTGCAGGTCAGTGTGTAAAGCTCTCAGCTACTTGTCCAGCACCATACCCGCCTGCCTTCCACCATAATGATAAGACACTAACCTTTTAAGTCTGTGGACAAACTCCCAATTAAATTCTTTCTTTTATAATAGTTGTATTGGTCGTGGTTTCTTTTCATAGCAATACAGCAGTAGCTAGAAAATGTTCCCACATGTTAAGTTGCTTAATCAATCGAACAAAATGTTCTCTAATATTAAGCATTGTCTTATGTTCAGTCAGTAATTTGAGAAGACCCTGTGCCAAAGAAAAGAGTTTAAGAAAAGAATTCCTAACTTTCAACAGATCTTTTGAAAATTACTATTTTTTTCTTTTTGATAAAAATGTTCTGCTAGTATAATCTTGGATTTATTAGAACTCAAATTGTAGTTTCAAAACTTTGTGATCCATGAAATTGCTGTAGTTTTCTACAGTTTAGCAAACAAGTTTTATGAAACATAGAAGCATAAGACTGTGTTCATAGACTTTCAGAAACATGCTGACTGGGACCCCAAGTTATCCACTTTGCTTGCTCCATTAAGGAATATGTACACTTGACTTTGCTATAGTGAGGTCAGCAACATTCACAGAAGATAAGTTAGAATGTACTTCTTTATGTTAGACCTAGACTATTACAGGTACTGTGATACAAATCCATGCTTAATTCTCTTAGCTCCTAAAAGTAAAGCTATACTCAACCACACAGGGAGAACTATGCTGGATGCACTTCTGCCTTGCAAATCATCAAAACAGTACCATGTATGTTATGGTTGTGTGACATATGGTAGATGACGCTGTGTGCATAGTGAAACAAAAGCACATGACCCAGTCTTTCTCAGCCTCTCAGACTGCTGATAGGGTGATTTGGTATTGTGACTTAAAAATACAAATAAATAAAAAGTGGTCATTTCATCATTTTGCTTGTATATTGAGCACATTTTCTGTTAAAGTTAGAAAATATCAGGACATATGGAGTATCTTTGAAAGCTTATATTTTCTTTACTAAGATTAGAAGAAGGTCGAGCAATACAAACCTTATCCACTGATTTCATTTAGGCACAGACAATATAATTGATGAAGTGATATTACTCATAGGTAATAGGTTCTGTTCCCATGTCTATGATCAAGAGAAAGGAGCTCTGTCTCCATCTCCATGAGCATGAGAAAGAAGCTCTGCCTCCATCCCCATGACCAGGAGTAAGGAGCTCTGCTTCTATCCCAATGACCAGAAGTAAGGAGCTCTGCCTCTATCCCGATGACAAGGAGCAAGGAGATCTGCCTCCATCCCCATGACCAGGAGTAAGGAGCTCTGCCTCCATCCCCATGACCAGGAGTGAGAAGCTGTGCTCCAACTCCATGACCATAACTGAGTAGCTCTGCTTCTGCTTTCAATGTTTTCTACAAAGATGTCAGATCTGAAACTTATTCCTTTTCTTTACACACTTAATTTCACATATATACCATAGTCAAGTGGTGAGCCACAAGGCAAATGATCCAGGCAGGTAACTCAGGAACTCCTGCCTCCTTTCTTGTAGTCACAAATAAGTAACCCTCTGCTAGAGCCAGGGGGGCTATTTTAGTGAATCCAGATTATTCAGGAATATTTTAAAAGGCCACAGTTTTTTCTTAAAAAATATAGATGTTTGTATCTTTGTTCTAGAATCTCAACCACTTTTCAAACCTGTCAAGCAGGATAAAAATCACGATGAAAACTTTAATCAACTGTGGGAAGTCAAAATGTTTGGTGCCTCTTTGAGAGAGCAAGCACTTGGGAGGAAACAATCATTTGGTAAAAATAAGACCTGGTGATAAAAAATGGGATTGTTTGCTGGAGCAGTGCTAGCAAGTCCTGAATTCTTAAATGACAAAGTCTCAATACGAGGTGACGTTGCCCCTTAGGATAGTAGTTGGAATTGCATATCAGTAGTTATACTATTTGTTTCAGGAATGGCTAGATGTTGTGCTCATAAAAGTAATAGAAACCTAGAGATGCCTTACCTTGTATATGCTATCCCACACAGTGAAGAATTACTCAACCTCATATGTTAATTCTTGCAATGTTGAGAAGCCCTGACTGAGACATGTGTTTATATTGGCCTTTGGAATCTGGTCACTGCAATGCAATGCCTCTTTCCTATAGGCTGTTTTAATTAGTGAGCTGTTAAACTATGCAGATTAGGGCAAGGGTTTTATAGCTGTTTAACTCGCTTTCACATTTTAATCAACAAGATATGTGATGTCTGTTCTCTTATTTTGGGGTCTAAAGACAGGCATGAGGTTCATATAGTTTGTTTGGTAGCAGATGTTCCATTCCAGATTTCATTACCTTGTGTGCATCCATAAAAATTCAGCCTAAGAAAGAGAGAAATGGCTGTGCTTATCTCCAGAATATAGTATAAGTGCCACTGTTGTACATGGCGAGCTGTCTTAGTATGCTGGCCATTCTTGTTGTTCGTAGGTTTGATGGAATACTGACGCTTTTCTCTCCTGGATACTTGCATGACTCCTTCCTGTCATATAAGAGCTAATCCTCAGGGATGACATTTCAATGACAGTTTCAGCTTGACTGCTCCATCTGAAGTGCCTGGTGTCTTACTTTAAATTTCTATTGGGTAATCAAGAAATTAAATAATTTTTTGATTAGATTATTTACGAAGAGGTGATTCTCTTGGACTTCCCCAACCAACAACTTGTTTGTGTCAATAGAAGGGATTGTGTCAATAGAAGAAAATTCGCTCTGGTATCATAAACAAAGTCACTACTCAAGGCTGGTAAGGCCAGGAATAATAGAAGCGAGCCTAGTAGTGACACTTCACTCCATTCCAGTTACTTGTCTTTCTGTCCTCAGATAAGTTTATCTTTCATCCCTCACCAAAGAAGTTTCGTTTTGCAGAAGAGAGAGACCATTACAGAAAGCCATAACTGCTCAAAGGGCAGAAGAACAACTGACTGTGTGTGCCCAGCCACAGTTGATATAACGATAACGCAACCCTTATACATAAGGTTCAGGAAACATTACAGAAGAGGCAGAAAGGTCTTAATAACCAAAGGACCAGGATGGGGCATTTGTTTCCAGACAATGTAGGATATATAAAAAGAAACCTGTACTAAGGAAATCACAATAATATGGCCAGCTAAGTGAAAATTTTAATTTAACAATTGACAAGCCAGAATACATTGTAGAATTTATCCTAGAAGAAAAGATACATGTAGATGGAGAGGCAGGCCACTTCCCACCACCCAGGGGATCTCCCAGCCACCAGCTAGCTTTACCCAAAATAATTACACGGAAACTGTATTCTTTTAAACACTGCTTGGCCCATTAGTTCCAACCTCTTATTGGCTAACTCTCACATCTTGATTAACCCATTTCTATTAATGTGTGTAGCACCACAAGGTGGTGGATTACCCGGAAAATTCTTAACCTGCGTTCATCTCGGAGAGGAAAGCTATGGCGTCTGCCTCACTTCCCTTCTTCCTAGCATTCAGTTCTGTTTACTCTGCCTACCTAATTTTCTCTCCTATCAAAGGACCAAGGCAGTTTCTTTATTAACCAATGAAAGTAACACATAGACAGATGACCCTCCTCCATCATTTGAACTTACCAAGATAGGATAGATACGGAGTATTTTCGTATTTCCTCTTAATTTGTCATTGTGAATGGACTAGACATTGTTGATACATTTACTACATATATATATAATTATTGTAGTTATTGTATATAGTTTTTCTTATGTTAGTTATAACTCTTTTTAATTTTTGAACAAAAAAATGTGATGGTATCTTGTTTGAATAAATAAAGCTTGCCTGAAGATCAGAGGATAGAGCTAGCCACTAGTTACCATAGAGGTCTGGAGGTCCCTACAGACAGAGAGGAAGTGATATGGCTGGGCAGAGAGGAAGGCAGGAGGAGAGAGGAGCTCAGTCTCTTTTCAGCTAGGAAGTTTATTAGGTAAGTTGGCTGTGATGTGCGCCTTTGTCTCTCCAATCTTTCAGCATTTTCCTCTATATCTGACTCTGGCTTTCATTATTAAGACTCATGCTACATTTGTGACCTGCAGAGTCCTTGTTTTTATGCTCAGTTATCTCTTTCTGATGAAGATTTCTTTCTCCTCTAGTTAGACTTCTCTGAGGAATCCTAATGCAGTCAACCAAGATGCTAGTTTTATGGTTGAATTTAAGCATAAATTATTTTCCCGTGGTGATACCAGTATTTCTTGTTTAAGTAAATAAATAAAGAGGTAAACAAATGAATAAATGAAGTCTCCAAGCCTCCCATGTCCTTCAGCACAAATCTGTTTTGCCAAGTTCTTTCTTCTTATCTCGTAGGTAGCATTTGGTCACTTCATGAATTATTCTCTCTGTGTGTTCTTTCATTCTTTCTTCTTCCTCCTAACATTCATATCCCAAGAGAAGTTAAAATGAAAAATGAATGAGTCTGTATTCTCCAATCCTTGGAATCTTTGAACAGATTTATAAAGGCACCAGAAAAGGCCCCTATTCAACACCCACAACAGAAAGAAACCAAACTATGGCAGGCAGAGTGCTTGCGCAGATGCATGTCTTAGAGGGGCACCTCCAAGGTGTCTGTTACTATGTTTGTTTCTAACAGCCAAGCCCAGTGTGTGAGCCAGGAGCTGTACAGGTGCCAGAGGCCAGTCAGCACTTCCTTGCCTGCACCAGCTTGTGAGCACAGTCCTTTAAGGGGAGAATTTTTGAACTAGTCAGTGGGAGGAATTTTTTTTTTGCTGTTCACAGAGCATGGTGTTCTGCCTTCTGGAGCGAGGAGGGCAGGGGAACATAAACTCTGTGGCCGTTCACATTGTTCTGCAATGTGGAATTCATAGAGGTCATAGGATATCTGCTAGTCACCCGAACTTGGTAATTTACTATCCTTCGATTCCTGCTCGTTTTTCTCTACACTGCCTCATTACTTAAAGACTGCCCTTACCTATATGATAAGTATAATTTAGGTCATCATTTCTTAATTAAAATGTGACTGTACAGGCTCACTACAAGTTCTTAGATGTTTTTAATGGCAGCTTCCCTTGCTATAAGCTTCTGAGGTATGATTATAGGCAACTGGAGAAAGACTTGACTGGGTGGGTACTTTAGCTTTGTCAGCATTACAATACACATCAGTCAGTGGGAACACAGCAGGAAACCAGGTGTGCATTTTGGGGGTAGTTAATTTTTTACTAAAGTAGCCAAGAATGCTCCAGTTTGGGGGAGGGGGGAGGCAGGGAGACTTCTCTGTAGTCTTGAGTTCAGCAACCATTCACAAGCTTATCCACCATCTATCAAAACTGAGCTAGGTTCATTTAGCCCCATTGCTCCACTCTTTTCTCCTGTTTTCCTTTGATATGAGGCTTTCTTGCCTCTGAAAGCAAATCTACCCCCTGCTTAAAAAAGAGAAAAAGAAAAGTAAATGTTTCCCATGCTGTCCCCTTCTTGGATTGAGCCAGCAGAAACTAGGGTTGATTTTCCTGGCTGGAAAATAACAGGCACCACACTGCCAAACCAAGATCTTTCTAAATCATGCTGGACAGTTGGACAGAGCAGAACCAAATGTCATGATTGTTTCTACCTACACATCTTAGGTGAGAGGGAGTTTTTAAATTGCCCTAGTATAAGAACAACATTCTCTCTGTATTCACAGAGAGGATCATGGATGCTTAAAACCACAGGTGTATCAAATGCTAGTTGTACTACATTCTCTCCTATACATAACGATGATAATAGGAGAGTAAAGTTTGAATTTTATGAATGATGTGTAAGAAAAGATAATAAAATGTTACTATCTCAAAATGTCTTGAACTGTGATGATGTGAAATGATACAGTGCCTGCCTGAGACTAGATGCCATTTAGAGTGTGGGCACTGTGATGTAACGTTAGATGACTACATGAGGATTAATTGAAGAGGAACCTGCAATAGTCGGTCTGGTAAGTGGGGACTCCTGGGTGTAGGTTACCCTAATGTACTACGGTTGACCATTTGTAACTGAAACCACAGGAAGTAAAACCATAGATGAGAGGGGACTGTGGTACAGATGGTTCTACTAAAAGAATGCCAACTTCGTCGTTAAATCTAGGCAATCTAATTTTACAATCTGTGGGATTTAGAACAGAAGGGGAAGAAAGCATCATATGGTCACACTCACTACTGACTGCTTGGAAAAGAGATACCTGGTGATGCTAGTGAAATGGCCCCCAAATATGGAAGAGCTGTGGAATTTGGAAGCCTAATTTTAGCTTTGTAGAGTTCGTTTGATGCTCCCCTGCCTCTTTTCTTCTACTACAATCAAAATCCAGACAGAAAATTGTTACTTTGGTGTGTGTTTCCCCAGATTTGTTCAGTTCAAGCACCAAGACTAGATCCTAGTTTTGAACTATGAAATATATAATGGTTCCCAATCCCATCAGCTGTTGCAATACTTTAATGGTTGAAAATGTAATGGAGGAATACCTGAGCCTTGTGGCTTAACAAAGCAGGCTTTCTATGACAAGAAATCCATAGAACACCAAATAGGGAGTTTTATAGATACTGTTCAGTTTCAAGAGTGCTGGAGAAAGGATATAATTACGTACCTGCTTATAGTAGTTTCCAACTCCATGACCTAACCAAGTTATATAAAGATCATATATGTCCTAAAAAGTAAGGAAAATTCTTTTGTATTTAGCTGTGTCTTTTTCTCTCCCCGCTGCCGTTTGTTTATCCTTCCCATAAAGTCATTTCTAACTTCTCCACTCTACAGTTTCCCCCTCCTTTCTCTCAGAGCACCAAGCCTGTTAGTCTCTAATGGCTCACTTTTCAGTGTTTTTATGTGATGTAGCATTTGATTTTCTAATGCATATACGAGCTATCTGAAGACAACCAACTTTTAGCTATTTTATGTGGTCTTTAAAATCATAAAATTTCTTAGCTGCATACTATGAACTATGATCCATGTGTTAGTTGACTAGTGAAATGTTAGATATTATATAGTGCACTTACTTAAAGAAGCAGTGGCCTTCAGGTACATACTGGAGTCTAACTTTAGAAAGGTCAGTATATAGCAAAATATACTTATATATCTTGTAGCCCCCACTTTAGACTGGAAGAAGCAAAGGGTCCAAATGTCTCACTCCAGCTCTGTCAGGATCAGTGACTGAATATTTCAGGACCTTGTAGAGAATCAGACTATCAAAAAATTTTAGTGATTTTAATTAATAATAATATAAGAACCAATTTCACAGCTCATTACCTCAAGCAGACCAGTACATGAAAATTGGAAGGGAGGTTTCTACAAACATGGGCAGTGATGTTTGTGATCTTCATGGTGACCCATAGCCATTGAGAAGTGTCCCTTTGCTGTATGTCTTCACCAGCTGCTCATTTGTGTCTACATTAACCCAGGCTCAATAACACAAGACAGAGAAAGTGAGAAGAAACTGGAGCCCAACCCCCTCAGTTTACTTTGTTAATAAGGCCACAGACTCATCAGAACCCTCCTCCCTCCTTCCTCCCGTTCACTCTCCGTTTCCTTTTACTGAAGGCAATTCATCTCATTTTAATTAATTTTTACTTGCAGCATTATCACCCTGAGTATAAAGAAACAAAAAACTTTTTTTTAATTACAAAGCTAACGGCATTAATTACTAGTACAGTAAATGCATTGGCGCACGAAAGCCGTACACTGTCCAAGGAGCTGAAACAGCAATTGGTGAACATTTCAACAGCTGGAAAAGACTTCGTCACCGAGGAGAAAGCTTTCTGGAGTAACAGTATGAAGGCTGTCTCCACACTGATCAAGACATTGTTTAATTGAAGGTGACAGCCGATGAATGAGAGACGGGACTACTGCATTACAGGAGAAAGGCTATTCATAGAGAGTCTCTCAAACTTCCTATTCAAGTCACTAAAAAACGAGAACCAAGAAATCTAACAGGTTTTGAAATACATGAAAACAGTTGCAATGGCTTACCACTACCTTATATCCGAGGTGTCAATGTCCTTCTTTTTACTATCCATGATGTTTTCACCATGGTAATTAAACAACAGTCTCAGGACACAAAGCTAAAAACAAACACTCGGCCTGTTACTGGCCAGCACTGAGTGTCTTCAAAATCAGAAAGTATGCCAATTATTCAGGCATAGATGTAGCTACTTTACACAGAACTTGAGGCATTCCAGCACAGGCTCTATAGCCCAACCCCATGACTGTGCTACCATAGTTTGGGCATGACCGCTAAAGTGCAATGAACAAATATCCCTGCCACACCATACTAGAGAGTTCAGAACAAGCTGACCTCCATTTCTGTCCCAACATATTTTTATTCTTCTGCCACATGACCTTAAACAATTCCATACCCTTGTCTTTCAGTCACTTCTCTATGACCCTCTGGTGTGTCTAAACATTTTTATATACCTACTTATACTCTTCCTTCAATGCTCACCTCACTCTCTACAGTATAGTTGCCCTATCGGTCGCACCTTTGAGTCAATAAGTGCTCTTTCATTGTGGTCTTTTAATACACTTTTAAAATATAACTTTACCTCATAAAAATCTGAAGCTATTTAGGGAAATTGTTCTAATAATTTCTAGTTTTTAATGTGCATTGCCTTCTTCAAAATCTCCACCACAGTCATACACCACTGTTTTTTTCAGGTTTTCAGCATGACTCCCAAATATGCCAAACAGAATTTCTTTTTTTAAAAAAAATGCTGTTTCATACACTACAAAGTTTTATTATTGAGTATATGTTGATTTTTCAAAATCTCTTGTGTTGGCTACTTCTCTCATTGATATGACAGTATATCCAACAGGCTGTCTTAAGGAAGGAAATATTCATCTGATTACATGTTATCAGAGGATACTATAAAGGCTGAAAGATCATAGTGATGTGGCTCTGAATTGGTAAGAATACTGACAATGGCTTGTTCAGTTATGATCAAGGACCAGGAACATAAACGGAACCTGAACGAGGGCTGCACTATAAATCTCAGAAGTCTATCTTTGGTGACAGGGCTCTAATAGATATATCCCATAACATCTAAAAACACAACCTCACTGAGGACTGAGTGTTAACGCTACAGACTTTGGTGAGACCTTTCAAATTTAAACTGTAACACTCACTGTTATCTCAACAGCACCAACATTTCTTAAAAGTCCAAACCCACCAAGAGATGATGGTTTAGAGCAAACATTCCATTTCCAAAAAAAGGGAATGAAAGAATAACATGGCAGGGTTGAATCAAACAAGACTAAATCTCAGGAGAGCAAACATCAAATGCGATATTTCCATACAATATCTCCAGGGCACATGGTGGTATGATATGACTGCCAGAAGGATTTACGAGGGCCTACAAGTTTACCTTTATACCTTGTAGCTCACATAGACTCTCTATTGAGTTTGCTTCGCTCATGCCCACAGCTGACTTCTGTCTGTCCATTGGCTCTGTCTTCCTGGCATCTCCAGTGCCACTGAGTTCACTTTCATAGCTTCACATATCACTGACTCAGGACATTATTGCAGGGATCCTGACCCTAATACTTCCTTTTAAGTGGGAGGAAGCTTGCATGTTCTCATCCTGAAATTTTGTACTACTGCCCCAAACTGTATCAGGAGCAGGACAATAAAGTTAGGCAACAATTCAAGAAGTTTGTATAACCCCAAGTACCGTGGCTGAGGCGGTCTTTGAATGCCTGGGCATCTAAGCATGGTATGATGTTGTTTCCTTTGTACCCATAGGTAAGAGGGCTACCCTGAAGCTCTCAACAAAAAGCCAGTCATTGAAATAAGTTTACTTCTTTATAACCTTGAACATTAGATGAGTGAAACGGAAGGCAATTGCCAAGGTGCCCTGCATGATGTTTCCTACTATGTCAGCCATGTAATTGGCTTCTTTTTAATGGCATTGATCTCATATGGAAACACACTATTACGTGTCCCAACACTTTTTCTAGAAAAACTGACTGTTTATTATGGGTTTTGTTACTGATTCTCTTAGGAAATCTAATTAAAAGCAGTTACTAACAGATATGTCATACATGAATGTTATACTGCATTGAATTTCCCCCCACCAGATTAATTTCTCTGTCACTTTTAAATTCAAATTCACAAAGTCTTAGGGTATATGCAAACAGTATCCAAGCTCTTCACCACACATTCACAAGGTTTTATCAACCCATAGATTCTAACGAGAAACATGTGGGAAGCAAAAATTGTTTAATTCTTGTTAAAGAAGTCAGAGAGGACAGAATAAAAGTGTAAGAGTAAGATATAGCCTTTAAGAGCATGTTCCTATTTATCTACTTCTTCCAACTATGTCTTATGCCCAAAAATGTCCGCTATTCCAACAATTTGTGAATTCTGACACATTTGTGATTCTGTCAATGGATTAAAAAAAAAAACTACTGATGAAGTTAGACAACTCACCAATTTACCCAAAATTAACTTCTGAATCCTTTGGCAGTCAAGTCTTCCACAGATGAATCTCTTTTAAAAGAGACTTTCTATCCAAAAAAAAAAAGTACTCCTGTAGATATAAAATATGTCAAAGAGATTTTATATTACAGAAATGCTTGTGTTCTGATATGTGAGCTTAACCTCAAATTATAAAGATGTTCTTAGGAAGAACACGTTATCAATTCCAAGTGTCTGATTATACAGAAAGTTTGGTAATGTGTCTTTTATAACTGGTAACTGTTTGTCGATATTCACTAGTCAAAAATACCTGTGGCCTTAAAGATATAAAACTCGGCAGGAATTTCTAGCTGTTAGCTGCATGGTTCTTACAATAATCTGAATCTGAATTTTTTTCAAAGTTCATTATAACTTCTACATTTTCTCTGTTTTCTCTAAACAAGTAAATTTATCTTAAAATTCTGTTTTAGGGATTTGAGAGAAAGGCAAGTGTTTCTGTTCATTGTTTCTTGAATATCTTAATTTGGTAGAATGAGAGTACAATTCTCCCCAAAGCAACACTTGCAGGAGAAGTCCTGGTGTCTTTTGTTTTCAAAATTTCCATGCATAAAAGCTCACAAATTGTAATGTAAAACAACCAGAGAAAATTAATTGCTGAATCTATTTAAATTTTTATTAAATACGATAATTATTTAGATTGGAATTTGTCTAATGCTATTACACTAATTTTTCCCCAAAATCCGTGTAACTCATTGATTTCCAAGGGGAAAGTGGGAGAGTGGTTGTTTCCCAGACGCTTCCTCAAGTTATCATTTGCAAGAGCCTGGGGAAAATGTCAGATGAAAAATTGAATCTACTTTCTGTACTTTCTCTACGGCCCCCAGCTTCCTTCATAGGTCAATAGGGGATTAATGTTGATCTGTCTTTAAAAGTTCAAACAAGTTTTTGAAGTTACTTACATTTGATTTATTTGATATGTTTTTCACATAATAATATTTAGAATTGACCTACTTCTTTAGCTAAACCATTTTTACATTTAATAAGAACAGCATCACCATTGCTAGCATCAAGTCTACAGCATAGCAATGTTGGCTGAGATTGTAGAAATACATACTTACTTGATTAGGATGATCAATGTTCAAGTCCATTTAGCTTTCTTATTAGACTCATTGCTATCATTTTGCATATAAGGGAACAGGCACAAATAATTGAATGCTTGTCTAAAGAAGCACGGCTAATAGTGATGAAAACTTGACATAATCCTCGTCTCTCAGATTCCAGAGCTGGGAATGTATTAGTTTTAATAATACTGGTGATGACATTGCACATTTTCAGTTCTTGCCAGCATTGACACACCCTTGAAAAATAATCAATGAGTTGTGTAGCTTTGAAATTAATGACTTACCAATAAGCAACATTTCAGAAAATTCTCGAGATGCACATCTTTTATACAGCCTCTTCAAGAAAGGTTTTGTTGGGTTTCAGAAACACAATCAAAGGTATACAATGAGCAGGAGTTTTGTTTTCATTAGATTATAGAAACCAAACAATTTTTTTCTCTATTCCTCCCCTTTCAAGTAACATAGTTTTTCAAATCTCTTCTCTCTGACTTAGCTTATATCATCTTTTCAAAAGGCAAAATTAGGATAAAATAAAAAACAAGATCGTACTTACTATGCACAGTTTTAAATAATATTTTGAAGCGGGTACAACCCCATGTATGAGTGATATGCATTAGTCAAATGTATAATTTTTATTGACAGCAAATAGAGAGATCTCTTCTATATGTTAGCTGCCATCACAAAGCTAATCAATACAGTAGCAGAGGACAGAATAATGTGAAAGATGGCTTAGTAGGTGTAATGTGAAATATGAGTCTATAAAGAAAGGGAAGGGGAAGAGGAAAAACAGGCTGGGCTGGAAAATATGAGAAGTCTGTTGGACAAAGTATATCTAGACTTCAAATATATCCTATAATTACTAATTTGTTGAATATTTCTTAATCAGCTGAAATGGTCTGGCACTCTTTTGGGTAAATAACAATGAAAATAATGGAGATTAAGTTTGGGTTCACAGAGATTATGAATATATATACATATATATTTTCATATTCCAGTTTGTGCTCGGATAAAAATGTAGTTGGAAGATATTTCTGAGCTTGGGTGGCTGAATAAAATATGTCTAGGATACGGTGAGAAAGACGAGACACTCCCTAAACAACAGTATAAAGAAAGCCAGTAAGGAAAATTTTTAAGTACATATCTAGACTATACTTGAAAATATTTATAATATATTATTATATAAAGAAAAAACCACTGGCTGCATATTTCCTCATAAACAAAATCTCTGACTTTCAGTGTACCACTCAGTAAAGGAAGAAGGAAGGACTGAAAAGTGCAGTATGTGATTTTGGGTTCTGACAAGATGAGTCTGGGGACCTGGTTCTTCAGCATCCACTGTAGAAGTCCTCCCCAAATAACAGTGCTATCCATGCCCCTATTGAACATGTGTCCCTGTCACATGTCTTTGTACACTGAAGGACAAAGCAGTAACTCTTGGAGAGATTAAAATAGTGCTTAATTCTGCAAATGTGGGGACCATATAAAGATAATGACAAACTAATAGCAGCTGCCATTGACTTTGGAGATACAAGTTTCCATGTTCCTGTTGGCTAATGATTTGGTAGCGATGAAGAGATGGAGTTAGAGAGCCACATTGTGAGAAGATGTTCTGTTACTGAGATAGAACAAATCAGTAGGTCTGTTTTATCAGTGGAATGAAGGGAAACAAGAAGTAACACAACAAAACTTCATTCAGCTTTCAATTAAAAAAAAAGGAATAAATGTTAACTTACCAGACATTGATCTCAACTCCCCTAGATAGACAATCTGCTATTTTTGGAGCTGGGGAAACAAGCTGTCACCTGAGGAACTGAGCAGGAAGCACAAGAAAGAAACAGCCTTACACCTAACTCCAGGACCACAAAAGCAGACTCAGTTTGAAGTAGGGACGGCGTAGCTGCTGCTCTGTGCATCATATTGTCCAGTTTGGTGAGAATTAGAGCCCAAATTACTGAGAAACCTATTGATTAGTCACAGTTTAAATCAATGATTTTATCTGAGATGAAGAGAAACTTGAGGAGGTACAGTGAAGAGCTTTCAAATGGATTTTGAAAGCCCGACAGAGAGAGCCCATGGAACATTCTTGTGACAAGATCACATTAAACAGCCCCAAGTCATATGAGGGTGAGTTATTAAGCGCACAGAATTTATTAACACTCGAGAATGGCTGTGCAATTAAGGGTCTACTTAGAGAACTAACTTATTTTGGTGAAAGGATCAAACACTGTAATATAACTTAGTTTAGAGCAACATTTATTTCTAGAATTTCTTTTTTTCTTTTTTTCACTTCTTAAAAACTTGATTTCTTTATTATAATTACAGTATTCTACCTACATGTCAAAAGAGGCCACAGAATCTTATTGTAGATGGTTGTGAGCCACCCTGTGGCTGCTGGAAATTAAACTCAAGATTCTAGAGACCAGTCAGTGCTCTTAATTCTGAGTCCCCCCTCCAGCCCCATGTCTTGAACCTTAGAGCATCTGGGTCTGTTTATTTTACTGGTTATAAATTGCTAGAAAGAGCTTTATTCACACAGGCTTGTGCACTGTTTTCTTTTTTCTACTTTTTATTTTATTAAAAATGCTTTTTTCATTTTACATATCAATTCCAGTTTCCACTCTCCCTCCTCCCGTTCCCTCCACCCACCATGGTCTTTACCTCTTTACTCATATTCTCACTCCATCCACTCTTTGACTGGACTTTGGGAACTCAGCCCAATGTTCCACTGTGCTTTCTGTCTCCGCTTCCATCAGTTGCTGGGTGAAGGTTCTATGGTGACATTTAAGATAGTCATCAACTACAGGGCAAGGCCAGTTTGGGCACTTTTCCCACTATTACTTAGCTGGAGTTATCCTTGTGGATTTCTAGTGCCAGGTTTCTTGCTAGCCCCATAATGGCTTCCTCAATCAAAGTATCTCATTCCTTGCTCTCCATCTTGGTTATCCCATTCCCTCAAGTTCTCCTCCTTCTCCCCTTCCACTCTCCTTTCTCCTCCCTCCCCCATGCTCCCAATTTTCTCAGGAAATCTTGTCTATTTCCCCTTCCAAAGAGGATTTATATATCTTTCTCTTAAAGTTCTCCTTGTTACTAAGCTTCTATGGGGTCATGAACTATAGGCTCATTATCCTTTTCTTTATAAATAGTATCCACATATGAGTGAGTATATACAATATTCATCTTCCTGTGTCTGTGTTAATTTATGCAGGATATTTTTTTTCTAGTTCCATCCATTTGCATGCAAGTTTCAAGATGTCATTGTTTTTTTACCGCTGAGTAGTAGTACACCATTGTGTAAATGTATCACGTTTTCTTTATCCATTCATCAGTAGAGGGGTATCTAGGTTGTTTCCAGGTTCTAGCTATTACAAATAATGATGCTATGAACATAATTGTACAAATGTCCTTGTAGTATGATTGAACATCCTTTGGGTATATGCTCACGAGTGGTTTTGCTGGTTGATTCCCAATTTTCTGAGAAACCACCATACTGATTTCCAGAGTGGTTTACAAATTTGCATTCCCGTCAGTAATGACACAGTGTTCCTCTTACTCTACATCCTCTCTAGCACAAGCTTTCGTTGGTGTTCAGTGTGGTCAGATTTATATTGAGGTTTTTTAATGTATTTGAACTTGAGTTTTTGCATGGCGATAGATATGGATCTATTTGCATTCTTCTATATGTTGATATCCATTTGTGCCAGCAACATTTGTTAAACATGCTTTCTTTTTCCATTTTATAATTTTGGTTTCTTTGTCAAAAATCAGGTGTTCATAGGTGGGCAGATTAATATTAATTAATTTATAATTAATATCGGGGTCTTCGATTTGATTCCATTGGTCAACCTGGCAGTTTTTATGCTAATATCAAACTGTTTTCATTACTGTAACTTTATAATATAGTTTGATGTTAGGGATGATGATCCCTCTGGAACTTCCAGGATTGTTTTGGCTATCCATGCTTTTCTGTTTTTCCATATGAAGTAGATGGCTGTTCTTTCAAGGTCTGTGAAGAATTATGTTGGGATTTTAATGGAGATTGCATTGAACCTATAGATTGCTTTTGGTAGGATTGCCATTTTTATTATGCTGATCCTACCTATCAAAGAGCATGGGAGATCTTTCCATTTTCTGGTATACTCTTTATTTTTTTCTTCAAAGACTTATAGTCTTGTTGAACAGGTCTTTCACTTCTTTGATTAGCATCACTCCAAGATATTTTATGTTATTTGTTTCTCTGATTTTTTTCTCAGCTTCTTTGTCATTTCTATATAGAAGGGCTACTGATTTTTTGAGATGATCTTGTATTCTGCCACATTTACTGAAGGTATTTATCAGGTGTAGGAGTTCCCTGGTAGAGTTTTGGGGGTCATTTATGTATACTATCATGTCATCTGCAAATAGCCAAACTTTGACTTCTTCCTTTCTAATTTGTATCTTCTTGATCTCCTTTTGTTGTCTTATTCCTCTAGCTGATTTCAAGAACTTGATGAATAGATATAGAAAGAGTGGACAGCTTTATCTTGTTACTGATTTTAGTGGAATAGTGTTTGGAGTTTCTCTCCATTTAATTTGATATTGGTTGTCAGTTGATATATTGCCTTTATTATATTTAGATATGTTTCTGCTATCCCTGATCTCTCCATGACTTTTATCATGAAGGAGTATTGGATTTTGTTGAATGCTTTTTTAGCATCTAATGATATGATCATATGTTTTTATCCTTTAGTTTATTTATTTATTTATTTATTTTATCTTTTTGTTTTGTTTTGTTTTGTTTTTTGAGACAGGGTTTCTCTGTAGCTTTTGAACCTGTCTTGGGACTAGCTCTTGTAGACCAGGCTGGCCTTGAACTCACAGAAATCCACCTGCCTCTGCCTCCTGATTGCTGGGATTAAAGGCTTGTGCCACCACCACCTAGCCCTTCAGTTTATTTATATGGTGGATTATGTTGATGTGTTTTTAAATATTGAACCATCCCTGCACCACTGGGATGAAGCCAACTTGATCATGGTGGATGATTTTTTTAGATGTATCCCTGGCTTTGGTTTGCCAGAATTTTATTGATTATTTTTGCATCAATATTCATCAGGAAGATTGGTCTCTAATTCTTTTTCTTGGTTGAGATTTTGTGTGATTTCGGAATCATGGTAACTGTAACATCATAAAAAGAGTTTGGCAATGTTCCTTCTGTTTCTATTATGTAGAGCAATTTAGGAGTTGGAAATTAGCTCTTTGAAATTCTGGTAGACTCTACACTGAAACCATTTGGTCCTTGGCACTTTTTTTGGGGGGGGGGGGCGAGGTTAGAAGGCTTTTGATGACTGCTTTTATTTCCTTGCAGGTTGTAAATCTATTTAAATTGCTCACCTGGCCTTGATTTAATTTTGGTATGTGGTACCTATCCAGAAAATTGTCCATTTCTTTTATATTTTCCAGTTTTGTGGAGTGCAGGTTTTTGTAGTATGACCTACTGATTTTCTGGATTTCTTCCTTGTCATTTTTTATGTCCTTTCTGGTTTTGTTAATTTGGATATTCTCTCTCTGCCTTTTAATTAGTTTGGATAAGGGTTTATCTATCTTGTTGATTTTCACAAAGCACCAGCTCTTTGTTTCATTGATTCTTTGTATTGTTCTCTTTGTTTTTATTTTATCGATTTTAGCCCTCACTTTGATTATTTCCTATTTTGTACTCCTCCTGGGTGAGTCTGCTTCTTTTAGTTCTAGAGCTTTCAAGTATGCTGTTAAGTCACTAATGTGAGATTTCTCCACGTTCTTTATGAAGGCATTTAGTGCTGTACACTTTCTTCTTAGCACTGCTTTCATAGTGTACCAGAAGTTTGGGTACATTGTTCCTTCATCTTCATTGAATTCTAGGAAGTCTTTAATTTATTTCTTTATTTCTTTCTTGACCCAGAGGTGATTCAATTGAGTACTAATCAATTTTCATGGGTTTGTAGGTTTTCTGCAATTAGTGTTATCAGTAAATTCTAACTGTAAACCATAGTAATCTGATAAGATATTGGGGGTTATTTCAATTTTTTATATCTGTTGAGGTTTGTTTTGTTACCAAGTATGTGATCAATTTTAGAGAAAATTCTATGATATGCTGATAAGTAGGTATTTTATTTTGTGTTTGTGTGAAATGTTCTATAAAATTCTGCTATGTATGTTTGAGTCATGACATCTGTTATTTCTCTTACTTCTCTGTTAAGTTTCTGTATGGTTGACCTGTCTATTGGTGAGTGGAGTGTTGAAGTCTCCAATTAGTGTGAGGGGTTTGATGTGTGATTTAACCTTTAGTAATGTAGGTGTTCTTGTATTTGGGTCATAGATGTTCAGAATTGAGACATTACTTTTTTTGGTTGTTTGAGACAGGGTTTTGGAACCTGTACTGAAACTAGCTATTGTAAACCAGGCTGGTCTCAAACTCACAGAGATCTGCCTGCTTCTGCTTCCTGAGTGTTGAGATTAACTGGCGAGATTTTATGTTGATGGATTTTTCTGTGATGAGTATAAAGTGTTTTTCTCCATCTCTTCTGATTGATTTTAGTTTGAAGTCTGTTTTATTAGATAATAGCATAGTTACACCTATGCTATTTCTTAATCCGTTTGATTAGAAAATCTTTTCCCAACCCTTTATTCTGAGGTAATGTCTGTCTTTGAGGTTGAGGTGTGTTTCTCATATACAACAGAAGGATGGATCTTGCTTTCAAATGCATTCTTTTAGCCTGTGTCTTTTTATAGGTAAATTGAGTACATTGATATTAAATGATATTAATGACCGTGATTATTAATTCCTGTTATTTTTTGGTGGTACTATTTGTGTGTTTCCCTTCTTTGGGGTTTGCTGGTGGGAGGTCATCTGTTGCCTGAGCTTCTTTGGGTTGGTGTTTTATTTCTAGTACTTTCTGTAGGGCTGGATTTGTGGCTAGGTATTAGTTAAATCTGTTTTTGTCACGGAATATCTTGTTTTCTCCATCAATGGTGATTGAAAGTTTTGCTGGGTATAGTAGTCTGGGCTTGTATCCATGGTCTGTTAGTATCTGCAATGTATCTGTCAGGATCTTCTGGTTTTCATGGTTTCTCTTGAGAAGTCTGGTGTAATTTTGATAGGTCTGTCGTTATATGTTACTTGGCCTTTTTCCTTTGCAGCTCTTAATATTCTTCCTTTATTCTGTATGTTTTGCTTTGATTAATATATAGTGAGGGACCGTTTTAAATTGTACCTTCATAGGGATATCCTTCTTTAGGTTGGGAAATTTTATTCTATAATTTTTGTTGAATATATTTTCTGTGCATGGGATCAAACTAGTCCCTCTGAATGTAGTTGACAGTTGGGGCAGACTGAGGAGCTCCTGACAGTGGCACTGGGATTTGTCTCTACTGCATGTACTGGCTTTTTGGGATCCTATTCTCTTTGGATGTATATCTTGCTCAACCTAGATGTGGTCGGAAGGGCCTTTGACTTGCCACAGGGCAGGGTGTCTCGTCCTCTCTTAGGATTGGAAGGGAGAGGGGTGGGAAGGTGTTGGGAGGAAGTGGGAGGAGGGGAAGGTGTGGGAATTGTTTTAAACTAATAAAAAAAGAAAAAAAAGAAATGTTGGTTCTGACTACTCAATTTAAGTAGCATTTGTTCAAATTAATAAATATGTATTAACGATAAACATTTGTTATAGGCAAGATAAAAGTCTGAAGTATGCAATGCTAAATAAAATAATCATGGGAAGGAAGGGCTTAGCGGGTAATGTGCTTGCTGTTGAAGCATGAGAACCTGAGTTTTGATCACCAGCACCAACATAAAAACCGAAGTATTGTGGCCCCTACCTGTAATCTCCGCACTGAGAGATAAAGGCAGATGGATTCCAGGAACTCATTGGCTGACTGAACTGGTGAAATCCAGTTTCAGTATGAGAAACCTGTCTCAGAAGATAAAGTGAAGGTCAATGGAGAAAGACATCCCAAAGTCTCTAAAGTCTCTACTTACCACGGGCAAGTGAACCTGCAGGCATGCACACACACACACACACACACACACACACTCACGTATGCACATACAACAGGCACTCATCACACAGTCATAAAGCTGGAGATGCTATTGTAACATGGCTTTGAAAGTATCACTGCAAGCCCTGTGAGGATTATGGCTCTACGCACCCATGCAAGAGTGCCTGTTCCTTTGTATCTTTTGCTTTATCAAAGGTTAAGAACCACTTTTCTCTGGTCTCATTTTTTTTTACATATTCCTTCCTTGGTTTTATGTTTGTAGACATGAGAGACCTCAAACCGATCAAAAGTAACCTTGAAAGTGAATGGAATACATAAGACTGTGGTTTCCAGAAACTATAGAAACTTCCAGAATAAAAACAATTTCACACACTTAAAAATAAGTCTCTTTATCTGTTTTTCCCTTTTTGTTTTGATGAAATTGTCAATCGTGTTACCTAGCCTTGGGTTCCCCTAATAAACTCCACTGGACTCTGCAAATGAGCTGAAAAGTTGTTATGAGGCAAGGAACTGAGGGCTGTTCTATGCCCCCTTCGAAAGGAAAGATGTACTCAGAAGTATGACTTTTAATATTGCTTCCCTGTTTCTCAGATTGTTATGCAAATGATTGAGTGAGGAACCTTTGTAAAATGCGTGTGGATCCTTAGGTGAAGGGTCTAATTAAATGAGCATTACTATTTTCATTATTTTCTAGACATGGTGTAACATAATTATGACTAGGTACCACAAAGAGTTGTCCCTTAAAATAACTACCTCTGCAGCCTGCTAGGGAGGTTATGATCTTGGTCTTGTAAGCCTGGCTGAATTATTAAGTAACTGAAAGCACAATCTAATTAAATTTGACATACTCACATGGGGAAATCATACCCATAGGTACTTCTACAGATTGGAACTTTAGGAAGGATTTCTTCCCACCCTTTCTTTCTCAAAGAGAAAGTTCATTAGAAAGAGACTGAGGGCAAAAGTTTGAAAATGAAAATTTATGAAACCAGAGAAAGAGCTACTTTAAGCTATTCCCCTAGAGCAAGAATTAGAGCTGTGGAATATCCAGAATTTCTGAAAGGATATATAATCTTTATAGAGTTTATATGCACAAAAGGCCAGGCCTCAGGCTGTAGTATTGTGGGACTGGATTCAGCAGCAAACTTAAGAAGAACCTTCTGTCCTTGATGACTGTCATATCCAAAAGAGGTGCCATAAAGTAACTTGGGTAGTTTTATTTTTACTCTCAAGTGGACACACTATAGTATCAATATTAACTCTTGTCCTCCAAAGTATCATCCATGGAACCATTTTTTTTAAATAAAAATGGTGTTTTGTTTTCTGATATGTCTTACAAATCCTGGTCCACATATAAACACATTTTGCCTATTTGAGATAGTAAAACATACATTCCAGTCTGTTTCTACCCATAAAATAGCAATAGAAATATTTTCAGCACTTTTTTATATTCTTTGCTATTTTAATTTTAAATGAATTCATAGTTTGTGAATGACTTGATAAACCAGTCAGATGAATCTCCTAATTTTAGATATTTAGATTGGTTCTAAATTTGATTACAGTAGATAATTTGAAATTACTCTTGGATTGTTTCACACAGCTCCTCCTACAATGCTCACTGGGGATGTGATGCAGAAACAGATGCCTCTTTCTCTTTGCTTGCCCAGGAGAGCTAAGCATGCCATTTTGATTTTAGAATTGCTACTATTTTATTCAAGGCGTCCTCCCGCTCACAGTGCCATCTCACCTTGGGATCTATTATACCGGGCTATTTGTAAAACATATATAATGACCCCACGCTAAGTCTTTCTTTAGTTTCTTCACTCTGGCAAGTGTCTGCTATCCCAAATAAGAATGTTTTGCCCTTTGTGTGTTTGATATCCTTGAAAAGGGATTTTTATGCAAAACTCACTCATGTTTAAGAACTATCTTAAAATTTGGAGATGAAGAGTAAGGGGGAAAAAAGAGTATCTGAGGCACCTACGCCCATGCCTGTCTTCTGGGTAGTAGTGTTTCTGTCTTTTCTGCTCTTTCCTTTTCAAGCCCTGCTAGACATTGTTTAACCAAACAAAATTCCCAAGCATAGCTCTTCTTAATGGTATCACACCCAGACCAACTAAATAAGGATGGAAAATTATATTTAAGCTTTCCACCAAACCGTAATTAAACGGCTATATACAGAAATGCATGTCTGCCTTGAAGGGAAACTTAAAATTTTTAAACCAGCACCAAATAAGTAGTTATTAAAAAGCAATTTCATCCATGGCAGGTGACTATCAGCCCATAGGATGCCAACACTGTGCAAATATAAGAATATCTAAATGGTTTTTTTTTTATTTGAAGTTGTACATAGAAGTAGCATCACACAATGTCAAAGCTGAATGAAGACTCAAGGATTGCTCTCATTTGACAAATGTGGAAGCAAGTCTAGAGAAGAAATATAATTCCTTACATCTCACAGTCTGTTAGATTCAGGCCAGGACAAAAACTCAGGGAAATGGGTTTGCACCATCATCTTTAGAGTCTTGTAAAGAGAAGCAGCTCCCATACCAAGTGAAGGGAGGCTGTCTTATAGATCAAGTGCTGAAGAATTTTTTTCAACAGTTCTCTACACCACAGAACTGTGACAAATAAGTCTTGTATGTGGATGGCTAGAATAAAAGTAGCATTTGCAGTCATTTATCTGCAAATTACATGCTCACACACACATACATACACGCATGCACACACACACACACACACACACACACACACAAACTCTTAATATTATAGTCTGCTATGCATGGTGCTTGTCAAACTGTTCTTTGTGAAGATTTGATCCCTGGCAATGTTCCAGGGTCTGAACGGGGACAGAGGCAGTGAAGGCGTCGATAGCACAGCTCCGCTAATGTACCTCACTATCCAAGATCCGCACAAGACGTTCACCATTCTGCTTTGCACACAGGCATGAACATATGCATGGGTGTCTGGAAATCAGCGATGTAAACAGGCTGTTAGATCCTGCATATAAACGCGGCAATGCAGGCAGGTGGAATAGCTGAGTCACCTGCATAGCTCCTGAGGATGTGAGCTGGGAGGATGGGGATGCTTGTCATTCAGAATCCCTCTGATTTGGCTCTAAAACCTACTCTCATCAGCTTACCGTGTCTGTTGACTGGGGAAGAGTTCGCTTGCAGAGTCTCAGTTCCCTTCCTTTTAAAACAGGGTTGGTTACATTTTGTACAGGAGAGTGAGGTGATGAAATAAGGCGGTGCAGTCAAACGAGTAGCCCATGTGTCAAGAATCAGTATTTGGATGATTTCCACCGTTTCCCCTTTCTTCGTCTCACATCCAGGACTGGAGCCATGCTTCTCGAGTCCCATTTAATGCTGTTTTGACCACAGAATGGCTGATTATTCTGACTATGTCAGAATTGTTTTCCCATCCATCCTGCTTGATTACAGTAGTAGATAAGTGGCCCCCAAATCCCTTATCTCATTCCTTGGTTCCAGTTTGATAAATACAAATCCTGAAACTCCTGAAGGTATGGTGCTTGGGAATCTGTAATGGCTGTTCCATGATACAACAAATCCAGACAGCTGAAAGGAATGAGAAACAGCGTCCCACCCTGCCTTAGTGCTTGGCAACACAAAATGCTCCCAAGTCCTAATACTGTCTTTTCCAGTGGCTGGTAAATTGTCCTCCACGACACATTTTCTTCTCTCGGCTTCTGTTCCAGTCTTAGCTCTCTCAGCTGCTTGTCACTCTTGGGAGAGGGAAGATTTTTGGTCCTTTAGGAAGTATCACTTCTATTTCCATCCATTTGCATGCAAAATTCAAGAAGTCCTTGATTTACTGCTGAGTAGTACTCTAATATGTATATATTCCATACTTTCTTCATCCAATCTTCCATTGAAGGGCATCTAGGTTGTTTCCAGGTTCTGGCTATTACAAACAACGCTGCTATGAACATAGTAGAGCATATACTTTTGTTATATGATAAGGCCTCTCTTGGGTATATTCCCAAGAGTGGTATGCTGAGTGAGGTAAGCCAGACCCAAAAAGAGGAACATGGGATGTACTCACTCATATTTGGTTTCTAGCCATAAATAAAGGGCATTGAGCTTATAATTAGTGATCCTAGAGAAGCTAAATAAGAAAGAGAACCCAAAGAAAAACATATAGGCATCCTCTTGAATATTAACCTTCATCAGGCGATGAAAAGAGACAGAGACAGAGTCCCACATTGGAGCACCAGACAGAAATCTCAAGGTCCAAATCAGGAGCAGAAGTAGAGAGAGCACGAGCAAGGAACTCAGGACGGCGAGGGGTGCACCCACACACTGAGACAATGGGGATGTTCTACCAAGAACTCACCAAGGCCAACTGGCCTGGGTCTGAAAAAGCCTGGGATAAAACTGGACTCGCTGAACATAGCGGACAATGAGGACTACTGAGAACCCAAGAACAATGGCAATGGGTTTTTGATCCTACTGCACGTACTGGCTTTGGGGGAGCCTAGGCAGTTTGGATGCTCACCTTACTAGACCTGGATGGAGGTGGGTGGTCCTTGGACTTCCCACAGGGCAGGGAACCCTGATTGCTCTTTGGGCTGACAAGGGAGGGGGGACTTGATTGGGGGAGGGGGAGGGAAATGGGAGGCGGTGGCGGGGAAGAGACAGAAATCTTTAATAAATAAATAAATAAACAATAAAAAACACTGGGGAAAAAAAGAAGTATCACTTCTATGTGTGAATATTCAGAGCATACAAGCACAGCATACTATTACATATTATATAAACATGCATGAGCTATTTTACATGCTTAAATATGCATTTATACATGTACACATATCTATACACAAGCAGACGATGAGGCAAAGTGAAGAGGCACTTCATTAAAGTAAGGTAGTTTTCATCTCCTTCTGGCTACTGGCTGCTTGTAATGCATATGGTCACAGTTCTCTATAGGTCAGAGATGAGCTCATTACAGTTTGGTTTACATTTCTCTGATGACTTGTGGTCCTTAGAAGTTCTCATCCTCGTTGGCTATTGTTAAGTCTTCTTTGGAGAAATGACTATTTCAATATATTTTAAATACCAGGGTATTATGGTTTTGTTTCTTCTTCTTCTTCTTTTTTTTTTTTTTTTTTTTTTTTTTTGGTTTTTCGAAATAGCATTTCTCTGTAGCTTTGGTGCCTGTCCCGGAACTAGCTCTTGTAGACCAGGCTGGCCTCGAACTCCCAGATATCCACCTGCCTCTGCCTCCCGAGTGCTGGGATTAAAGGCGTGCGCCACCACCGCCCGGCCAAATGTTTGTTTCTTATGTGCTTGGTAGATTAACCTTTCCCAGGTTTGACAGCTGCAAGCACTTGCTCCCGTTTCATAGGTTACCCTTTACTTTGGGGAGTGTTTCTTTTGCTGAACAGAAGCTACTTGATTTGATCTATACTTTTCCTTGCTTACTTTTGATTTGTTGCCTGAGCACCATATATTCTGCTCAGGCGGGGGGGGGGGGGTATTTTGTGGCCACAATATAAATTAGCACAAATGTTTCTCAGACATTTGAAACTACACTTATCATATGATCCAGGCACCATGTTTCTGCATAATGTCTAAAATAATTGACATACTAATCATTCATTAACAGAGGAGGAAAGAATAATGTGTGTGTGTGTGTGTGTGTGTGTGTATACACACACACAGAGAGAGAGAGAATAGAATACTATGTAACCATAAAAATGAATTCTGTAACATAAGACAACATGGATGAACTTTGAGACTATTATGCTATAGGAAATAAGACAGTATAGAAAGATAAGTACTGTGTGATATTAGGAAGCTTCTAAAATAGTCAGATCCATAGGATGAGAATGTAGCAGTGGTCTGGAGAAAGTGTTGAAGAAAGTGATTACTCAGTATGCATTAAGAGTCAGTTAAACAAAATGAGTTAGAACTATAGCTCTTCCATCAGCCTTGCACAGACAGCTGACGACCATGCACTTCAGAGTGAAAACTCGTCAACAGAAGATCTGTCTCCTGCTTTAACAACAACTTAAACTTTGAAAACATTGATAGTTTTGCTTTCTTGTTTTGTTTGATGATAGAGTTCAAATGCAGAGCATGAATTTTTGTTACTGGAGAATGTGAAACCCTCTAAAAGAGTTCAAAAGTTGAGGGCTAGCTACATAGCACTAAAAATGAGCAGAAAAGAGACAACACATACTTAGAAGAGAAGAAGCTGGCCAGAGGGATCCCTAGTGGAATCCATACAGGTTTTCCAGGCATACATCCCACAGTGTTGTGCCTTATAAAGTGATTTTAAGAAAGTCTTTATTATTAGTTGATGAAAAGTTGGGTAAAGGATAAGAAAGAAATGGTAGTGGAGAGGAACAAATTTTAAATTAATTTTTGTAGCAATTGTCCAGGAGCCAACAACTTGGTGTTTCTCCTAGAATATCCTATCAGAAGCCTACAGCACTTTTCCCATCAGTACTACCTATAGGCAGGGCATTGACATGTGATTTCTAGTAGTTACTTGAAGGGTTGGCTTTACTATTAGTCTACATTGACGATCTGTTTGACTTTTTAATGCCCTATGGACTCTCTCATGTTCAGAAGATTATCACACAGAAGCAGAATCCCCACTCTGTCTCCCCCTCCTTTCTGTCTATACAAAAATTAAATAATCTACATCCCTCATTTTACATTACAGACTAGGTACTACCAAGTACCTATACTAGCAACTACCTCTCCATGCTGAAAAGGCTTAAAGGTAGACAGACTTCTGTCCTATAGCTGAGACAGAGTAGAATGAAGTACCTGTGAAGAACCCCCAGGTTGTAGTTTGCGGTAGGAGCATTATTGTGGACCTCTGCAGCCCTTATCACAGAAATTCTACCATGTATACAATGTGGTATAGAGGCTGGGAACAAATGGACCAAAGTTGAAATGTCAAATTTCAAGCAGTATGAACATGTACAGTAACAGCAATTATAACAGAAAGTACTCATATCTTCATAATCCTTGCCTATGAAATAAATCAATAATCCAATACTGTTTGAAATGTTTGCATATGGCAGCCCTTTAAGAGAAAGGACAGCTGTAGTCCAGTCCACCTTTCCCTAGACTGCAAACTGCTGAGATCAGGGAGCATGGCTTCCTGGCTGTGCAGAACATCGTAGGCATTTGCAAGAAATCAAAACAAGGTTGTGTGTTGTATGTTTGTTTGTTGTGTGTGTGTATGCATATTTGTGTTTGTGTGTGTGTGTGTGTGTGTGTGTGTGTGTGTGTGTGTGTGTGTGTGTGTGAAGAAATCAAACTGGAGCTCAGAAACTAAAAACGAGGGCCTAAAGCAGCCAGGCAAGCTAGAATTTGAAGTCACATCTATTTTATTAAGCATGGCCAGTTGGCCTTTTATAATGTGAACACTTTAGTTTCTTTATTTTGTGAACAGTCAGTTCTTGCTTTATCAACCACAGTTCCTTTGCGCTCTACAGACTTGGTGAGGAAAACAATCATAAATCCTTGGGACTTGATATTAAAGTGTTTTGGCTCAATTACTTGCATGAATTTATCTGTTGGTGAAGGTGCAAGTTTCTACCACAACAGCCACCAGCAGTGAGAATTAATCTCCCGAGTCTTAATTAAAGCAGTCTTTGGAGACGACAAGTGCCTCGGGAAGTGCCAGAAATCTCATTTGAAAGCTTCCTGATTGTGATATTTCCAATGTCATATTGCAGATTCAAGAAACTTGGGTGTTTGGAATAAGCTTTAGCACGAGAACAGCCTCACGTTAAGTGCTTATCTTAACCGCTGAACCATCTGTGCTTCCTCCATCATGGCTGTGAACAGTACATAAGACCCAGCATCCTCCTTCCTGTCCCATTTTGCATCTAAGCACGATCTATTTCCAAAGTCATTTTTCTCCTCTTCCCATCAAGCTAAGCAGAAACTAGCTGGGAATATTTCAACAGAATTGAAATATTTTCCATCCTTTCTAATAACCCTGTCTCCCACACTTCTGAAATTTCCTGTTTTAAACTCATAGTTATTTTAGTCAAGTGTTTTTTTTTCCTTTTTACTATTCACATCCAATTCATTGCCTTTCTTGCTAATTTGTCTAAACGGCTTCTTGAATTTCTACCTGCATCTTTGCTTCTTGTATAATATTATGCCATTTCAAAACTTTCTTTGCTTTTAATTTCAGGATTCTGCATGTTTTTATCATCACCTACAAGGTATCAGAGTGAGTCATTCTATATAATAAGCAGCATGGCAAAAAAATTTATTAAATAAACTAATTACGATCCTATGTTTTATTATCAGTGCAGAATGTCACTTTTATTCTCTGCCTTCTTCAGAGTAGACCTAAAGTAAAAGATTCAGGAAAGCTAAACAAAATCCAACACAGATATGTCCAGGTGGAGATGAGCCTGGAAGTCCTAGGAGGTGAGCGTAAAAATCTCCCGAGGATGTTTACTTGAAAATTAAAAGGGCTAAAGAATGGTTCATAAACATAAATGTAAAAGATGTCACATTGTAAGAGGTGAATCTTCTTTATCAACCGTTTGCATAAATGAAACTTGAAAAACTGGTGAGAGACTATAGTTGTGAATTTCAGATTCATCGCAGGAAGAATCTTCCAGTGCTTAGAACCACATAAGAAGTAGCTGTGCCTTATGAAGTAGTGGCTCTCTTGTCTAAGTGGCTGTTCTCTGATTCCTTATTCTAAAGGCTGTAAGTGATATTCATGTAACTGGAAGGAAAACAAACCTCAAAGACCACTGGAACCTTTACCAATCCTGAGTAATCTCTGCTATTGTTTGGCTATAAAGTATTCCCCCTCCCCAACTCACATGCTGAAAGCTGGGTCCCAGTTAGTGGATTCTATTATTGAGGGGTGATTGAATCATGAGAACTGTAACTTAATAGTGGGCAAATCAATTCAAGGATTCATAGAGTGATGACAGTCAAACAAGGTGTAGCTAAAGGAATTAGGTCACAGATGGCATATCTTTGAAGGGAATCTGTTGTCCCTGGAGCCAGCTGTAAGTGGACTTACTAACGCAATGAGCAAATTGGTAATCTGTTTCTTCCCTTTAGGTATATGTCTTAGGTATATGTGGAAATGAAAGCAAATCATTTTTTCTTTTGCAATAGTCCACTCAATTAGTCCTACTATATTAGTCTTTTATCCTGACTGCTTCACATTCCTGTCCATCCTTGGGAGAGCTCAGCCCATTGTCTTTCCCATAGTCCACTCCAGGAAGCGTATCTAGGCACACAGAGCTGCAGGTTAGCAGAATTAGAATTCAGGATAGGAGTCAGTAACAATGCATCTAGGGAAAAAAATCAAAACAAAGAATCAAAGAAGAGACTGAAGTGCAACAGCAGACCATTTCTCTCTCGGGCAATGTTCAAAAGTGGCCAGTCTTCATCAAAGTGCGTTTGATTGTTGGTCAGTGACTTCTATTCCGGATAACAGTGATCCTTTTCTTTCTTGCTTTGCTAGAGTGGCCAGCTATGAGTAAGGCACCAAGGCAAACAGATGCATAATGCTATTCTGAGTAAGCTTGGACCCCTGGCTATCACTTGCACTCATGGTAAATCTGTCAGGTCCCATTTCATTTAGACTCATAATAGCTGAGATATAGGATTCTTTACGTGATCAGTGACTAGTTATGATCTTTTACAAATCGAAGGAAAAGTAGATATTAGCGAATATCTCAACAGTTAACCAGAACTAACCCTAAACAGTTTGTCCACTAGTTGTTTTATTTTTCATTTTTTAAAATAAATCCCATAAATTCTTGAAGATAAAAATAGTATTGCCTAGTTTTGATCTATCCATTTCCCATGAGTCTTCTATAATGCCTTGCATGTGTCGAGTTCTTTTAAAGATATTTACTGAACGAAGGTATGAACGAATAAATAAAGTTGACCCAGAGAATTATTTTGAAGTTCTATTTTATTAATATTTCCTGGAGAGTTTTGTTATTTTATTGTCTTCTAACTTTTTTTAAAGGCTTTCAAATTATTTAGTCCCAGTCTGCTGAAATTCAGTATTTCTCATCTTTTCATTCCTCTTTCTATTACATAGGGATGCCTCTGTGGTGCTTCTTCCCTGCTGGCTCCTTCATATTTTCTAAAGGCATATCCCTATTTTTTTTAAAGGAGAGCATACATTCTAAACAGAAAGCCTTAGGTTTTGTGGCACAACATATAACTGGACTCCTGGTTCTTCAGCTAGTGCATAGGCTCTCATAGAGGGTATCAATGATCCTCTTTTCCTGTGACTGGAGTTGAGTTATTGTTATATTTTGAATTGTGATGAGATCTTTGAATAGAAACTGGCATACAGACTTAAACAAGCTGATAATGATGGTTTCTAGAAAACAATTTGATTTTATAATTTTCCATTAAATTTCATAGAAAGTTAAAGGATAGATTCGTATGCTCATGGTTTTTGTCCTTCACTTATCAATTATTTTATCCTCATTTTTTCAGTTTGGACTCTATAGATTTCAATGTTCCAACACCTTCATTTGTAAAAATTATTTTATTTGTGGTAAGAACATGATCTTCTTAGCAAATTGATAATCTTAGATTTTATTAATCTAAATACAGGATATTTCACAAGATAAATACAGTTCATTCATCTTGCTTAAGTGACATTTTATGTCATTTGATTACTATTCCCCATACCACCAAAGTGCCAAATCAAGACACCATTGTCTATCTCTTTGAGTATGTTAATCTGATTATTTTAGTTTTTTTTCATGAAGGCAAGAATGTAGTTTTTATACTTTGTGACTTTTTTTTTAACCTATCTAAACATCCTTCAAGTCTGTCCATGTTGCCACATATTATAAAATATCTTTCTTAAAGTTCAGTTAGGGCATTGAAGAGAAGGCTCAGTAACTAAGAGCACACTCTGCTCTTTCAGGGGACCTAAGTCAAGTACCCAGTTCCCACTTAGCATGGTTCACACCACCTGTAACTCCAACTCAGGGGATCTGATACCTCTTTTGGCCTTTGCAAGTGCCTTCACTCATATGTGCACACAAACAATAAATAAATACAAGATAATTTTTAAAAGGCTGAATGATATCCCATTGTATTTATCCCATGTTTTTGTCCTTTTGTTATTTGGCAAGTATTTTATTTATCTCTACATCTTAGTTAGCATTGCTGTCTCTGATCAATTCAAAATAGTGTAGCTGCTATGAAAAACAGCATAGAGTTTTCTCAAAAAGCACACAAGAAGTAAACAATAATCAGATCTGGCAATATCACTTCTGGGTATTTACCTATAAGTCTTCTCAATTTTCAGTGGACAGTGGGGGTTAAGAAACCTTGTATAGAATTATACAATACACAAAGTTCAAAGTTCTTCAACACAAATTACCAAGTGACTGATATTTCTTTAATGAGAAGATGAACCATGCCTGGGATCCCATATTCAGGTTGAACTTTGTCAGTAACAAAGCAGAGTGTAGGAAGAAAAGAGGTAAGGAATTACTTCCGCGAATTTCCCTGTACCCTGTACCCATCAACCTGGCCCATGCAAGTATCTTTGCACTTATCCTGTGGACAGAAGGATGTTGCAAGGAACAAGAACTTGCATTAATTTGCAGCTTGAAAACTTGAGTGTATGTTCTTGTTACGAGCTTTAAACATTATTTAGATGGCCATTAAATACTTAAATATGCATTTGTAAGTAACTAATCAACCCGGAAAGGTATCTTTGAAGCGCATTTCACTCTTGTTTTTTTTTTTTTTTTTGAAGTTTTACTGTGACTCTAAACAAGATTCTGTAAATTAAATCTCTGTCTTACTAGAGTTAATGGTGAAGGTTACATTGCAAACTGAATGTTTCAGAAGAATGTCAGCCCGAATAGACTCCTTTTTCAATTAATCCCATCTCTATTTTGTTTAAATTCAGAGATTTCCTTTTATTTTAATCTCTATCAAAGAATATGATGGTATTGGCATAAAAAACCCAGAAAACAAACACCTTCTGCCTGTGGCATTTTTGCAACATGTCCAGAAAGTAACTCTCATCACCCCTGACTCCATTTGCATTGAGGACTGAACTCTGTACCTTTTTCCAATTGGCTGATCATAAGCATTCTCTCAATTCCAACTCCATTTATTTGATATCAGAGCACACATGGTTCATTATTTTCCGGAAGTACCAGACTGTGAATCGCCTCATGGCTGCTCAACAAACTGTGTCAAGCAATAAAATCCTGTGTCACTGGATTGAGCGGAAGACTCTCCCTTTAGCATTCTTTTCATGTTCTTTATCTCCAGGAGAAGCTGAGAGTAACCCGACTCCTCTCTTCTATGCCATGTAAGGAGGCACAATGGGAACAGCAACAGTTTGAGCCTATGTAGTCTGTATGTCCTATCATCTTGCTGCTCCCAAACCTTCATATTTTATATTTGCTTCTGAAAATAAGGATAGAAAATAGCTATCTTTGAAGTGATATAAGTTCTGACCCAATGCTCTTCTTTAATGTGAATGTAATAATTACATGGATTTAGGGAACTCGATGTGATAGTTATACAGGTGCATATGAAGTACAATGATCAAATCTGACTGATTAGCATTCCCCTCTTCTTAAATGTGGAGCAACCTTTCTATTAAAAGTTTTAAATTCTTTTTTTCCAATTCTTTACAAAACAAACATTTGGTTGTTGTGACCTTGTCACCTTACTGTGCTATAAAGCAGAAGCTCGTATGTGTCAATACTACTCTGTTTTAGAGGTTTCTCAACCTTGTTCTATTCTGGATCTCTACTACAGTTCCCAGACTTATGGTGATCCCTATTTTACTATTACTTTGAAATGACAAGAAAATAAACAAACAAAAAAATGTAAAAACTCTCATGTAACCCAGAATATGGGATATTGGTGTTTTATGCTTGACTTAGTTCCCCCTTAAGGCTGACTGCTATTCCATTATGTATATATGACACCTTTTAAACAATTCTATTCTTCTGTTGATGGGCACATAGGTTAACTGTATATTTTGACTGTTGAGATTAATGTGGCAATATAGGCACAAGTTTGGCTACCTTTTGAACAAACAAACTGATTTCATTTTCTTCATATTATTACTTTTGGATCCTTCAATTTCTGACTTCATTTAATCATTCACCTGTAGAAATTATGCTTACTTTTCATCTGTTTTCCAGTTATATTTACAAATTATATCATTATTATCACCAAAGACAAATGGATATTTACTTGTTTTAAACAAGCTTCTTTTAGGTAAATTGTTTTATTTTTTATTTTATTAATCCAAAAATTTTATCAGGGCATGGTGGCACATACCTTTAATCCTAGAACTTGGGAGGCAAGTTAAAGTAGATCTCTTTAAGTTTGATGCCATCCTGATCTACTTGGAAAGTTCAAGGACAGTCATGGCTACATTGTGAAACCCAGTCTCAAAACAGATCAAAAAGTAAAACAAGTCAAAATTCAAGATGTCTATGTTTATTTTGGGGGAGCAGGCATTTCGAGGCAGGGTTTCTCTGTAGCTTTGGTGTCTTTCCTGGAACTAGCACTTGTAGACCAGGCTGGCCTCAAACTCACAGAGATCCCTCCACCTGCCTCTGCCTTCCAAGTGCTGGGATTAAAGGCATGCATCACCACTACCCAGCTGATGTCTATGTTATATTTAAAACTAAGGACCAAACTCTAGGAAGCTCATCTACAGCTTACTATCTGCTGTTCTTTGGTCTGCACTGCAATTGACCTTCTTTCTTCAGCATCAAAGCTGCTCCCCCTTGTATTAGGCATAAACGTATCTACATATACTGAAGTCATGGGGTGAATAGCAGACACCAGCCTTACTGGATTAAATACTCACACACATTCAACATGATTGGAAACCTGTATGTGAAGGCACAACAGAAATCTGAAATTAGTAGATACTTTAAAATAGAGAAATTTGGGAGGATGGGCATAAAATAATTGAGACATTTGACAAAATGTTGTATCTGTTCATTACCTTAAAGCATAATTTTGTAAGTCAAGATTGAATGGAATTTCCTTACCTCATAAAAGAAAATCTGAGGGGGTGGGGTAGCAAAACAATGAATGGTGGCTTCCACTGAGAATGAGACAAAAACACCTATGTTTCAGCTTCTCATTGAAAGCCTTATGACAGGGCAGCAAGGCAGGAAAAAAAGAATCTGAATACTGCAAATCAAGATATAAGGCTCTAATTACTTATAGAATGTGTGAAGCTTTACCTAGAATTACAGAGTTTATAAACTATTAGATTCTATAAAATACTTCAGGGAAGCACAGGATACAAAAGTCAATGGACAAAAATCAATTGTGTTTGTGTATATTGGCAACAATGGAAGCCTGTGTCATTGTCTTTTTGGATAATTTGCATGGCATTTATCTTGGACTGGAGCGTAAGACACTGCAGGAAGGAAACGTCATGAGAACACAGAGCAGCATAGGAAAGGGTTTCTGGAGCAGCCATGTCTTCAGTGAGTATTGGATATACACAGGGATAAGCAAATGGAAAAGCAGTCCTAGCTGAACTGGTATATAAGTTGCAAAGATGGGTTCCAAGGCAAGCACAGAGTTATAAGTGTCCCCAGACAAGCTGAAGCTCTGGGAGAGGAGGTGAGTTTCTTAGCTTGCCAGTCCGTACCACAGTAGAACAGTGATTGTTTTCTAAATATCGAACAGAAAGTGTCTTTGGTGTTTACAGTAGGCAATTACAGGCAAAACGTGAGCACTCAGGGTAAGTTGTAGCCCCCATTTGGTTAAAAGAAGTCCCATTTTCAATGGCCTCAGAAGTCTTTATGTAAGAAATCTAGGTCTAGGTGTTAAAGAAAAAAGTCGGTAAATGTTGACTGTTTTCTTTGCTAAGATGGGAGTCACCAACACACAGCGTTCACTATTCTCTCTTAGATGAGTATTTTAGTAGCAAAAGGATTTACTTTTTACAGAAATAAGACAGTGTATGGCGTCTAGTTCTGAATCCTTTTAAGGGGTCTGTTAAAACAACAGTTCTCAACTTTATGAAAGCTATGACCCTTTAATACAGTTCTTCATGTTTTGGTGAGCCCCGACCATAAAATTATTTCGTTGCCACAACATAACTGAAATTTTGCCACTGTTTTGAATCGTCATGTAAATATAGAGCTGACTCCAAAGGGTTCTCGACTCACAGGTTGAGAACCATTAAAGTATACAAACAGGGAGTCCCTGAAGTACTCCAAAAGACCGACTCAAGTCACATTTCAGCTTGGGTGCCTTGATACCCTTGGGCACTCAAATGGAGGAAGGTCCTGATGAGAATCACAGGAAGGAGGTGGCTAACCGTGACCCTTCCAAAGAGAAATTAATTTGGTTTTATGAAAAGACACTAAAAACACAAAGAAGAGCAAGACAGCGCCCCGCCTTCCGGAGAAGCACTAACATCCTGAATGTTTGGAAGCACTCTGTGGAAAGAGCCAGGGCTGTTTTTAAATCTCTGCTGGCTGACGCTGCCTGAGCTGTACCAGGGCCCCAGAAGGAAGCTGTGCTAGGAATGCCAATTAGCAGGCAGGGCACAAGCAGGAGCCAATGCATGCAAATGCAAAACAAACAAACCTGAAGGTGGGATGGAGAGAGGGAGGGCTGAGAGGAGGGTCTGAGAGCGGATTCAACAGCGAACCCACCCATCCGATGAATTCTTCCCTGCTCTCATTTTCAGACTCTACAGGGCTGGCTGCGCTTGCACCTCACTTGTTAATCTCCTTTTTGCATCCCTGTTTTTGTGGCTGTCAGAACTCCATATTATGCAAATTGGGCTTAAGCAATTAAGGCAATAATGTTTCCCTTGAAGAGTTTGACAAGGTGGTGGGAGTTTGGGCTGCATTTCCCAGACAGGAGCTTGGATGCTTATTTACCTACAAATAGAAGAGAACAAGAAAGGGAAAACACCATTGCATTGAGCTTACCTGAGCTGGGCTGTGGCTTTTCCTAGCTTTTCCTTTGTTGCTGTAGAGAACAAGGGGTCACTTGGCGGCATTAGCGGGTGGTAAATTTAGAATAAATGAATACTTTCTGTAAGATGTCGTTTTAACCTGTTGAATTCACAGCTGCAGAAGGTCACCGAATCAATTCCTCTGGAAGGATTTTAAAGGGGACTGGGTGACTTCGTGAGGAATAACATTTGAAGCTGCCGGGGCTGCAAATCTCTTGTTTTGGGTCATGAGCTGATTGTCAGAAAGCTAGATAGAAGCAAGGCCAGGAAACCGGGCTCTGTCTGTGATAAACCTGAATTGCACAGTCCATGAGAATGTCACAGCTACCCTCCTCTAAAACATCACCAGTCATCAGTAAACCCAAAAAAGTGCACTGAGCTCTGAATTTGGAAAGGCACATTCTATATTGCTGTACTTTGGGAACAACATGGAGATGATGATGTCCCCAATTTAAGCTCATACCGAAAAACCACCTTTTCATAGCTTGCCAGGTTTACGTCTCCAACCCCAATCCTGTGGCTGACACTTCTTCAAATGTAGAGTATTGCTACTAAATGCTGTCTTCTCTCCTAACTTGATGTTTATTGTTCATCATTCAATCACTCATTTCTTGAGCACGTCATTAGGAAATATCTACCATGCGTGTAGCAGGTCGCATGTAGGTGCGTTTGTGCACGGCTGTGAATATAAGGGAAAGAAAGACTCTGAACAAGCCTAACCACTGCGAAGTGTAGACCAATTCTTTATTATCTGCCACTGTAACTTTCACTCATGGCTCCTTCCAATGCTTTGCGATTTCCCTCTCAGGCAAGTACTCATGTCAAGCATAAAACTCCTCTCTTTGGAGTTACTCTGTGTGGGTCCTATCTACCTTAATCTTCCAAATTTTCCCGAATGTTGCCAGTGGTCCTTTTAAACCTTCTGTCCCCCCTTACATCCACCAAGGAATCACATTCTGACCTAAGTCCTCTGAAATGATTTCCTTTAAAAATGTCTCCAGTTAAAATATGATTTGCCAAATCTAATGCATTCCTTCTTTTGATCTTACTCAAGTAGAACACAGCATTTCATACTATTAATCTTCTTGTCAATTTATCTTTCTTCCGGTATGTTTCTAGACTACCTATTCTAGTAGATGTACAATAAACTTCTCCTCTGTGCTAAGAGCCGTGTGTTTTGCTGTTGTTGTTACCTTTTCTAGACTAGAACCTCCCTCTAGTTACCCCAGGCTACCTTCATAGTCGCCATCCTCATGCTTCAGTAGCCTCAGTACTAGAACTATCTATGTAGCCTCAGTACCAGAACTATATGTGTGCAACACTACACCCATATTCCCAACTTTGCAATGTGTTTAAGTCCATACAACTATCTATAATAAGACACCGCTCCACTTTTAAAGATGCTTTACCTTTATAGAGATAAAACAAATGTAAATGGATTGACCTACTGTAGTAGGTAATGTTGCTGTGAAAGGAATACCATTAAATGAAGATGTAAATTGTTAGTAGAACTGAGCATCAGGGAAAACATCAGAAAGAAGTGACAACAGAGCTGAGTTAGGGAGTTTGACAGAAGCTAACGGTGCAGTACTTAAAAGTAGACATAGCCACGGCTTTTTTTTCAACTTCCTTCCTACTCAGCTCCACATTTGCTACACAGCTTTGTAAATAAAAACAGACAATTCACACTCAGATATGCCAACGCTAATTTTTCTAGGGTTCTAATTTGTCTAATAAAAGTTCCAGAAAGATGTCTAACATCCTAGGACAAAAATATCTTAATTTTTTTTTTTGCTCTAAACACTTACCTGAATGTTACCCCTACTAAAGCTTCCCTGTAGCAAGCTCTCTCAAAGATAGTCAGACTTTCCTTTGTGGAACTACTAGCTCCCCAGTAATGACACGGAGGCTTAATATAATTGTGAAAAGTTGGCATTCAGCTTAGACTTCTCCCCAACTAGCTCTTAAAAATCAAATTAACATATTTCTATTAATCTACAGTTTGCCATGTGGCTTGGTTAACTCTCCTCTGTACCATGTAGGCTGAAACTTCTCTTTCATTCATTCCTGGTTGCCTATACTCAAATAATCACACAGAAACTATATTAATTACAACACTGCTTGGCCTATAGTGTATGTGAACTCCTAGCTACTTTTTATATCTCAAATTAATCCATTTATATTAATCTGTGTATTGCAATAAGGCTGTGGCTTACTGGATAAGGTTCTATTCTGGCATCTTTCTCCTTTAGCAGCTACATGACATCTTTCTGACACTGCCTAATCTCTCAGTATGTACCTCTTCCAGACTAGGTATATTCTGCCCTGCTATAGGCCAAAGCAGCTTCTTTATTAACCAGTAGTAACAAAACATATTCACAGCATACAGAGGGGAATCCACATCATCTCCCCTTTTCTGTCTAAATAAAAAAGGTTTTAAGTTTAACATAGTAAAATTATATAATACAAACTGTTATCAAGCAAGAATTATAGTTATAATATTTAGTTCATTTGCATTTGCCAAATTAAGGAAAATACTGTCATATATCCTATCTTTGTGAGTCTAAAATTCTATACTCAATTTATCTTTTATCATAACTAAGGAAAACTATAACCATCTGTCTTCAAGACTTCAAAGACCCCAGAAGAATATAATACTATCTAAGTAATTGGAAGCACATTATAAGCAACTTCCAAAGTTCTAAAATTGACAGAAACATATATCAATCTGATGTGGGCTGTCCTTTTGTATATGTGTTGCTTTTATTGGTTAATGAATAAAGCTGTTTCTGCCAATGACTTAGCAAAATACAGCTAAGCAGAAAATCTGAACAGAGATATAGAGGTGGAGTAGGCAGAGTGAGGGAGGTGCCATGTAACTGCTGAAGGAGGAAGACCCCGGAAAAACTTTCTGGTTGGCCATAGCCTTGTGGTGATACATAAATGAATAGAAATCTGTTAATTTAAGATATAAGAGATAGCTCAGAAAACACCTGAACTATTGGCCAAACAATGTTGTAATTAATATAGTTTCTGTGTGACTGTTTGTTTCTGAATGGCCGGGAAATAAAGGAGCAGTCTCCGTTTATAGTACCATATGCCCAACTTGCTCTACCTGCTTCTCTTAATCTACATTCTGCCATGTGGCTTGGTTACCTCTCTTCTGCCCCCATGTCCAACTTGTTCTCCATCTCTTTGGCATCCTTCCACCTGCCTCTCCTCTTCCCAAATTTTCTCTTTCCCCAGAAATCTTACCTATTCTCTGCTGTCTAACTATTGGCCATTCAGCTCTTAATTAAACCAGTCACAGTGACACATCTTTATACAGTGTAAACAAATATTTTGCAACACTTCTCACTTTTAATTAAGCAATAAATGCTCTTAGTTAGTAATACCTGAAGACATGCAGCCATCTAAGGTTCTTATTCCCTTTTAACATAGTCACCACCTTCTGGAGAGAATCAAGACCCTATCTTCCAAGTGAACACCAAATCTGTTTTACTTTTCTTATATCTCCATAGGCACAAATGAACAGTAGCATTTCCTATTTGCATTCCCTGAAGTTAGCTTTACAGAAATGCTTGCATAGAAAGTCTGTATACATTTTTAGCATTACATTTCCATCTTCAACATCAGCTTTATCTATCCTTATTCCTTTGTTTTTGTCCAATACTTTATCCACCCTGGATGACTCTTGCTTACCTGAACAGAGCATGTTTCTTTGTGTGGCCATGCCATTTTTAAATGTTTGTTTTTGTACAATGACCATCCTCCTCCTTTTTGGATGTAAGATATTAACTTTATACTTCATACCTTATTTTAATTGCCATAAAAGCCTATATATCTATAGAATGATAGTTTGCTTTGGATTTGTCCTCTAGA